>NC_089219.1:180551780-180877335 GCF_963924675.1 Phocoena phocoena | reverse complement strand
TTTATACAGGTTGGTTCCTTCCATTGGTAAATGATATGTTTTAGATATTCAATTAAAATTTCTAGATATTAATAAAAATTGCTCTCATTCCAAATGCAGGGACCCTGAAAAATAAAGACAACAAATACTTCTATAATGTGTACTATGTGTTGGACATCTTATACATGCTTTATATATATTAATATATGTAATACTTTGAAAATCCCTAAGGGATAGTTACTATGATTATCTCTATTTTCCAGGTGGGAAAGCAGAAGCTCATGGAATATAGAATAACCTGAATAAGGTTACAACACCAGTTAGAGGAAGAATTAGGATTCTGTTATATTCAGGCTGACTCCAAATTCCATTTACTTTACCTTTGTATTGTCTTTCAGAATATATTGAGAGCTGATGCTATTTCTTCAGGAAAAATTAGAATTTAGAGTTAAAAGGAAAAGAAATACCTCATATAAATTTGATTTTTCATACCAAAGTTTAGAATTTCTTGCAAAAAAGAGTAGTTGCTTTGCTAGAAAGACAAAGTTATGCCCTCTGCATATCACTAAAATCCACAGAAATCTAATCAAGGATTTAAGCAAACAAAATCTGACTAAAGATGACTACAGCTGTTTAAGGCATGTGTGCAGGATACACAAAGCCGGGTATGAAAGAAATGAAGTGATATGTCGAATCTAAAGCCCAGCAGGGAAAAGCTTACCATTATTCTAGATGAAGCACTTTCTGTCTTGAGCAGGCATATGAACTCACATGGGAAAGATTTGGAGGATGGGTAGGCATGAAGTGATGTCCAGACTTGGCAAAGCAACTCAGGTGAGGTCACCGTGATGGATTATGGCAAGCCTGAATCTAGTCTTAAACTAGGCAAAGTCATGAGACTCATAAGCAGCCTGGTCAGCACAGTTCTCAGCAATAGGTCCACAGTATACAGGGTGAAATGTCAGACAGGACTTGATAAGCAATGTTCCAGGATGTCTAGAGAGTACAGCAGAGTCTCTCTATATAATCAGGGTTTCAAACAAACCATGTGCCAGCTCTGCTGAAAGCAATGAAACTTTCCAGTTCGTATAAAGCCTTAGTCATCTGAGCTTGAAAGAGGAGCACAGTGCCACAGTGCCTGGAACAGTGTTTGGTGTATGTACAATAATAAGTTAAAACTAAATTTTAAAATAAATGTGTTGGGTTGTTTCTACATTTTGGCTATTGTGAACAGTGTGGCTATAAACATGAGTATACAAATATCTGTTCGAGTATCTCCTTTCAGTTCTTTTGGGTATATCCCCAGAAGTGAAGTTGCTGGATTATATATATATTATATATAATATATATTATATATATAATATATATTATATATATTTAATATATATATAATATATATAATTATATTATATATATAATATATATAATATTAATATATATATTATATATATATTATATATATATTATATATATTATTATTCAATTTTTAATTTCCTTATAAACTTCATCTTAAGGTCTGAATCAACAGTGCATTTACATAGAGTTAAATGCTGATATTTTGTTAAAATGAAGATCTTTTATAACAAATATAAACATATTCAGTTTTTGTAAACTAATACAATTCTATATGCTATAAATAAAGTCTAGTTAATTTAAAAATGAAAAAATAAATAAATATATGCAGTATCAAGAGAAGTCTGTCTTCTAATAGGCTCTGCTGAACTAGTTTATAGCAATCTTGTTCTATTGAAAAAAATAACACCATAATAATTATAAGGACACAAACTATAAAATTCAATGACTCTATATACAATGGAATATTACTCAGCCATAAAAAAGAACGAAATAATGCCATTTGCAGCAATATGGTTGGACCTAGAGATTGTCACACTGAGTGAGGTAAGTCAGACAGAGAAAGACAAATATATGATATTGCTTATATGTGGAATCTAAAAAACGGGTACAAATGAACTTATCTACAAAACAGAAATAGAGTTACAGATGTAGAAAACAAACTTATGGTTACTAGGGGATAAGTGAGGAGGGATAGATTGGGAGATTGGGATTGACATATATACGCTACTATATATAAAATAGGTAACTAATAAGGACCTACTGTATAGCATAGGGAATTCTACTCAATACTCTGTAACATCCTATATGAGGAAAGAATCTAAAAAAGCGTAGATGTATGTATATGTATAACTGATTCACTTTGCTGTACACCTGAAATGAACCCAACATTGTAAATCAACTATACTCCAATAAAATTTTTAAAAAATTCAATGACTCAAGACTTCTTTGTGTTGTATCAGTCAGTCAGGCATCTATATTCAACAAATACTTACTTTGAGTCAAACCCTGGGGAAACACGAGATGAATGTCATGTTGGTGTGAGGACAATACGATTGCTGATCTGTAATAGGTAATGGTGTAATGAGTTAAGACTGACTCAACATTGGAATATTTTATATGAGGAAATCCATCAGCAGATGTATGTATGTAGGTATGTGTATATGCAACATGTATGTATTCAACCTAAAAATTCCATAAATAGGTAACAATTGAGTACATGTGTTTATCTCCATGATTTTTTCCTAAATTTTCAGAAGAAATGAAAGTAAAAAAGTTGAAAAAGAATCCAGTCTTATAGAGGCAAAGAGAAATGGAGAGAAGGCAACAGTGGAGGAGAAACGCTAAAAAAAAAAGAAAAGAATTGGTTAAATGAACGCTTGATGGATACTTATCAGAATAGTGAAAACTAAAACCTAGGTCCCTGAAGATCAACAAATGGACAAAAAGCAAGTTAATTCATATTGTAGAAATCTGGAACGGTCAGGAATTCCAGAAGTTAGGAGTGGGACTGAGAATTTGGTGCTTAAACACATTTAGGGTCAGTTAGACCTCACTGCCCTACCTCTCCCTCGTATTTTCAGTAGGGAGACAGAAGGATAATTCTATGCAAAAATTGACAGAGGGGCTCCAGGATATTGAGCACAGTTGAGAATAGAGCTTAGAAGTTATACTGAAAACAGGAAGGGAATAAGAAAGTCTGCACATTGAATGGCAAGAGTTATGACCTCTGTCCTGTACGCCAGTCTCAGGACTCTGGGAGCCAGGCTTCTGCCCTTCCTACCACTGCGTTTGACGCCTGCACAGGTGAATGAGGCATCATTTACTACAGGGGTTAACAATGCAATTAATTGGCCCTTGCTAGATCATTTTACTCTCAAGCCCAAGGTCTCTGTTTCCTGCCCATAAACACAGAACATCTACTCATCTTTTCTCTATTCTAAAATATCTAATAAGAGCCAGAGATCTTCATATTTTGTTAAAACAGAGTCTTCAACACGAAAGAGGATCCTGAAACAAACAAAGAGAAAGAAAAGCAATTTAAAGGGAACAAGTCATGAAGGGAGCAGGAGAATCAAGGTAAAATTAGTATCTTTCAGAGACAAGAGAAAATGCTACCTCCATAAACAGGGATAGGAAACTATGAAAAGAAACAACCAGAGAACATGCTATTTCAGAAGAGTTTCCAGAGAGAAAAAGCTAGTCACATACTAGTGGTCAGAAATCAGAATGGCTTTGAAGCCACTACATTAGATTGTAGGACACAAGAACTGCCTTTGGAATCTTGAGGAAAAACACTTGGCAACTTTGAGTGATAAACTCAGAAAAGTTTTTAACTAATGTGAATATACAGTAAAGGCATCTTTGGACATGTAAGTTATCAAAATAAGTAAGTTTTATTCATTGTTTCTCAAAAAGTTCCTGGAGGGGCTTCCCTGGTGGCACAGTGGTTGAGAGTCCGCCTGCCAATGCAGGGGACACGGGTTCGTGCCCTGGTCCGGGAGGATCCCACATGCCGCGGAGCGGCTGGGCCTGTGAGCCATGGCCGCTGAGCCTGCGTGTTTGGAGCCTGTGCTCCACAATGGGAGAGGCCACAACAGTGAGAGGCCCGCATACCGCAAAAAAAAAAAAAAAAAAAAAAAAAAGTTCCTGGAAAGTGAGCTCCAAACAAGAGATAATATCAAGAGGTAGTCAACACTTGAGAAAGATGGGGGAATGTCTCCGGTGATGGTGGAGCAGATGGTACCAGGGCAAAAGTCCAGGGGGCATAGATCTCTGAAAGCCACAAATGAAAATTGGAGAGATTACCAGAAGTATGTGATAATATTGAAAGAGGTTTTATATAACTGTTGGTTTGGGAAGAAATAGTAATGGATACATTAACAAATAATCAAATCTTAATATTTAATAAATTATCCTTTGTAACAAATGATAATACAGTGAATAATGCAATTTTAGTATAGAGTTTATCTCTGTCATTGTAATATAAATAGTGACAACATTGTGATATAACCATACCAAGGAAATAAGGGAAGAAAATGTTTTTGTGAATATGTGTGTTTGTGTGTGAGAGTGTGTTTTGTTTACATGTGAATGTTCGTGGTCAAGTGAGTGTTGTAAAGAGTGTTGAATTTTCAACTTCTGTGGAGAAAAAGCAATAGTGTCTGAAGCTGAATAATCACGACAGAGCAGGATAAAAGTAATGTTGAGAATTTATAGGTAAGTAAGTGAAGAAATGGCTAAAATATTTAAGGTGATTTGTTTTGCAGAGTGCTATTTGGATTTGGGGTAGAGTTTTCATTATACATCTGGTGATAATTCATGATTTTAAAATTATGTAGATGTGTTAAGTTGACAAAAGCAATGTTTTTTAAAACAGCATAAAATATGTTGAAATTTGTTGGAATAAAAGAAACGTCCTCATTGCCAAGCATTTATTGAGACTCTGACACACCAAAGTTTCATTTTAATAAATGTGATTATACATTAGAAAGAGTCAAATGATGACTGGTTTCCTTGGGGGAGAATTTAAGGTTAGAAGTTACGGCTCTGACATAAATGTAATTTTCTCTAGGATAACTGCCCTGAACCCACAAGGGTTGGTTCGGTGTGCATCTTATATGGTTCTTATAACATTTGAAACATTCTCCTCATAGTCAATTCACATACTACTGTGACTATTCTGTTGTCTGCCTGCCACTAGGCTGAATGTCAGGGAGAGTGGGAAGGTTGAAGAGACAGAAAACTATGAATTCAATCATTGGGTCTTAGAATTACATCACTGACTTTTGCTCACCATTTAATCTTCTGGGTTGCAAACTATTTTACAGTCTAAATATATTTTGAAATGTGGTCTTATTAGAGTCTCTTGGCACATTTTAGGCACATTTACAAATCCATAGCCATTTGTGA
The DNA here is from genome assembly GCF_963924675.1 of Phocoena phocoena. Taxonomy (NCBI): domain Eukaryota; kingdom Metazoa; phylum Chordata; class Mammalia; order Artiodactyla; family Phocoenidae; genus Phocoena; species Phocoena phocoena. The sequence goes on along the minus strand of NC_089219.1, from coordinate 180,872,091 downwards.
ATTTGCATTGCAGTCCTAATTTCATTAGTTTTTTGTTAGGAGGCATGGACTTTGGGAAAAAATGTAATAACATTGGTTTAAAAAGAGCAAAAAAGCCGTCATTACTCTTTGATTAAATTTCTAATCAGTATTCATTTCCAGTTTCTTCCAAGTTACACTAGAACATAGCAAATAAAAAACAAATCACCAAGTCTGGCAATATTTAAAATATGAATGTCACTTTCCAAATTCATTATTTTCTTTTCCTCAAGGCAACAGAGAGCTTAGCTTTCATGGCAAGAAAACTAGTTCCTCTGTGGTCATTTCTATGCATTAAAAGATTTTAAATTTTCTAAGACATTATTCCAGTTTGATCTAACAAATGCTGAAGGCAAACACAGGCTGTTTACATTATGATTTTTCTCCAAGTGAATGACGTTTACTATAATATTTCAGTACCTGTCAGTGCTTCTGATGATGGGAGAGTCTGTCCACTTTTAAATGTTGTTTATTTCATTAATGTAATATATGACATGGACCTTCATTTTTGAAAACTGCGTCAGTATCTTCCCCTGAAGGAAGGTGAACTGAAGTGAAATGAGAAAAAGGAACAATCTCTATTCCTTTCCTTTTCCTAAGACCCTTGTTAGAGTCACACTGAGAGGTTTGTCCTAATAAATGAATCCGAATGCAGTTTAATGCAGCAATTTTCTGCAACATTGTTAAATACTACTGTACTGTCTCTAATTCATTTAAATCTATTAAAAGTGAGGTCTAAAATTATAGTATTTTTAGTTTTAAAAAGTGTATGTCAAATTTGGGCTTTCCTGGTGGTGCAGTGGTTAAGAATCCACCTGCCTATGCAGGGGACACGGGTTCGAGCCCTGGTCCGGGAAGATCCCACGTGCTGCGGAGCAACTAAGCCCGTGCGCCACAACTACTGAGCCTGTGCTCTACAGCCCGTGAGCCACAACTACTGAGCCCGTGTGCCACAACTACTGAAGCCCACGCGACTAGAGCCCGCGCTCCACAACAAGAGAAGCCACCACAATGAAAAGCCCGCTCGCTGCAACTAGAGAAAGCCCACGTGCAGCAATGAAGACCCAACACAGCCAAAAATAAATAAATTAATTAATTAAAAAAATAAAGTGTATGTCAAATTTCAAGACTAGAGTAGGAAAAAAGAGGCATTTATCGAATTTTTTATACTTATTTATATGAATCTTTAAATTCCTGGTGATTTTTTTCCTAGTGCTTGGTTTGAATCTAGACCTATATTTTTAGTTGTTTTTATTTTATTACCCTACTTTTATTCTGGAACAGTTATTGTAAACTTCTTATACACTTTGATGGGTTATAAATATACTATAATTTTTCTCCCTACCTAGTTTGGACTTCAAAGTACTGTCCTTGAACTCTCTTTTTTTATTTTTAAAATAATATTTTATGCATTTCCATATAGCTGTGACAATATTAACAAAATTCAGGTCTGACTTTCAACAAACTGAGCTTCTAGGATTTACAAATGTAACTTTGCTCAACTTTAAATAGATTCACTCAATTTATTCTCATAATGATCCTATGGTGTATGGGTTTTATTATTTTTCCAATTTTACTGAATTTTTTGAAGGTTCAGGTATTTCTCTGAGGCCACACAGCTATCAAGTAGAAAGTTAAGACTCTAGTCCAACAAGTTTGGCTCCAGTGCTCTGGGGACTTAACCTTTCTGCTATTTGGTGTAAAATGTTAACCTCTGTATAATGTTTATCTGTAAAGTGTATACTAATTATTTCTTATGGGCTTTGAAATGTCTTTGCCTCCAAAAAAATTACAAAATAAAGTAGTTAAATTTCACACCTCTTTTTAATTTAGTAACTATCTAATGTATTCACCATCCATGTATTTTCAGATCTTCTGGGAGATGATGTTATTAAAGAACACTGCTACCCAATATCTGTGCTCAAGTTGGCATTTGACTTAAAATGTAATAATTAAGTGATCCTGCAAAAGTTCACCTTTTAGCGATGTTCAATTAGAGGGCAGATGCTGACCCATGGGGACATCTAGATAAATTTTAAGGGATCACCAACTTTGAAATCACCAACTTATGAAAAACTTTGCTTTATGTGACTACAAAAACCTGTTTTTATTTTGCCATGAGGTGTTTCCAATCTGATTAAGGAAACAAGGCGTTCATCCATTAATTGAACAGAGATAACTTAAATCAACATGCACCCATGTGAATAATTGAGTGGAGTTATAAAAATGGAAAGATTTAAAAAATCTTTCTGAATTAAATTAGCTTTTAGTAATATGTGAATGCAATATGTATGCTTATATATAACGGTTCTGGAAAAAATTATGGTTGCACAACATTGCGGATATACTAAATGCCACTGAGCCAACATGTATGTTTTAAAATGGTGAATTTTAAGTTATGTGAATTTTACCTCGATAAATAACCTTCATATATGGTTTATTATATGCATAAATAATATATGTATTATTTATTTATTTATTAGATGTTGAATGAATAGAAAGTCAATCATTACTTTCAGATAGGTCTTAGGGCATAGAGAAATTATTTTCACTGAATTCGACAATGAGCAGTCTCTGTAGCCAGATATAATCAAAGCCAGCCTTTTAGTGACACACTCAATACAGCAACCTGAAGTGTTTATTTTTTATGGACAAATATATTAAGTAAATTAAAGTTATACAAATGCACAAGCAGAAGTTATACAGAGGCAAAGCTTCAAAAATAGCACAATGTCTTAAGAATCTATATATTTAAAATCCATTTACTTAATACACTCAGGGTCATCTATAGATCAGTAAATCAGCAATTTATTTTCCCATTTTTCATACAGGTAACTCACTAGCAATACAAGCTGAACCAATTATATTTAAAAGTTATTTTGAATTTGGACTAAAAAAATTTAGATTGTAAACCAAACATTAAAATGAATTTTACAAATAAAACTGTAAATGAAAAAGATTTTAGCTACCTTCTCAGTAAAGTGGATCGATACAAGTTTAGTCTCTAAAAGTATCTTTTAAAAAATTATTCTTCTTTGTTATTCTTAACCTGTTTACATAAACTCTGTCAATGGACATTTATGATTTAATTGAAATCAATTTTTTTCAGCATATTTATATAAAACATATTTTTTCAACTGCTTCAACTGCATCTTGGAAACAAAAAATACAAAATATTTGTTAAATAATAATTTAACATCACTAAAATCTAATAAGAGACTGCCTGGATGTTTTCAAATGATAATAAGTCATTTGCACTTAATTGATTTTTCCATCATGGATTATGATTTCTTATATATACCACAATCAGAGATATAACACAGATACTTTGAAATATTGAGTTTCAAATTAGGAACTCTCAATGCTTTCCTTAAAATATAATTTAATGTGAAATAAAAGTTTTAAAATTAAAAAGTTATTAAATCATTAATAGTTATGCTTTTTCCAAGTGCCTCTGTCCTCAGAAGGGCCCTCCAATTATTTGTAGTTCTGTGATTGATGAAAGAAACAATGGGAAAGCAAGGTGAAAACTTTATAAGTTCTCTAAACGAAGTCATTATTCAACCATGAGGAATATTAAATCTTGGTAAAGAGATCAATTACAAGTAGCTCTGTATGTTCACACAGAATTGTATGTTTCCAGTAATGAACTCCTATCACCATTAGAAAGGTTGGATATAAATCACTGAGATTTGATAAAATAAAATCCAAGGAACAAATTATTATTATTATTTGCTTTAGGTGTGCAAATAATTATTTCAATTTGTTTGAAGACACAATCATGAGTTTAAAGGAAGTTACTTTTTCGCTCATTTTTACCTTTAAACTTGGAGGCTTTTCTAGAAGCAGTAGACAATACAGTCCCATACAAATGGCATTATATTTTCTGACCAGTGAATCTAAATGTCTATCAATGTTTATTTTCATCAGGATGAAAGTACCCACCTTTCACAAAGAAGCCATCTAATATTTTAATCAAATTATTCTGTTTTATTCAATTATATGAAGATAAAACACTATGTGCTAAAGAAATATATTCAATCTGACGTTTCTGCAAGTTAATTTCCCCCACCAAGGTTAGTGAATCACCTCGCATTGACTTTTAATAACCTATACTCAGGCAATCTCCCGCAGAAATCTTAAGTCACAAGCCTTGGATTCATGGAGTCAAGTAATGTGAAAATCATTGAGGGCATTGTGATTGGAGCCTTATAGAATACTGCTTTCCTTCAAAAAATAAGCAATCTACTTTTTTCTTTTTCTTTCTTTTTTTACTTCAATCCAAAATATCTTTTTATAGGAAAGTTTAGAATATTTTCAGGGGATTGCATGATACAATAGCTTGGCAGTGAGAAAGCAGCTTAGAGAACAGGACTTAAGAGTGTGATATTTTTTATCTAGTGACCAATTGGGGAATTGATGGGGAACAGTGCAGTGAGTAGATATCCATATAGTATGTTCACAGTACTTTTTGTTGGATGTACAGTGTATAGCTAGGTACTGCTCTGCTTATATATATTTAAAATATGGTCATACACTTATTTTTAAACCTACTGGATTTGGGTTTAGCCACTGCATAAATATTGGGCAATGCAAGCCATAGTTTATTCAAATTACTTATTAAAAAGGAAAATGAAAGGGATGAAATATTACATGTTCTAACAATGATCCACAAAGCTTTTGTTATCTTCTTAAATATTTAAAGTAGCCTACTATGAGAATCTATACTGAATTTTTCTCGGTTATGTTAAAATCTTATACATTCAGATATATTAGTCATGTTAATGTATAAAATTCATCCCCCTCTCAAATTAACATATTACAGTGACTCAAGGTATACTTCTTATGGAGCGATGGTCTTCTTATAGTGATCCTTGAAATGGATTTTTGCTGTAATCTACTTATCTTAAAAGTGAAAGAAAAACTAAAAACATTCTCATTTTTTCTGTTTTTCTTTTGCAAATTATTGGGAATAATGAAAAAGTCTTTCTGTACACATGTTTGATATCTGATAGTAGGTACAGCTGGTGGAAAAGGCTCATTGAATTACTGTATGTGGTGCAATGAAAATGATGTTGGAACCGTGTCACAAGAAAGGTCTCTAAACACTGTTTTTCAACTTTACAGGGGCTTTTCAATTTGCTCTCACTTGTAGCTCTTATTTCCATGCCTCTCTGGGTTTACCCAGTTGACGAATATGGGAACAGTGGGTTAAATATGGCTATAATTTGGAGAATTTATGAATTACAATATAAAAGCCTATCAGTATATTTTATTATTTTGCAAATATCTGTAGCCTGTTCTTGGTTTGAACTGGTTCCATTTCTTTTATTCCTACCCTTAGTAGTGAATGCTGCTATGTTATGTACCACTGCAGAATTAAAGTTTAAAAAAGAATCAATTTATTTGCTCCTAGAGTCTGTGAGTCATGGTCAGGATATGACATAGGGAGGATGGCTCTTTTTTGCTCCACAGTATCTGGGTGCTTGGCTGGAAAGACTTCTAAGATAGCTTCTTTACTCACAAGTCTCTGGGCTGGGCTGATGGACTGGCTCAGTTGAGTGTATTGATATGAATATCTGCCTCTGACCTCTCCATGTAGCTTGGGTTTCTCTGAACATGTCATCTGGGTTCTAAATAGGAGTGTACAAATTGGGGGGTGGGAGGTTCCAAAGAGCAAATTTTCCAGGAGAACCATTTGGAAGATGTGTGGCTTTTATGATCTAGCTTTGCAAGGCACATAGCTTTCTTTCCTCCGTACGTTCTAGGTTGAAGCTCTTCCCAGTCTTAGAATCAAAGCGATGCGTACAGACCCTACCTTTGAATGGGAGGGTTGTCAATGAATTTGAAGTCTTCTTTGTAATATTGCTCAGCGATATTATGAGATAATGTAAGTACGGTATTTGTCTTCTAGTGTTTCCATACACATATTTTTAATAAGGTTCCTTTATATTTAAATGTTAAGCAGTGTTTTTATAGTATACTTGATTTTTTAAAGAGAAAAGTCCTTGAGAGGATGAATATAAACAAATGACTGAATAAACAATAAATAGAAGAGACAGTGGCATTTACCATTTTTATAATTAATGAAAAGAAGCAATGAATCACCTGAAGTTTCTTATATAAATATAAGAAGGATGGTCAGGTTCATGACTCTCCATGTCCTAGAAATATTATATTTATTTATTTTCTTAAATCAAATTCAACGTATCTTGAATTTGTTTCAAGGTCAATGAAAAATTTAGTATCAGTAATTTGGGCTGCTTCCCCCATCAGCCTCCTCCCTTCCCTTCACTTCTCAGAGGAGAAAGATAATAATTCCTCTTTTTGTTTTATGTAACATTTTAATAGTAGGCCCTTGGTGATGAATTTCTCACTAACTGTTTATCATTGCAGTTTATCAAACTCTTTCTTCCAATAATGCAGTGCTTTTTCTAAGAGGAGTTCTGGTGAATAAAACATACTCTCTGTCTTGACATAAATACACGTATAAATTATTTTCTCTACAAACGTTATCTCCCCACATAAATGTCATGCTGCCTTGCTTAATATTTCTTAATATGATACAGAATAGCTTTCAATTTTATTTATAATTAATAAGTGTGTCTTGCCATTTTGCTTGGATTAGTTTCTTTTTTGTATCTAATATCTTCAGCTTATTTCAACAGATAAAGGCAACTTTGTGAGAATAATTGCTCTGAAGAGAGAAATAGTGATAGTTTTACTGTTATATTAATAACTCATAACTTGACATATGGCACATGAGCTTTGGCAATGGATCACATTAAAACATATTTAATGTCAATAATAGGTTTGCAACTGGTATTCCTAAACGACTTTATAAATTGTGTTTAAGACATATATTTAAATATGTAGATAATATCTCCAGAGAAGTAGAACTGCCAAAAGGATCTAAGGATGGGAACAATGGAATAAATATAGCTGTAATTTGGATAATCTGTGAACTGCAATATAAAGGCCTACTTAATATATTTTATAATTTTGCAAATATTTGTAGACTGCTCTTGGTTTGAACTCATTCAGTTTCTCTTATGCTTATCATTAAAATGCTAATTTTCATTACTTCCTACACACTTTATTAGTTGGGGTCAAAACTGTGATGTGTTGGGAGAATCAGTTTATTTAATTAGTGAATGATTTATTTAACTAATTCTATTTTTATGCAGTGACATAAATAGAAAATTAACTATTGCACCTAAAATTGTTTTAAAAATGAAAATATACACACACAGGAAAAATGTAAAAATATAAAAAATACCAACGTATAGAGAAAATGTATGTGTATCTAGAATGATACATATAGTCAAGGTTATTCCTTAATTAAAATGTGAAGTATGAAGCTTGATTTTTGGTGATTTTCCTCATTTTCTGAGATTTCCTCTGTACCGTATTACATAAGACTTTAACTTCCTCAATCATGAGACTTTTTCCTCTTTTTCTCCTTCCCTCTTTTTTTTCCACCTTCCCTCCTTTCTTTCATCCTGATATTCTTTTTTTCTGCCATTAAATATTTCCTTGTAACCCACTGGGCTCTAAAGAGGGTTTGAGGTGGCTAATAGGAAGATTGCATTTACTAAAGTTCCTCTTTTTAGAAAAATACATTAAGTAATTAAATAATTATGGTGGATAACAATCTATTGGGGGGTTAAGTATGAGTGCAAACCTATGAAAATCCTTAGTAACTTTTTCATGCTGAACAAATATACCCGTGAAATCACATATCAAATAAAGGGATAATTAGTTGTGTTTATGGCTTATGAATTAGAGTTCGTGGAAATATACCATTATTTTTCACTTGTCATAGTCTAATTTTTGTGTGTGTTTGTGTGGTACGCGGGCCTCTCTCTGTTGTGGCCTCTCCCGTTGCGGAGCACAGGCTCCGGACGCGCAGGCTCAGCGGCCATGGCTCACGGGCCCAGCCGCTCCGCGGCACGTGGGATCTTCCCGGACCGGGGCACGAACCCGCGTCCCCTGCATCGGCAGGCGGACTCTCAACCACTGCGCCACCAGGGAAGCCCATTTTCTAGGGTCTTTTAATTCTGAATTAATTTTTAATGTTGAAGTTTTAAAAATATTTATTTCAGAATCACTCAGAAGGATTCAGAATAAGTAGCAACCAATAGGTTCTTGATTAGAAACGCTTTCATTTGTGAAAATATATACATGGGCAAATGTATGTGTATTGCAATTTCTCATTAGGGAAATTTGAGGCTGAGGAAGGATTCCTCTGTTATATAGCTTTTCATTGCTGTAACCTTAAGTCTTCTTAGTATATTTCCTTTAAGCAACACAGCAGGCTATGGATCTTCGTCTTACGACTTATGGCTTTTTGGCTTAATGTGATTAAAAAAATCCAAGTTGATTTAATCTGCATTACACAGTAATGCTCAGCCAGAGGCCATGGTTTTTCTTAGCACATGAGGTGAAACATGCATGGTCTTCAGATTGGACTAGCAGAAGAAACTCTGCAACACTCATTTATGGGACAATACTGTTTCATGATCTTTGTTGACTTTCAAATCTCATTATCTAATTGCACTCTTTATTTTTTCACTAGGACCATCTATCCAGCTACTCTTCCAAAGGCTGTAGAATGTGATGGGTGTCAGCCTGATAATGTCTCAACTTAATACCAATTTTTAATGAGGCATAAATATTATTTACATAAGACATCTCCTAAATAGTATTTTAAAAATTCATGTTTAAAAAATTAACTCCAATGTCATTAGAGGATATCATTTGTTCTGGAAGCATTTACTGTCTATCAGATGAAGTGCAGCCTCTGACTCTTCAGACTGCATCTGACTTCTTATAGACTTCAACATTATTATTTTTTTATTTGCCTGAGATATAGAAATAAAACTAACTAAAATGATGGCAATCTGTCTTCTTTTGGCGAAGAAAGCAGCATGCAAATATAAATTAGGCACCCATTTTACAGTAAGCATGGTTATGTGAAAAAAATCCTGTGCCAGAAACAGGTATGTGAGTAAATATGTTCTAGACAGATTCAAGGCCTTTTATAAACCTCCCACAAGCTCTTCAAAAAAATTGCATACTTTGGCCCATCTGGAATTAGATTGTGGCTGCATATTAAGATACGAGGGCAGTGAAATTTTGAGTTGACAGAAACATTCATCTGTAGGCTAGCTCGTTTTATTGTGCCTGATTTACTGTGCTTTGCAGATACTGCATTTTTTTACAAATTGAAATTTCATGGCAACCCTGCATCAGGAAAGTCTACTGGCCCCACTTTTCCAACAGCATCTGCTCATTTCATGTCTCTGTGTCATATTTTGGTAATTCTTGTAATATTTCAGATTTTTCATTATTATTATATTTGTTATGGTGATCTGTGATCAGTGACCTTTGAAGTTACTGCTGTAATTGTTGTGGGGTGCCACAAAGTACCACAGGCATATCAGATGGTGAACGCAATCAAAAGGTGTTCTGTGTGTTTTGATTGCTCTGCTGACCACTCATTCCCCTGTCTCTCTCCCTCTCTTTGGGCCTTCCTATTCCCTGAGACGCAAGAGTATCGAAATTAGGCCAATTAATAACCCTACAATGACCTATAAGTGTTCGTAAAAAGAAGATTCACATGTCTCTCACTTTAAATCAAAAACTAGAAGTGATTAAGCTTAAAGAGGAAGGCATGTTGGACACTGAAATAGGCCAAAATGTAGGCCTCTAGCACCGAACAGTTAGCCAGGTTGTGATTACAAAAGAAAAATTCTTGAAGGAAAGGGATGATAACAAAGTGAAACAGCTTTATTACTGATATGGAGAAGGTCTTAGAGGTCTGTATAGAACCTCAAAGCAGCTACAACATTCCCTTAAGTCAAAATTTCATCCAGAGTAAGGCCCTACCTCTCTTTAATTCTATGAAGGCTGATAGAGGTGAGGAAAGCGCAGAAGAAGAGTTTGAAGCCAGCAGGGGTTGGTCATGAGGTTTAAGGAAAGAAGTTCTCTCCACAACATAAAAGTGCAAGGTGAAACAGCAAGGGCTGATGCAGAAGCTGCAAAGTTTTATCCAGAGGATCTAGCTAAGATAATTAATGAAGGTGGCTGCACTAAACAACATTTTTCATTGTAGTCAAAACAGCCTTATATTGAAAGAAGATGCCATAGCTTTCATAGCTAAAATGGAGGAGTCAATGCCTGGCTTCAAAGCTTTCAAGGACAGGCCAACTCTCTCCTTAGGGGCTAATGCAGTTGGTGACTTTAAGTTGAAGCCGGTTCTCATTTATCATTCTGGAAATCCTAGGGCCCTTAAGAATTATGCTAAGTCTACTCTGCCTGTGCTCTATAAATGGAAGAGCGAAAGCCTGGATGACAGCACATCTGTTTATAACATCGTTTACTATTCTAAGTCCATTGCTGAGACTTACTGCTCAGAAAAAAGATTCCTTTCAAAATATTACTGCTCATGGACAATGTACCTGGTCACATCCTGTCCATGGAGACGAACAGTGGGATTCATGTTATTTTCATTTCTGCAAACACTACATCTATTCTGCAGTCCATGGGTCAAGGATTAATTTTAATTTTGACTTTCAGGTCTTATCATTTAAGAACTACATTTCATAAGGCCATAGCTGTCATAGATAGTGATTCCTCTGATGGATCTGGGCAAAGTCAATTGGAAACCTTCTGAAAAGGATTCACTATTCTGTATGCCATTAAGAACAATAAGAATATCTGTTATTCATAGAAAGTGGTCAAAATATTAATGGAGGTTTGGAAGAAGTTGATTCCAACCCTCATGGATGTCTTTGAAGGGTTCAAGACTTCAGTGAAGGAAGGAACTGCAGGTGTGGTAGAAATAGCAAGAGACCTAGACTTGGAAGTGGAGCCTGAAGACGTGACTGAATTGCTGCCGTCTCATGATAAAACTTGAAGGATGAGGAGTTGCTTCTTATAACGAGCAAAGAAAGTGGTTTCTTGAGATGGAATCTACTGTGAGAATGAAAATGAAAATGCTATAAAGATTGTTGAAATAACAACAAAGGATTTAGAATATTACATATACTTCGTTGATAAAGCAGCAGCAGGGTTTGAGAGGAGTGATTCCAATTTTGAAAGAAGTACTACTGTGGATAAAATGCTATCAAACAGCACAGCCGACTACAGAGAAATTGTTCGCAAAACAAAGAGTTAATCGATATGGGAAACCTCATTGTAGTCTTATTTTAAGAAACTGCCACGGCCAACCCAGTCTTCAGCAGTCACCTCCCTGACCAGTCAGCGGCCACCAACAAGGAAGCAAACCCTCCACCAGCAAAAAGATTACTACTCACTGAAGACTACAGTGATAGTTAGTGCTTTTAGCAATAGAGTATTTTAAAATTAAGGCATGCACATTTTATTTTTTTAGACATAATGCTGTTGCACACTTAATATACTACAGTATGGGGTAAACATAATTTTTATATGCACTGTGAAAACAAAAAAAAATATGTGACTCACTTTATTTTGATATTTGCTGAATTGTGGTGATCTGGAACCAAATCTGCAATATCTCTGAGGTATGCCTGTCTGTATTGTACTAATCCTCACTGATGAAACCCATTTGTATGCAACCCTAAAGAAACATCGAATGTAAATCTCTTATTTAATTCTCTAAAACAGCTCAAGGATAATTGTACTGAAAGTAATAGTTATTCTGAAGTATGAATCATTACTTGATTTTACTTTCTTCATTGTCTTGGATACAAATTATACATTGACTTCATATTCCTTTCCTTGTCATTTACTTCACATGCTTTTTTGGTAGATGATGATTTAAGAAAAATGAGCTTTAAAGTACTTGCATATGATTTGTGTTAAAAAAAATATCGATGATATTAAAGGTGTACCTCTTGAAAGCAAATTGCTATGTTTAAAATTACCTTTTCAAGTATAAAATTTTCCTTGCATGTCATGTGTCTACCTAGATTCCCACTGTGTATAGAATTTGGAAATTGTGTATTATTTATTAACTGTGACTGTAGTAGAGTATCATAATTATTATTTCTATTTCTTAGCGTCACTTGAAGATTTCTTCAGAACTCTGAAATATTAGAAATGCAATTTTTTACCACCAAATTACTTACTAAGAACATAGTATTATTTCATATCACTTATAAGCATGAAATTCCATGGCAACTCTGGCTTGCATTACTTGGTAGATCGGCAAATGACACGGTGTGGTTATTGGTCACGTCACTCATCTGTCTGGTTGTCAAGTGGTTTCAAAGCATTTTAACAATGATATTTAGACTAGAGAATTTACTGGACACCTGAGTCTGTGATTAAAAAGAATTATGCAAAAGTAAAGTGGTGATTCAATTTGATTCATTGTTTCCCCTACCAACAGAGTAGAGATCCATTTTATCATCTAGTATTAGAACAACAATCATTTTAGCTGCTGAGACTGACATGTAGGGACTACATAGATCACGTCTGAGACAATATCTGGGCTCAGCGGGGAAAGAGAGAGGTGGGTCCAGGAGGGGGATGGTGGGTTAGGTTACATGGATGAACTTTGAAAGCCGCCCCATCTGGTCACTGGGAGAAGAAAACCCATCAGCAGATGCTGGCCACCAATATATTGTATATTCCCAAGTAGTGCACTACTGGAAAATTTCCAGTCCTGGAAACCAAGACAATCTAATATTAGCTTTATTTCTTGACTCTTCTTTAATCTAATTGTTTCTCAAGGTGTGTCCACCTTGATAACATTTATCAGAGTCGCCTGTAATTTTTGTCCAAAATGATATTTCCTGGAGCCTACTCCAAATGTAGTGAATTAGAGCTCTGGAAAACGGAGCCAGGAATCTGAATTTTAAATAAACACTCTGGTGGTACTTATGCATAATAAAAATTAAAAAAACAGCTGGTCTAATAATTTGGTCCAGATATCGCCTGCCTATCAAAATATAGAGACTAGTGATAGACCTAAGTTGTGGAAATGTAAGAAGTCCATGGCTAATGACTATCTTTATATATCATTAGAAAAATCCTTGGACACTCTTTGACCAAGGTTGAAAAGTCAACAGTATTCCTCTGACCGGGTCTATATCTTATATCCAAATTCTTTCAAGTAGGTCCTTGATTTACCCCCCAGTAACCAAGTCTCTGGCTTATTGTTTTTATTCTTTCTTGGGAGTAGTGGCAATCCCTAATCTTATGACTGTAGTTCAATATAACTCATTATTTTTTCTAACTAGTGATCTATTCTAATATTCTTTATTAGCTGAATTCAAACCCTTATGTATTCATTATTTCAAGACCCTTCATCACTGTATTTCACAGGTCTGATAGGATATGTCACTATAATTCCTTAGTGAATTTCACTACCACACATTGCCTGGTGTGCAACCTATTACCTGCTCCTGTATTCTGAGGGTACTATGCCCCACATCTCAAAACTGGTCTTCTCTGGACTGCAGCTGGGTCTTCCCTCTTCCGTGTCCATATTTTACCCTGAGAGATATGGATTTTGTTTAAGATTCACCTACCACCCTGCATTCCAAACATACTAATCCTGTATCACACGCAGTACTTGGAACCAAAATGGACCCTGCTCAGACATACTTCATTATATGATAGGGTTGGTGATCCTTCCTTTAATACTTCTATTGGATTCATTGCTTCAACATACAACTTTGTGTTCTCTTCACTGCCTTCCTGGATTACTGCAATAATTTCTTCTGAACCCTACTTCCACCTGTGCTTTTCTTTCCATAGGTTGATTCCTATGCCTGGAAGGATGCCTTTTTTGCAGAACACTCATCCTTGTGGGACAGGATTATTTTTTAACATAAAGGAAGTTTAAAAAAACAAAAAACTTTTGAGAATTAGCAAAATCAATCACGACTATATAAAACAGCTAAGACCAAAACAATGTGTCAACATGATTTTCTTAATTTGAATTTTATTCTGATGTTAGTCAATCCATGCACCTTTTTTCTACAAAACCCTGAGCAGCTTAGGACAGGGATTGTTTTCACTCATGTTTATATTTATGGAGCCTCACTTAATGACTGCACCCCTGAATGAATGCAGTTTAGCATATGATACTAAATAAAACTCTTACTATCCTTTAGTTTTAAAAACAAATGCATAAAATCCATCAGATTTATTAACATTTTGTCTGAATTATTATTTTTCTTTCCTACCCAAATTCTAGATTGTACCAATGATCTGGTAATTATGCTTTGTAGAATTAATATTCTGTACAATTATACTTAAAATAATTTGCTTCAAATAGACATTTCTCCCATGATCATGCCACATGCCACCTTGCCATTTCTTTAATCTTTAGGGTTATATAATTAGTTAGATATCGTATTACCTATTGTGGACTTGTCTCCAAGTTTCTTTTATTTCTGGTTGTTTATTTAAATTTCTTAAATTAGTTGGAACTAAAGTCTTTCCACATTGTAAGTCTTTCCCTCCCCCACTCTTTTACTACCAGTGTTCTGTGGTTTATTACTTCTGGGATTCTGTGATCCATAACATTCCCTGAGAGTACCTTTTTTAATCATTAAATTCTACATATGTAAGTTAAAACACACCTTTCGGAAATAGAATTGCGTGATAAATTTCTCACGTCTTCTTAAAAGAATATTCAAAACCTGTTAACAATGTTCTTATTTGAATAAATACATCTCCTTTTAAAAAAAAAGTAGAACACAAATTCCCTTTCTTCCTACTTATTGTTGAAATGCATATCTAAAGCACACAAGGGGAAAATGTGTCACAGATTACAAAACCAAAGCGCTTTGGAATCAGATGTAAAGATTAAGTTTTCGATGACACTGGCAAAGGCAATCAAGGAAGTATGGATATTAGCTAATGGTATTGAAAGTTGCCTGTTGTCTGACCTCAGTATTCAAATGGTTGGGAGGTTCTCTTTCACTAGCATGTTCCCTGGGTTGCTTGTCTAGCACTTGACAATCACTGAAGTTCTGTAGCCTCAGCATCCTGCACTGATTCTTGCTTTTCTGAAGATTGCTATTGCTTATTCCACTCTACTTCACTTTAGAGCATGGGCCTTCCCAGGCTCACTCTGAACTTCTTTTGTAAAGCTTCACATTTTGTAACATAGTGCAAATTGTGTTTTATCTAAAGTGATTTACTCTTTCCGACAAATATCATATGATATCACTTACATGTGGAATCTAAAAAATAATACAAATCAACTTATTTACAAAATAAAAGCAGACTCACAGACATAGAAAACAGATTTGTGACTGACAAGGGGGAAAGGGTTGGGGGAGGGATGGATTGGGAGTTTGGGGTTATCAGACGCAAACTGGTATACATAGAATGGATAAACAACAAGGTCCTACTGTATAGCACAGGGAACTATATTCAGTATCCTGTGATAAACCATAATGGAAAAGAATATGAAAAAAATGCGTATATATGTATAACTGAATCACTTTGCTCTACAGCAGAAATTAACACAACATTGTAAACCAACTATACTTCAAAAAATAAATTTTAAAAAATGTAAAGGGGTTTACTCTTTCACTATTTATAGAAAGAGATTATAGAAAGAGAAAGCGACCTGGAGTATATTGGTTTCCCATGGCTGCTATAACAAATTACATAACTTGTCATTATAACAAATTACAACAAAAATTGGCGGCTTAAAGCAACAGAAATATATACTCTCACTGTCCTCCAGGCCACGTGTCTGAATCAATATTGTTGGGCTCAGGGTTTCCCTGGTGGCGCAGTGGTTGAGAGTCCGCCTGCCGATGCAGGGGACACGGGTTCGTGCCCCGGTCCGCGAAGATCCCACATGCCGCGGAACGGCTGGGCCCGTGAGCCATGGCCCCTGGGCCTGCGCGTCCGGAGCCTGTACTCCGCAACGGGAGAGGCCACAACAGTGAGAGGCCCGCGTACGCAAAAAAAAAAAAAAAAAAAAAAAAAAAGAAATATATATATAGTTGGGCTCAAATCAAGATGTTGGCCTCTCCCAGCTACTGGTGGCTCTGCCATTTCTTGGCTTTTGCCCAAATAACTCCAGTGTTCAAGGTCAGCACCTTCAAACCTTCAAGGTCAGCATCTTCAGATCTTTCAGGCCAGCATCTTCATATCTCTCTCTTCTCTGTCTTCACATGGCCTTCTCCTTTGTGTATGTCAACTGCCTCCCTCTTATAAGGACACTTGTGATTGCCTTTAGGACCTACCCAGATAATTCAGGATAATCTCCCCCTTTCAAGCTCATTAAATTAATCACATCTTGAAACCACTTTTTCCACACAAGGTAACATTTACAGGTCTCAGAGATTAGGACCTAATATGTTTAGGGGCCATTATTTAGCTGACCACAAAGAGTTAGGGAATTAGAGTATCATTGCAATTTTTAAAGAAATAAAATTAGTTCTAAATTTTACCTATACAATTGATTGGGACCACACTGTTGCAGCTAACCTGAACCCTTACCTGCATTAAGATAGATACTTCAGCCTACAATTTTTCTAGGAATCTTATGTTTGACTGCCCACGTGGCATTGCTGCCTCCTAGGGCAGGTTAGCAGTGCTTTAGAGCCCGATTCATGGAGAGAGGAGCTTTTGCTTTCTAAGATCCCAAATTCCCATTATTTCGAATCAGTTTCTCACCAGTTCTCTCCTTCCCATCACAAAATGCATATGAAGTGCAAGTTTATCTTGGGAGCCTTTTCAACAGAGACAGCCTGTAGCTATGAATTTAATCTATTTCGTTCTTGTAAACTCCTACAATTTTATCTTCTTCATCCAAGCATACCCTCTGAAGGATGTAAGATTTTACTAGATTTTCCTGGCCTTGAGTTTAAGGCTTACATCCTAGAGTTTACACCCTATGCACTATACATCCTTCCTGATGGGCCCTAGGACTGGATGCATGTGCTGTTGTTCCGTTTATTGATTTTTAACAAAAAATATTCTAACTCAAACAAAGCACAGTATTATATAGAAGAATGGGTTATGTGAATCCATTCTGCTTTGAAGTACCCTATGAAATGAGTGAACAGAGGAATGAAGTTGGAACGTACTGCTAATTCTATTTTCATAATAGACTTTCACGATTCCTCTCTTGTCAAGAGAGCCTTAATCAAGGAGGGGAATCCAGGATGTAAGAGTTATCACCAGAAGACATTAATGTTTTGTACTTTGATAGGAGCATCAGTCTTGTTTCTTGATGTGGCATCTGATCTATTAATATTTAAGGGGTGTAAGGGGCAGGGTGATGTATTCATCCAGTTCTGCCTGGGACCCTGAAGCCAGCAGTGGGCCTGAATGGTGTCTCCTGCAGATGCACCTCCTTGGCCCCAAGTCCCTGGCTCTGGAGCCATTTATTCCTTTACACACTACAACCCTGCTCTGGGAGCACAACCCTCCCTTCCCTGCTCTACTTCCTAGAAACTTCACAATGTCACTAGTGGGACACATGAGGAAGTTTTGTCTCTGCACTTTAAAAATACTGAATCCTATTTAAATGCAGTACATCATACTCTTCTCCAATTACTGTGTTATTTTGGTTGTCCACAAAACTCTAAATGTTACTTCCTCTATAAAATCATATCTGAATTAAAAGGTGATGGGTGCTAAATCCTCCTTACTATACCTATTATGAAATATGTTTCAGTGTCTCCTTTATCAGGAAGTTACATCAGTGCTTGCGTTTCTTTAATCATTTCAGCACAGTTTTTTTGGGGGGATGGGGTCTAATTGTTCTTACATTTCTGCAGTCTCGACAATTGTTGCTGAGTCTTGTGTGAGGAGAATGTAGACGTATTTCTTTTACATCACGTAGTTCCTAGCACAAAAGGGCACTTTCAAAAAATTGCTTCTTGATGACAGTGATTTTGTAAAGTGGCAGTCATTTGATTTAAGCACATGTAAATTCCACTTCAGTTAGCAGAACTAGATTTAAATGTGATCATTTTAAACGGACAAAAATTCTTGGAAAATTCAGAATAGCACTATCACACTGGAAAATTGTGTGGTATCACATTGATGCTTAAGGCAACTTTCATAATAGAATATTGTGTAGTCAGTAGATGGCACTCTTTGTTTTATTAATAACCACTGTCCACTTCCTTTACTTTTATGAAAGGTATCAATGATAGTTTATTTTTAACTATTTTAACAAAATTCCAAAATTGCTTTTTGTCTAGTTTACTAAATCAATCATTCTGATTGTTTATGATGGTGACTTTTTGGCTTCAATTTCATAGGACAGTTTTGAATGAAGATCCAAGCATTGTTTTTACTCAAAGTTATCACTTTTAGCTGGAAATGAGTTTTCCACCTGACAGAGACTAAGAAGAGGTATTACAAACATATTGTTTTTACTAAAAAGATTATTATTTTTACTACTTATAAGAGACTGTGAAATAGAAATCTGAGATAGATTACCCAATGTGGTCCGATCTGACAGAATTCATTTCAACTTCCAAATCTGGACAAGCATTCACACAAATTCTATATTGATTAAAACACAAAACAAAACACAAGCAAAAATGTGGGTAAGTGAAAGGATGGTACATTTCATCCAAAGGGAACTGCGTGGAGGAATCAGAACAAATGGTTTTATAAAAAGTAGAATAGTACAAGAAACCGGAGGAGTTTTACTATCATAGGCAACTGTGATATTTTATATGAATGTAACAGTAACTAGTGTACTTTGTGTGTCATGTTGGCTAGGCTATGGTCCCAGTTATTTGGTCAAACACTTGTCTAGATGCTGCTATGAAGGTACTTTGTAGATGTGATTAACATTTACAATCAGCTGATTTTAAGTAAAAAGATGTCCCTCAAAAATAGACATGGGGAAAAAACAGGAATGAGACTGTGACATAGAAATCCTGTCTGAGTATCCAGGTACCATCCTGTCACATAGATTTCATATTTGCTTGCTCCCACAGTTGTGTGAGCCAATTTCTTAATATTCCTCTCTCTCTCTCTCTCCCTTTTTCTTTAATTAGATTTTCCTACTGTTTCTGTTCCTATGAAGAACCCTGAGTGATATATAATATAAATAGAAATTTACATTAATGCCATTATAACATTTCAGAGGACATTGTGCTTACGGAATAAGTTCTGGTAGCAATGAAAAGGGAAAGACCACATACTGGCAAACAATCGCTGAATTTAAGACAATAATAAAGGAATAAAAACCCTGAGTTATTAATAGGACCAAAAATCAACTTAAGGGAGAAGAGCAAGCATAAAAAACCTTCCCTCAAAAACTCATTAGAAATGGAAATGCAGGCTATAAAATTATTAGAAAAGATGAAACATGGAGAACGTAGGAGTTCCAATGTATGGATGGTAAGATTTCCAAAAGG
Organism: Phocoena phocoena; assembly: GCF_963924675.1. NCBI lineage: Eukaryota > Metazoa > Chordata > Mammalia > Artiodactyla > Phocoenidae > Phocoena > Phocoena phocoena. The sequence continues at coordinate 180,852,721 of NC_089219.1, read as the reverse complement.
AGACAATTTGCAGTAAAGGGATCATCAGTGATAACATGAATCATGGGTTTTTCAGACTCATTGACTATCAGGGACAACTAATATTAATGAAACAAGATCAAAACATGCATTATATTCAATAAAAGAGAAAAGCTTGTTTACCTGCAGTGGAACAAACACCAGGCAACCTTAGATATCTCAGTAACATGTAGTATGAAATGGTAATGACCAAACCTGCAGAATATTAAGGGGAAAAAAGAACGTAAGTCAAGAATTCTATACCTGAACGAAATGTCATTCATGTTCAAGGGCAAAATAAAGACAGTGTCACCTATGCAAAGCATAGGACAGGGACTCTCCCTTGATTCTTCTTCTGTCACACCTGTTCTCTCCGGTCGTGCTGACCTCCTCCCACTTCCTCAAATGAGCCTCAATCTTCCCCATCTATCCCATGAATCTGAGCTTACAGCTGCCTCTGTCTGGAACACTCTTCTTTCTTCCTCCTCTTTGACTGGTTCAACCTTGCTGTTCCTTCAGATCTCACTCAAAAAAAAAATAAATAAATACAAAATAAAAATGCTCTGATTTCCTCAGAGAAGAGCCTTCTCTGAACCTCCAAAACTAAATTAGCTACTACTTTTCTATACTTCTATATATTTTTTCCCTTTTCCATCTCTTTATGTACAAAATTTAAATTTACATACAGTCAGATACATTCATTTTGTGTATCCCTCAATGAGTGTTGAAAAATCAATGTTTAAGTAACTAATCAACATAGAGAACATTTTCATCACTCACTCAAATTGCCTTGTGGCTGTAACCACACCCACCTCATTCCTGCCCAGGTGATCATTGACCTACTTTCTATCACATAGATTAAATTTGTCTTTTCTGGAGTTTCATACAAGTGGAATCATACAGTATGTATTCTTTTGTTTCTGGCTTTTTTGGTCGGCTTAATGGCTTGTTTCCAGTTTTTGTCTATTATGAATAAAGTTAATAAACACTTTCGTGTTTGTGTTGTCTTTTTTGTGCACATATGTTTTCATTTCTCTTGAATGGAATTGTTGGGTCTTATGGTAAGTGTAGTTTTCCCTTCTCTTTATTCCCAACTGTTCTATGTCATTCCGTTATAAGTGTGTCTTGTAAATGCCATAGAACCACATGATTTTTAAAATATCAACTACGAGCATTTGTGTTTTAATAACAAGATTTAACTTAGTTATATTCATCAAGAATTTAAATGTATTCTTACCATCTTATTTTATGTTTTTTATGTACCATTATTTCTTCTATCCCCCTTTCTGCATTTCTGTTTATTTTAATTTATGCTAAGTGAACATATGGTGAAATATACAGATCTCCAAGATCTCTGGTGATGTTATTTAATTTATTTTGACAAATTTCACTCTTTAAAACAACTTAGATTTCTCTTTTTCCACTTCTCCTCCTCGTTGGTTATGAAGACAAATATCCTATATTAGTAAGGATTAGGCTTGGCTGTACAATTAAAGCCAGAAAAGGAAGGAAAGGGAAGGCACCATTTTCAAACCTTCTTCTATCCATTTATATGTACATATTCCTATGTAAACGAGGTTATACTTTTGTGGCTTAAAGCAGCTCTCACACAGTACCTGTTTTACAATTTTTATTTCTCTTAACAATATGTCATGGAGTTATTCTCATGCAAATAATCTAGCTCTATCTCATTCTATTAAAATGTTTATGATATTCCATAATTTAGACATAGTATAGTTAAAACCCCTTTAATGGACATTTAAGTAGTTTTAAATTTTTTTCTATTACAAACAGAAGCACAGTAAACATCCTTCTATGTGCTTCCTTGAGCATAGCGGTGAATGCTTCTTTACACACGTATATCACGCTGTTTATGTTGAGGTATTTTAAAGTAAGTTACGTGTATGATGCCTATAAATAACCAAGAAATAGAAATGGGTTCGCAGAACCCATCTGTCATTTTTATTTGAACAAATCCTGCCATACTGCTGTCTGAAATGATTACACCTATTTGCACTCTTGTGAGTGCAACATGAATACCTATCTCCCCACACCCTTGAGGCCACTTGTTATGGGTAATGGAAAATCTACTGGTCAGTCATTTGTCTTCATTTTGAGCAGGGGATGTCTTGCACAGAAACCCATAACTGGAGTATTTTCAAACTTACACTTTTTTATTTGAGAGTTTTTGCATACTTACTTAAGAGGCTTTCTCTATCCAAAAGTTTAAAAACCCACTTCTATGTTTTTTTCTGTTACTTCCATAATTTAAAAAAATGTTTAAGTTTTTGATCCACTTGAAATATATTCTCATGAATAGCGCGAACTATGAATCTAAATATTTTTACATGGATAGCTAAGTTGCCATTTAGTAATATAATAATCAGTAATATCGATGGAACAACCTTTAATTGTGCCAGGTACTTTTCAATTTAACCCTACTTTTTGGGGGTTGGTTTGAGGATTAAACAAAACATTTTAAAGAAGGGACAAGTAAGGCACCAAATAGTTATTGGTTTTGTCCAATTCATACACATGTTAATTGGTAGAACCAGGATTCTAACCCTGGCAGAATGACCCTATTCACCCTTCTAATACAATTTTCTTTTCCCACAGATTTAAAGTACCATCTTTGTAATATACCAAACTCTCATAAACACATACATTTGTTTATGGACTTTCTATTCTGTTTCAAATATATAAGAATATATATATATATATATATATATATATATATATATCTCCTTACACTACACATTTAAAAAAATCTAATCTGATCATGTGATCCACTCTGCTTACTATTTTAATAACTGCATATGGACCTCAGGATCAAGTCCAGACCCTTTAGCAACTCTCTTGTCTCCTTCCTCTGGAGTCTCAGATATGGGTACAGACTCCTTCCCCAGCTATTTCTTTACTTGAATTACAAAAACCTTCTGGTGCTTATCCAAACAGAGCAAATACATTTATTTCATGAAATATTCCTGTCTCCATGCCTTTGTTCACACTGCTTCTTATGCCTCACCTTTTATGTCTCATTTGCTAGGCAAGCATGTATTCATTTTTAAAGATGAACATAAACATCACCGCCTTTAGCCTTTCCTCTCTCTCCATCCCAAGCAAGTTAGAATAAACAATTCTTTCCTCCTTTATGTGTCTACACCCTTCCCCTGAGAACCATATTTACTCAATGACATATTTCTCTCCTCCACATAATGTAAGTGTCTTAAGGGCAGGACCATATCTTATTAAATATGTAGTATGGATTGAATACATATTTGTTGAGCAAATTAATATAAATAAAGAACATCAAATTATGAGAGCAATCATGCGGGTATCTAATTTATGAAATGATGCAATACGTTTTTAAACAAGACAAACTATCTTTTTCAAAACAGCATCAAGAAGTGAGTGTACTTAACCATACTTGATTAGTTCATAACAGAACAAATGAGTGACTGGAAAGATAATTCATGCTGAAGCCTGTTTAATGAACTACTAAAAGAGAAAGCCAGGCAAAGGAAGCCAGAGAACTCGTGAGAATTAGATCTGAGGGACTTCATAATCATCTGGCATTTGCTTGATGTTGTACCTACCTTTAGACAGGCACCTGGTAGGGATTCCCGGGATAGTACAGATTCTTCACTTAAGGTCCTAGTCCTGTGGCTGCGATAGAACACTTGTGCTGATTTACCCGCTGTAACTAAGCAGTCAGTTGCACAAGTTCCTTTGTGTGTGCGTGGTAATCATTTAAATCTTGAATCTGTGACAACCCTTAGAGGCATTCAGGACGTGTGCCCCATTTCCTCAATTTCAGGCATGAAACAGGTACACAGGTGGTACGCTTAGCAAGCAGACAGTCCATTATTGACAATACTCATCCAGTTAGATTTTAACAGAAAAGTTGATAAAGTTGATATCAACCAGGAAAGGAAAGCATGGGCCCATTGGAAGAGTGATGCATTGGAAGAGTGCATTGTGAGATGAGCAGGGAGATTGGTGGGGGACTTCTCTTTCACTGAGATCTTTCTCTTTTTTTCCTCCTTTTAGGTTTTACTCTATCTTTCCTTTAAGCCTCTGACTGCTGAGACTAAGCATTTTGCTTCAGGATCTTGTATTTCTTTGCTATCTTTTGCTTCCCCATGTTCATGCCATACTCCTGAGTTTCTTCCAGGCTCATCACATTTCAAATTGCCCAGTATGGTAGCAGTTAGAAGGGTAGAGAGTAATTCACTTTTTTTCTACTTCCTTAAGCTAGAATAACTTCATATATCCATAGAATAACTTTTTATATGCCCCCAAATGAGTAAAATGAGCACCCTTCAACTGGTACCTTTTCTGAATTAGTTTAATTACTTTATGAGTTACTGAATGCATGGAAGGAAATACGCTCACACTGTTTAATATTAGAATACAAGTAAAGTCCTAACAATTGTGGATGTAATGTTACTAAAAATTGGTAAAGAAGAGGGCATAGGTATAGGCAAATATAAATATTAGTATGTTCACATCTATTTTATAGTTCATAGATGGAAGGCCAAGATGTAGTGTATACACACTTAAGGCCAAACCCAGCCACTTTTATATTTTGTTCCCCCATCTTCTATAGTTTTCTGAAAAGGATTTTTAAGAGCTATATAGTCTCAAGATCACTGATTAGCCTCCTAGGAGATTCCTGGTCTTGCCAGCATTATATGCTTGGTGATTCACTTATTCTCTTCTGGAGGCCAAAGGCCATGACTGGACATGGGTGACAGTAGGGTAAAGTGTGTGATTTCCTTGTCTCATAAGTCAGTCAACTCAAAGAGTAGTCCTGAAAGGAAACAAGCAAACAAACAAACAAACAAAAAGAAAAAGCTATGAATCCTTGAGGTAATGAAAAAAAGAAGAGGTAAAAACAACTATTTTCTTTTCATAAAGGATTAAAGGCAAATCTTAAAACCCTGTCTCTACAGGTAAGAGCAAAGACAACCTAGTTTGCTGCTATGAACAGTTATTACAACAACTGACAACTTTGATCTTACTATGTACTTGGTACTATAAAGTATTTTATCATCGCAGTAAATTCTATAAGTACTGATAGTATTCTCAGTTGATATGTGAGAAAACTGAGAACACACAACCGTTAAACCAAGAGCACATGAGAAGTGCGAGCGAGCTGGCGTTCATTTCTAGGTATTTTCACCCCAAAGCCCACAGTAATGATAACTGTACAATATGGCTCTCCAAAAATTAGGGTATATCATGTAACATCCGTGTTAACAAATATAGAACTGTACTAAAAATCACATTACTAATTCATTAGACAAATTACAAGAATTTATAATTTTTCGTAAAAATTAGGAAATGCCTAATTGTTTAAAAAAGGTAGAAAAACAGAATAACAAGACTAGAAAATAAAATAAAAGGGCTGTCAGTTTTATGTTTAGAAATTCTCTAAGTAGGTATAATTTTAGCAGAAGTCTCTTTAAAATGTTTGGGGTTTGAACATTCAAGGTATAATTAATTCAAATGTAATTGAAGCTCTATCGGAACAAATAAGACGAGTGAGAACTTCTCATTGATTTTCAGAAGGTCAGCAAATGTGTCAGTGATAGAGCGTAATAAAAGAAAAATAACAAATAACATTTCATGTGGAGTGAGATGGTGGCATAAGCTTTAAGAAGTAATTTTTAAAAACTAAAAGCTAAATCCAGTTTACTCGATTAAAGCTCTCTCTCCTTTACTCCTTCAAGGTCTCTCTCTTACTCACTGTTACCTCTTTCCAGCATTATTCCTCACATAACTGGGAGGGTTTCAACATCTGTGCTTATCTGTCAGGAATTAATATGTCCTCCTAGTCTCTTATTTTGGTAAGTCCAATAATTGCATACCTGCCAAGGAAAATGCAAGATTGGAAGGGGAAAGAAGCAGGAACCATCACTGCTCTATTGGCAACAATGACTAGATCCTTGGCTTTTAGAAAATGGAAGAAAGAAATTTGCTTCTGAGTCCTCCTGTGAGTCACTGGCTTCATGCCCACAGCAGCGGAGATTGTTGATGAAATTTCCCTGTGATTCGAGCACCTTCAGGCTTCTTCTTCTTCTTTTTTTTTAAAATTAATTTTTATTGGAGTATAACTGCTTTACAGTGTTGTGCTAGTTTCTACTGTACAGCAAAATGAATCAGCCATACATATACATGTATCCCCTCCCTTTTGGCCTTCCTTCCCATTCAGGTCACCGCAGTGCATTAAGTAGAGTTCCCTGTGCTATACAGTGTGTTCTCATTAGTTATCTGTTTTATACATAGTATCAATAGTGTATATGTGTCAATCCCAATCTCCCAATTCCTCTCACCCCCCTTTCCCCCTTGCTATCCATACATTTGTTCTCTGTGTCTGTTTCTCTATTTCTGCTTTGCAAATAAGATCATCTTGAAGGATGTAGCTCTTCCAATAGTTTTGTATGTCCCCAATTCTCTGTGTTAAATCCCTTCCAGCCTGAAATATCGAGAGTGACTGATTTTTTTTTTTTTTGGCTAGACTCTTGACTGTTATTTGTACTTGAAGTGGTCCTTGCAAAAAGATTTTACAATGTAATCTGAGAAGGATATCTGACCTCTTTATATTTGAAGGTAAGAACGATCTCGTCTTCAGTTCAGGAATGTATATTAATAATCTGTGACATGTTATGGAAAAATAATTCATTAAATGTTTGCCTGGAATAAAGTGTCTATTAAAGGCAAGGATTCGGGAAAGCAGTAGCTCCTGCCATATAATATTATTGTGGCAATGACTACAGGAACTTGGGGGTGGGCTAACACTTCTCATTTACACAAAGACAACAGCAAGCTCATGCTTTTCAGTTCTTAGGTCAAGACATGGTTAGAAAACTAGAGGAATTCCATAATTGTTATGAGACATTTTGCTACCTTTTTTAGTCAAAGGGTTGATGTAATCTGGATCTATAGTTTGATTTTCAGAATATAAAATTATCTTACACATTGAATTCATAATATCTTCATGGCTTTTGTATGAAAGTTAGGGTGCTTATTGGCAAATAATGGGACTTTGGTAATAGGAACGAATATGCGTTAGTGGATTGCAATGAATTCCTGTACCTTTTACTCATTGAGTTAGCTTTTTTTCTCCTTCCACTAATTAGCCAGTTGTACTGAAGCAGTTCTCTTTCACCAGCACTTGCAGTGATACACAGCAGTGTCTTATCTCAGTGCTTTGACAACCTGAGTCCTTTGTTATAATCTAGTCCAAGGAACTTTGATTGTATCACCACCCTGTGGTACATTATGCTGATCTGCTTTATCGAACTACTCCATTGATTGAATCATGCTGATTGGGACTGTTGAGCAAGAAATGCAATTTTGAAAGCTGCTTTTGAAAGAAATGTACCTGACCGTGAGAATTGAAGGACCTTATCATTGGTAAACACTTTAGGAGTTCTGATGTTGGTGACATAGTAAGATACTCTTTCAAAATAAAAAGCAAGTTTATATATTTTTGTTTTTCACAAAGGAAAAGGAGGTGCAATGATAGTTAAATCTCTTTGGATTTAGGAAAAAACATACGTCAAGTTAGAGTGAACTACTGTGGTGGATAGAATAATGTCCTTGCCATAAAGATGTCCACATTCTAAGCCTGAGAACCTGTGACTATGTTACCTTACATGACAAAAGGGACTTTGCAGATGTAGTTAAGTTAAGCCTCGGGAGAAGGAGGGACGAATGTAATCCTAGGGTCATTAGTAGAGGTTGAGGGATGTGCTTTGAAAATGGAGGAGGGGCTGTAAACTGAGGGGAAGGGGCTAAGTCAGGGAATGCAGGCAGCGCTTGAAGCTGGAAAAGGTCAGGCAACTGAAAGCCTCCAGAAGGAGCACAGCTTTGCTAGCACCTCGATTTAGACTTCTGAACTCAAGAGCTAAAAAGAAAATTCATTTGTGTTGTTCTAACCCACTAAATTCACGATAATTTGCTAGAACAGCAAAAGGAAACCAACACAGCTAAGATAACAAATTTACTGTGTAGACTGTAAAGCATCCAGTTTCAAGAACCAGAACCAGAACTAGCTCTGCAGAGAACTGTGACCCGGAGAATGCCTGGTTTGTTCTTTTTGTATCTGTGTCCCATGGAGCCTCTAATAGGTCTCAGAAGAATCACAAAACAGACTCATCATATGTGGGCACACACATCATGCAATATATGTTTATATATACACATATGCAATATATAAAATACGTATTTATAAAATATGTTATATAACACATTTATATTTATTTATTGATAAATATACACTTTATCAAAAATGATACATATATATACATTTATCAAACATATGCTCTTTCCTGTAACTAACTATTCATATTTTGGAAAACATATCCAGATTTTATTTTGGGCCCTGGTAGATATTGAAAGCCTGTTGGTGGAATCCCAAGAAACCGTATGACCTGAGCTGATGGTTATTTATTATGAAGTCAGCATTATCTGATCTACCAAGCCATAAAGGTGGGCACTTTCGGCAGTATCCTATCAGTAGGTAGACATGTTTTAGAAGAAATCAGTCTCAACCTTGTCTTAAAAACACAAGAAAATATGTTCCCTGGATCTGAATCACATTGTACCTGCTTCAGGTTCATTGCTACCTCTTCCTCAGTTCACATCAGTGTCGTGTCCTCATGGGGAATGCCTCAAGAGCAGTCGACTGAAGAAGACAGAAATTGGACCTGGTTTAAGAGCAGAGCAGCAACAAGGGTACTACTGTTGCAGTCCAAGCAATCAGGAAGCGTAAATAACTCCAACAGGCGTGAAGTCCAAGAATTTCTTCTAGTTTTCCAAGTTTCCTAGAAGGATTAATGGGTAGTGATATAACAACATCATATCTAATGATTTTGCAAGATTGTCCAGGATTTGGAAGGGAAAGTCTGATGGATTGGTAAAAATAACACAAGCAGTGTGGGATGGACATTTTAGAATATGGAAAGAGGGTAAGGCTATTTGTGTTCCCTGTGAGTTCTCATTAAAAACACCCACAGCAAAAATTGAGTGGAAAAAATCTTTCATGGAGATTAATCACCCTAGGTTTGACCACTGGACTTGTGAATATATTCACCACACAGGTAGGAAAGGAAGTTATGCCCAAGGTAAAAAAAATGTGGATTCCATCCCTCCACTGACTTCCGAGTATGCTTATGTGCTTCCCAACACTGCTGAGTGCTTAACTTACCACCACTGAGACCAGTAATAAGGACCAGATATGCATCGTTTCACAGGAAGATTAGCAAGCCACAGGAGGGCTGGTTAATCATGTTGAATAGCTTTTATCATCTCATTTTTATCATGTCACTTTTTCCACTGTGGTAGACACTTACTCTGGATATGGATTTGCCTTTCTTGCTACCAGTGTTTCTTCCAGTCCCATTATCTGTGTATGTACCACTTTATACTCAGTGACCTTGTTCCACAAAATATTGCTTCTGACGAAGGATACATTATGCAGGAAAAATAGACGGTAGGTGAGTAGATAGGCAGACACACAGACAGATAGATAGACAGATAGATAATAGAAAGATAGATAGATAGATAATAGATATAGTCTCATAAAAATAAGACAATTGATTCATGACCATGAGAGTCTCTGATACAAATGCATATTCCGTTTTCTGTAATCAGCTGACATTAAAGAATTGTGGGATGGCATAATAAAGACGGAGTCACAGTAAATGTTAGCAAACAACACCCTTTGTGGTGGCATTGCTGTGATAGAATAAAAAAAATAAATATTTAGTCTGATTTGTACATTTCTTTTTTTTTTTCCTTTTCTTTTTTTTTTCCTATTTCTTTTTTTTTTTTCCTTTTCTCCTAGCATAACTGGTTCATATAAAGGATATTGCTTGTGGACAATTATACAGCTAAGTCTTACATTATACAATGTTAAAAAAAAAAGTAAGTGTGCCTGAAGAAAAGAATAATCACAGCTCAGGTGGATACAGTTACTAATGGGAATTTTCGTCTTCTTTTTATTCTACATGAAGGGATTCCTTTGAGCAAATCTAGTTGCATCACATTTTGTGGAAGCATGATGCCACAGTTTGGGTTTAGTTTAGTATTACAGAGTGTAATATTTATTAGAAAATGCTCTTTGGATAATACCTGTGGAAGAGAAAGAACTAAGATGGGTTAGCGGGAAAAGTTGAGTTGCTATGGTCAGAGGTCAGCTCCCAGTGTGAGCTATGGATGCGCATGGCTTATCAGACGTGTCACAGGTTGGCTCCTAATTACCTGGACTTTCTACGTCCGTGATAAGCCAGTGGGAGTGCCCTGCCCTTGGATGGACAGAATACTCTGGGAGGCAACTCTATGCAGCTGAGACAACCCCTGATAGGACTCCCAGCGTCTGGGGCAACCAAGTCTTGCCTTAAAGTGGAGGAGATGCAAGTAGGCTATCTCTACTCCATGGCTAGTACACAGGCTGATGTTGCCGGGGTTATTTAAGTGTAAATATGGGTTCAAGAGTAAGAGATCAGTCTTCACTTACTAAGTGAAGTAAGTCAGACAGAGAAAGACAAATATCATATGATATCACTTATATGTGGAATCTAAAAATATGATACAAGTGAACTTATTTACAAAACAGAAACAGATTCACAGACATAGAAAACAAACTTATGGTTAACAAAGGGGAAAGGGGGGGAGGGATAAATTAGGAGTTTGGGATTAATAGCTACATACTACTATATATAAGACAGATAACTACAAGGACCTACTGTATAGCACAGGAAACTCTACCCAATACTCTGTAATGACCTGTATGGGAAAAGAATCTGAAAAAGGATGGATATATGTATATGGATTACTGATTCACTTTGCTGGACATCTGAAACTAACACAACATTGTAAATCAACCACACTCCAATATAAAATAAAAATTAAATTAAAAGCAAGCAATATGATATCAGCATAGCCAAAGGGGTAAACTGTACCTACTTTCTGGTGGTAATTTAACACGTTTTATTCTTTATACTTTCTCATCTGTCACAGGAGCTGGAAGCTTAAGAACAGCATCCTGCCAAACTAAGGGAATCATGTGAGAATTTGAAGGTGAAAGAGAAGCAGAAGCAATCAGAGCTTCTGTGGCTGCAGCAGACAGATGGTTGGCCTTCGGAAGATGGAAGGTTTTGCCAGCAGCTCCCAGCTATTTCCCTGAAAATCACTCAGCTTCGTCCTCCAGATGACTGAGAATACTGGTGACAATTGTCTGTGATTCCTGACTTTTTGATTTCCCCATGCTTGCTTCCCCAACTCCACCTGTAAGGATGGACGTCTCTATTTCTCTGTATTAAACTACCTAAAGTTTGAAATACCAGCGAGGTTTGCGTCCCCCTGCCTCCTGTTCTCTTGGTTTGTGAAACTATCACAGTGACTCACTTCTGTGTCAGGCCTGTCCCCCTGTCACCATCAACTGCAAAACCCTCAATCATATCATTGTGAAGCTACCCAGTTTCTGACCACAAAGTCCTGAATTTCCAGCTGTATTCTTCCAGTTCTTAGCCCAATGAATCCAACTCATAATTAAAGTAACCAAACGGACAATCCGCTGGTCTTATCATGACTCACTTATGCCCTCACTTTTTGTTTAACCAGTTAAGAAGCCACGGTTTGTTGTTATAATCACTCATTTAACATTTACCCTGGCCCTCTGACTCCTCTCTCACTTAAAAGTCCCAAGCCTCATTGAATCTACCTCTCCTGGAGGAAAGCCGCATTAAATTGGATCAAACCCCCGACCAATAGCCTCAAACATCATCTTAATATGACTGGGAAATCCTGCCACGTTTTCCAATTTACTCTCCCAATCTCCTGGATTATTATTTTGTCATTTCTGCTTTCTTTGAATCTGACAGTTGTTCATCTAGCCTCATTCTCAGCAGAAAGTGTAGGCAATCCAAAAAGAATTTCTCCAAGCTCTTTCCAACATCTCCGTCACACTATGACCTGGGCCCCTACCTGCTTCTCCTCTTCCTGTTACTGTGTAAGAACTGCTTACATTTTGATCAAAGGCAAAACTTTTCACCTGTGCTCCAGATGCCAGCTCTCACACTCTCTCATAAACGTGGCTCTGGCAGCTTTCTGTCTCTGTTCTGTATCATTAAGTTTTTCTCTCTAGTAAGAATGATCCATAAGGATCGTGCATAACAGCAAGAAACAAGACATAATTTCTCCCATCTTATAAACCCTACTGTGTTTCCCCAGCATCAATCACCCAGGTACTGCCCCACTGCTTTGCGCCTATACCTTCTGCCTTCAGTCTCTAATTTTTCCTCATTTCTTGTCTCCATTCTCTCTTAAATTCTTTTTAAATAGATCTTTGGCTCCACCACGCCAAGAAAAAAACAAAAACAAACAAAAAAAACATGGTCATAAGCAACTTCCAAGTTGTTCAATCTGACGGTCGTTTCCCAGTTCTGATTTTATTTGTCCCATCTGCTACAATTGCCACCATTGATTCATTCATTCACCCCTGTTCATTGAAATGCTGCCTATACTTGCGTTCTAGAAAACACTCTTCTCCCTCCTCTAGACTCTTTAAACATTCACAATTCTTTTCTATCCCCACTCCCATCCATATTGTCTTCAGACTTAAAACCCATCTATTGTAATGACTGTCATATTTATATCTCCTGCTCAGACATCTTCCCGAAGTGAACGGTCCAGCAGCCTCCAGCACATCTCCACTTAGATGAGAAGCTTCCTGAACTTACCTGTCCAGAACCAAACTCCTGAGACCCCATCTCTGCCAAACTTGCATATTCCTCTTTCTTTTTTCCAGTGTGGTATATGCAAACAATATCTTCTCCAGTTGCTCATGCCAAAAACATCAGAATTTTCTTCAACTTCCTCTTTCTTTTTCCCTTTGCAGTACCACATGCAATTTCTAGGCAAATTCTGTGAGTTCTATTTACAAAAAAATATTTCCATCCTAACCACCATTCAGCATCTCTACACTCTATAGCAAGTGTCCACTGTGTCTCCATATAATAGTTTCCTAATGGTTTCCCTGCTTTTGCATTTACTTCCCTACTATCTCTTCCAGGGTGATCTTTTAAAATTATAATTCAAATAATGTTGTTGCCTTTTAATCAAAACCTGAACAATAGTTTCGAGTCCATTCAGCTTCCTAATGGGCCGTACTCAATAAGCCTCTCCATTTTAATTACTTTTTAAATTTTACCTTTCACACCAGTATTTAATTAAATACAAAAAATCAAATAATCCCGGGATACTAAATAAATAATGTTATTAACTTTGTAATAATTTATCTAGAAAAACCGAAATTGGGAAATAAATTATTATTGAATAACAGCAAGATACAGAAATAGAATTTAAACCAAGGCGTTATGCTTTTAAAGTTCAAACTTGTAACCACTACACAGTATTTCCTTGTCCTTGAAAAATTTGCAAGCAACCTTAATATTCAGTGATAAGATCTTAATTAAATAAAATAGTTAACAGTTTTGGTAAATAATATGATAACATTAAAATCATATATTCAAAGGGTAAGATATATAAGAAAATAGCTTGGAAAACACAATGCTCAGCAAGACCTAATTGTTATAAAAGAAAGTAGTTGTTTGAGACTTCAATGAAATACATACAACACTAACAGCCCTATTCTTTGTTGGTGAACTTACTGTTAATTTTTGTAATTTTTTCTTCAACAGTTTAGGATTTAAAACATTTTGAAAGTAAACAGTCATTATTTTTAATTGCAGAAATAAAAGCAGTACATTTTATTAACCAAATTTAGCTAAAATTGCTTTCTGTTTTTCCTAATGTATCAGAAAACTCAGAGAAAAACCAATGACCTAATTTAGCAATCGCTTCATGTCTAGTGGCTGGTATCATTCCTTAGTTTTGTTTCTGTTTGAGCAATGAATATAAATTTTTGCTATATGCTTTCAGATGTAAGTTACTTTACATTCTCTTAAATATGGTTAAGGGAAGATAAATATACCTGATAGTAATAAAAATAACATTCTTGCTAAGCCTGCAATCACATCAGCAGATTCATGTAGATGTTGCCCCAATTTTGTGTTAAGGACACAGGTGTATTACCTATTTGACAGGTTACTGCTAACTGTACTGCACCTTCCTGGACATGTTCCCTTATCACCTAGATAGTGTGAACACAGAGAATACAAACTCATCTTAACGTGCACTGAAGCAAAATATTACCAGGAAGGTGAAGCTACTCAAATATATAGCATCTAAATTGTTTGCAAGCATCGTGACTTTATGAATATCAGGCATCCTGAATGTTTCACACTTCCACTCCTCCCCGTTAGGATAGATAAGAGAGAGATGACCATCATGTTGGTAGAAAGAAAAGAACTTACTTTTTCTTCCATCTCATCCAATCAATTTCTCTGTTTACTTCAAGGTATTCAGAGGGGGAAAAAATACCTACCTTTTTGAATGCATTCAACCATTTGATCATGATTATGCCCTAACTTGTATAAGAGTGCTTTTAAAGCACCCAGCAATTTCCTATAATTACTTCTTTAATATATATTTTCCCCCATGAGATTATAGAATCCACAAAGCAAAAGATTTACCTGCTTTGTATGCTGAGATCTCTGAGCAGATGTCACGGTGCTTGGCACAAAACGTGCACAATATAAATACTTGTTAAACGGATAAACACATATCCATCAGACTGAATTGTCATATTGCCACATAAACAGGTGTGAATGAGATAAACTCTGATTATACTGCCAAACGTATTGCTAAGATTTTATGACACAATGAATCAAGGGAAATGAATGAGCAGGGCATAACTTCTTATTTTAAGGACTTCCTTTAAAGAGCAAATTTGTTTCCTGATTTAGTTCATATGTTCAAAAAATAAAGTATTACCCTATTAAATTACAATTTTATTATATTCTACTGGATTCAAAATTGTCCAATTTTGTATAATATTTACATATTTAAATTACCTAAACTTAATTTTGCTCCATAATATGAACTGAAGATAAAAATTGTTTTAGTTCCAAGTTCTTTGCAAGTTGTCTCATTGCTGTTGGTTGAGCCAATTTCATTTGTGAGATCTTTTGCATAGATTTTCTTTCTCAAAGTCATATCATGTATTTCAAAATCTGCGCTTATAACTCCAATAGTCTGTGATGGTCTACTATTATTTCCCTATCAGTTACATTTGTATTATCTTTGCTTTTTTCTACTATGCCCAGTTATCTTCTTCTTATATGTCAGATTTCACTATTTGCAATATTAATTTTTTGAGATTATGTGTTTTGTGCAATGATATCATTTTCCTCCAGCAATTTTTAAAAATTTATTTCCATTGGGGAACTAGCAATCCAGGGTAACATCAACCATATCTAAGAATTCGAGATGATTTCAATTTGAATTACAGTCACTGGGTTGCTCTTAACTTCTTCTTAAAAAAAAAGAAAAAAAGCTTTATTGAGGTATAATTGACCTACAAAAAACTGCGCATATCTAATATATACAACCAATGCGTTTGGACATATGCAAACACTCGTGAAACCATCATCACGATCATTCCCCCCAAATTTCCTTGTGTCCCTTTTGTGGCAGAAGAGCGGAAAGTAAGAACATTTAACATGAGATCTACCCTCTTAATTCATTTTTAAGTGCAAGATACAGTATTGTGAACTATAGGTGCTATGCTGTACAGCAGATTTCTGAATTCTGAAACATAACTGAATCATTATACAGTTGACTGTATACAGGGTGACTTCCTTCAGATTCGCACCACAAATAAAGTTTCCACCAGCCCTGGCTATCCACTCCCAACCCTCGCCGTTCAGCAGGCCCTGGATTCCAAAGCCTCCTCCCTAGAGCAGCCAGATGATTCACAGCACAGCTCAGACTCCTAGACTCCACCACCTGGCCCGGAATCCGCAAAGTCCCAGATGAGATGCAGTTCTCTGTGCTGGGCTCACATCCCTGGGACTCCTTCCTTCAGCTTCTGTCCAAGTTGCCATCAGTTATGAGGTTTTAAAAAATGTTTTATCCAGGACTTCCCTGGTGGCGCAGTGGTTGAGAGTCCACTCTGCCAATGCAGGGGACACGGGTTCGTGCCCCGCTCTGGGAAGATCCCACATGCCGCGGAGCGGCTGGGCCCATGAGCCATGGCCGCTGAGCCTGCGCGTCCGGAGCCTGTGCTCTGCAACGTGAGAGGCCCGAAAAGATGTTTCATCCAGTTTCTCTCATTGTCTTCAGCAGGAAGATGGTTCTGAATGGTACAGTCTCTCATTATAGGATGCTAAAATAAATTACTATTTCTTAATACATTTTCTAATAAACATCTGGGTTGTCCACACATTTTCTTCATGAGAGTTTTTAAAAATTAATAATTTAAATTTATTTAAATTTATAAGATAATTTACTTAAATTAAAATTAAGATGTATTTTTCAGAAGAAAACAAAAATTTCGTTTGAAGAGATGCATGCACCCCAAAGTTCACAGCAGCATTATTTACAGTTGCCAAGATATGAAAGCAACCCAAGTGTCCATCAACAGAGGAATGGATAAAGAAGATGTGGTGTATATATACACTGGAATATTAGGCATAAAATAGAATGAAATAATGCCATTTGAAATAACATAGATGGACCTAAAGTGTATTATACTCAGTGAAATAAATCAGAGAAAGATAAAATACTCTATGTTATCACTTAAGTGTAGGATCTAAAAAAATAAAACAAACAAATGTATATAACAACACAGAAACAGACTCTCATTTATAGAGAACAAACTAGTGGTTACCAGTGGGGAGAGGGCAGGGGGGTTGGACAGGATAGGGGTATGGGATTAAGAGATATAAACTACTCTGGATAAAATAAATAAGCAACAAGGATATATTATACAGCACATAGAAATACGTACAAATTATAATCTATAAAAATATTGAACAACTATGTTGTACACCTGAAACTAATATAATATTATGTTTAAAAAAATACATACATACATAAAAATAAAAAATAGGATGCATTAATTTTGCATGTAGATTTGACATAGTGGACATGTTCTAAATTTTCAATTAAGTTTCAATGGCCTTTTAATATTAACTTGAAGAAAGAATATTAAAATGTAAGAGCATTTTGTTTAGTGCATTTTTTCAGATACCATGATTTTCAAGATCAGCATTTTCTTAGAGTTACCAGGCTCTTCTTTAATTCACCATTGTTCTCCCATTATACCATCTCTTCTTGTAAATTCTTTACCATACTTATAAAAGTTAGTTTATAGTCCTAGTTTTCTATCCATTATGTCAGTTATATGTGGGTCTGCGTCTATTTACTGTTCTTTTTTTTCAATCTTGTGTTACATTTTCCTGCTCCTTAACCTGCTGCATAATTTATTGTCATCAAGACATTGCCTATGAAAGTACAGTGAACAAGAACATATAATATGTTTGATTTTTTTTGGTCCAGAAAGTGCCAATATTTTCTTCTTTATTACTGTGACAGCCTTGGCCTGATCACTCAGATTCCTTTAAGAATCTAAAGAAGCTGAGACAGTGCAAAAGTTTCATTCAATTTAGTCCACCTTTGGTTTGTCATCAAGGTACTGAGAACTTTGATCTTGTAAATACTTCAGCTGAGAAGAGGTTAAACTCCAGTTTGAAGTTCAACCTGAAGATTCAGTCCTTTCAGGACTCCAGAAGCCAAGCATCACAAGAATGTACGAGGTGGGACTTCCCTGGTGGCACAGTGGTTAAGAATCCACCTGCCAATGCAGGGAACACGGAATCCAGCCCTGGTCCAGGAAGATCCCACATGCCGCGGAGCAACTAAGCCCGTGTGCCACAACTACTGAGGCTGCACTCTACAGCCTGTGCTCCGCAACAAGAGAAGCCACCGCAATGAGAAGCCCGCACACTGCAACAAAGAGTAGCCTCTGCTCGACGCAACTAGAGAAAGCCCACGTGCAGCAACGTAGACCCAACGCAGCCAAAAATAGGTAAATAAATTTATATATAAAGAAAAAAAGAATGTATGAGGCTGTACAAATTTCCTCTCTTAATACCATATAAATGATCATCTTAATCCTATTTTTAATAATATATTTCCTTGTTACTCTGGGAGTAAAGGTTTATCATGTCCTTCTAAATGCTGATTGAAAAACAAATTTTCTACTGTCTAATGTGAATATTTTTTAATGATAACACTCTCATGTATATTAAGTTTTCTTTTTCTCTTTGTATTACCTCTAAAATTTCAGGGCAGTATTTATTTAAATTTATTTATAATACTTAATAGCTTACCATAGAGTAATGGGCATTGAATACGTTAATGGTTTTTTAGTATTAATTCAGAATTGCACTGTTAAAGAAGCATATTGTATCAAGTACTTTAAAAAGAATGAGTTTTTTCAATTCTTGTATGAAACAAAATAGGGATGTGAATTTGTGTGCAACTTATGTAATCATCAAGTTCATAGGTTTAAAAAAAAATTGTAATGGCTACCATAATCAGGTTCACTGAACAAAAATATTAGTCATGATCAGGGACACATTTGAAAAAGTGGCTTCTTTAGAGTTAATTTTACAATAATAGTAACTTCTTTTACCCTTGCATTTTTCTTCTTTTACTAAGCTTTTACGCTTTTATACTACCTCCTTCTGCACATCCACACACAAAACGCACACTCCATAGGTCATAATGTGCTTTGCAGATTTGTTCAGGAAATTTATGTGTTTTTTATGAAAAAAGTCTTTTGGACTACATCTTAATAATTGCTGCTCTGAGTAGAATAGAGAACATATTAAAAATGCTTTCTACTGATACTATTGTTCTCTGTGGAGATATTTTTCCTACTTCTATAAAGACGATAATGTGGGATGCATACCACAGTTTTATAATACAAATAATATGTATCCTAAAACTACAAACCATTTATCCCCCAAATAAAATGAAACATCATTTCCTTCAAAGATACTACGTGAATTAATGTTTCATTTGCCTAGCACTGAGTCTTATACACCACTTTCCTTGGATAAAAGTAAATTTAAACCCTGATACCACTGGGTTAGGCAAATGGAAAGAAAAATAATTTTGAGGTGGGAAAGATGTATAGTTGTGTGATTGCATCCTCTTCCAATCCCTAATTTCCATCTTCCAATCATAGAAAACTTCCCAGCTGAGTCTCATGTTCAATTTTCGATGCATCTGTTTAGCCTTTAAACCTTGTTTAACACTCATTTTGAGTAACAAGGTTTTTACTTGCCTATTTCAATTTTAAATGAGACCACTACTCTGAGGGTGATAAGGAGTATGGCATCAGTAGATAATTCTATTTTTCCTTCCCAATTTCTGTACTTTGGTGGCAATGAAGTGCACATTCTAATCAGGAGAAAGATTTCAAATGGGGTGGTAACTGTTGGAGAATTCACTTTTCCAAACCTTCAACTGTAGGTTACTTCCGTTGCTGAATGAGTGACCCTAGAGTAGAATAAGTATCAAACCCAGTTTATAGTCTCCCAAGGCTCCGAGTAAGAGGCCAGATGTAATTCACTTACCAGCTGGGTTCCAGCATGTGTCCCTAGAGAATTTTATCCACAGACACTTTCACAGGATTTATTTCCCATTGTCATTGGGTGCAATTGTTTGTGACATTGGTCATTTAGTCAGTACAAGGGGAAATGTTACTTTACAGCCCTTTGATGCATGGCCTGAACACCCAAATGCCTGCTCATCTTGTAAATTTAGGAAGCTGGCTATACAGAGAAGGATTTAAGTCCCCACAGAGCTAGCAAGTTTGTGGCAGTTTCTCTCTTTTTCTTCTCCTCCTCCTTATTTTTCTTCCCTTTTGGTGGACATTTACATGGTCCACTTTAATACTTCTTTTAAATTCTCCAAAATATGTTCATAACTGAATCTTCCATACAGTGTTGATTTTTTAACCATAATTGAGTGTTCTGAACAGGAATATTTTTTACTGTAACAGAGAGATCAATTTGGGGGTATTCTTTATTGTCCAATCACGTATAGCTGATTTACATAAGGTACAACAAAGCTATTGGCTACAGATCAAGAATGTGAATATCCAAATATTTCCTAAAGGGTGGGACCTCCAATTCCACTGGTAAATATTCAGTTGTCATCTCTTGCCTTACCTTTTCCATTAAGATTTAACTGTACTGAAAGCATATGTTTGCTGGTTTCCAATGAGCAATGCAGCCCTCCTTCCAGGAACTCCCATCAGTAAACCAGACAACCTACTTTGCCTTGACTGGGAGAGATTCAGTGCTTTAGGCCACACAGCTAATTGTGGAGGGAGGTCTTATAAGGCCTCTATATTTCATACTGTGGACAGATAAGTAAAAGCTCCTAAACTTCTTCCCTGGGGAGTATTATTGAATACATATCACTTCCACTTTATGACTAAACTTTGTTATGAGGTTCTCTACCTATTTGATAGTCTCTCTGATACCACTTAAAACAGGGTCAGAATTCCAAGCTTAAAAATTATCTCATGTCCTTCAGGATCAGTGATGATTTGGATAAAAGTCCGGTAGGAGCAAGAAAGACATTACCTTTAAGTAGATCATAATAAACAGCTGCTTCAGGCAGATTTCCTGTCCAAAACCCCAAAACACTTAGACTAAAAAGACCTACCGATCTCTACCAAAGGTCCTCATCTATAGGTTCTGTTATATCTAGTATCAGTAAGAAGTTAGATCCTAAGACCTAGTATAGTAGCCTTTGTTACTGTTCACTGTATAAGTGTTAACCAGATCTGTAAGGCTATACCCGTTCACCTTGGCTTGTTGCTCATCCTATAAATCTTTACCATGTAGATACAACTAAGACACTTGGAGAAATCAACCTGTCTAGTGCTGAATAGTCTACTGTTAACCTCTAGGAACAAATATTTCCTAGATGATGGGAAACCACACTTACTGGCCGGAAAGAGCATTTTAAAAGTTAATTAGTGGGAATTAAACTTCTGGTCTCAACCATTCCTTTAATTAGAACAAGGGTCCTTGTTACCTTCCTGGAATTCTGAATTGCTTTAATGTTAACTATCAAAGAGAGATTAGGCAGTTCTAACTTTCACATTTAGCAAGGCAAATCTAAATCTAGCATGGCATGAGTGAAGGGGGTGTTGGTCAATATTCCTATGGAAAGAGTGAGGATGACTCTCTCCATTCATATGTAATATCTGTCTCAATTATGCACTCAGGTAAAGGCAGTGCAACCACTGAAATATTTCCAATATTTAGTTATTTCTAAGCTCATAACTAAAAATTATGATGGAATTAAAATTAAAACAGCAATACATAGAGAAAAATGCAGTTTTAATATTTGTATTATATAAAAAAGTCTAAAATTTTAATAATATAAGTTTATTATAAGAACAGAATTCCATAAAAAAGAATGAAATAATGCCATTTGCAGAAACATGGATGGACCTAGAGATTATCATACTAAGTGAAGTAAATCAGACAGAGAAAGACAAATGTCATATGACATCACTTATATGTGGAATCTAAAAAAAAATGATACAAATGAACTTATTTACAAAACAGAAATAGACTCACAGACATAGAAGACAACTATGGTTACCAAAGGGGAAGGGTGGGGGGGAGGGATAAATTAGGAGTTTGGGATTAACATACACACACTGCTTTATATAAAACAGATAACCAGCAAGGACCTACTGTATAGCACAGGAACTCTATTCAATATTCTGTAATAACATGTATGGAAAAAGAATCTGAAAAAGAATGAATATTTATATATATAACTGAATCACTTTGCTGTACACCTGAAGCTGCCATAGCATTGTAAATCAACTATATCTAATATAAAATAAAATTTAAAAAAATTTTTAAAAGAACAGAATTAACTCCAATGAAGTAGAGAACTTATAGAACAAAGATAAGAGAAGGTACTTGTGCTATAACTACACAATGGAGAATATGAACTAAGTAAAAGTTGGTTTTTTGAAAATAGGCAAATCTGTGGTATAGTTGATTATGAAAAATTAAGACACAAATGAATAATTAAAAGGACAGAAAAGGGGGATATAACTAAAATCAATGCCAGAGATTAAAATAATAAAATATTTACATAAACCGTTTTGTGGCCAATTAATTTCAAAACTTCATATTTCCCTGAAGATAGCTAGGGAAAATGAAGGACTATTAAGTATATATGTCTAACACAAACATTATAGAGAAAAAATTAAATTAAATTAAATTCCTCCCCCTAACTACACACAAATACTAGTTTCCTATTGATTAAAATCTTAAGCGTGGAAAGCAAAATTTTAAAACATTTAGCATAAAACAGAGAAAAAATTAAGGCATATCTTGGGATAGAAAAGATCATTTATCCTAAACTTCCACCTTAGAATTATATAACACCAAACACACACAGAACTAATCCTTGGTGCAATCACATATCCACTCTGGGACCTTCCACCATCCTTCATTTCTTCGATATTTTAGCTTCTATCTTGATGTGAACTTCTATGTTTGATGATTTTAATAATCGGTTAAATTATGTAGTCACACTTCCAAACTCCTACTTCCTCACTGATTTTTCTCTATCAGTAATCCTGTCCTGAATGCTTCCTTAGCCAATCACTCCCATTGCCACACCCTGAGTTATTGTATACAATACTACTAGCAATTGTAATTTTAGTCACACCACCCTCTGTGACCACTATGTCTAGATCCAGCAATTAACTCCACTTAACTTGAACTTAAAGTCAGAAAGAGAAAAACAACTATCGTATAATATTGCTTATATGTGGAATTTAGAAAAATGGTACAGATTAACGTATTTGCAAAGCAGGAATGGAGACACAGATGTAGAGAACAAACATATGGACACCAAGGGGGGACGCGGGGTGGGATGAACTGGGAGATTGAAATTGACATATATACACTACTATGTATAAAATAGATAAATAATAACCTACTGTATAGCACAGGGAACTCTATTCAATGCTCTGTGGTGATCAAAATGGGAAGGAAATCTAAAAAAGAGGGGATATATGTATACATATAGCTGATTCACTTTGCCGTACAGTGGAAACTAACATAACATTGTAAAGCAACTATACTCCAATAAAATTTTTTTTAAAAATGAAAAAGAAATACATTGGTCTTCTTCATCCTGAACACAGTTTCATGTCCCTTTCAAAACCAAATTTTATGGGCAACAATTATCATCTTTCTCAGGTTTATGTTTCAACTACATTGACTCTCTCATTTTCCTATACTCCTTCAGCAATGACATTTCTCTGGTTAAACCCTAAAGTCACCACCTTTACTCTGGCACCTGTGTAGCTGGTGCATTTTAAAAAAATAAGCAACCTGAAATTCATATCTTCAAGTGGATCCTTTATTTTACCTATCAAACATAGCACATTGCCCTCGCAATTCACTTTTCTTCTTTACTAGATATCTATTTCATTGATTCCCTCTCCAATCCCTTCAAACATCCAATACCTCTTCCACCATTTTCAGTCAGATTATCACTTTGGTTCTTATTCATTGGGAAAATGCAACTGTATAAGAAAAGATACTCCACAAGTCCCCAGGAGCATCTGTACACATATACCCTGCGTTCTGTCTTTCTAATATGAATCAGAGCTCATAGTGAAAACACAATCCACCACATTTTGATGAGATTTTGTAACTTTAACCTACTCAAGGATTTTTCTCCACAATTCTCCCTTCTCTTCCCTGGAATCATTTTTCTCTCTTTCCTGGAATTTTATCATCAATTGTTTATCTTCTCATATAAAAAGAATTCTCAAGTACATATTTTCTTCCATTTGCCACCTGACTTTCTGATCCCTTTATAGTTAAATTCCCCTATAGAGTTTTCCCTAATTCCTATTGTCAGATTCTGTTTCCCTCATTTCTCAAAACGCCCTGTAATCAGGCCTTAGTCATCACCAATACATTACCGGCTTAAACTGTAAATGATACCTCAAACGAGCCACTTCTTCCCATCTACCCTGTTACCACTAGTCTGGATTCTTTCTGGAATAAAGCAATGTTTTTCTAACTGGTCATTTATGTCTACTTTCCTCAGTGCACTCTCCAAATGGCAACCAGAGTTAAAATGTAAATCTGCTAATAAAAACAATCAAAAGCTTATCTTTCTCAGAGTAAAGCTAAAGGTTCTTATAAAGTTCTATGAAATTCAGTGTGCCTCATATGTTATTCTTACACAGATGCATAAGAATCAATACAACAATGTTCTCACCAGTGTTTTCTGTAATACTAGATACTGAAGGGAGAAAATAATACTTTCGTGTCATGAAGTCAATAAATTATGACACACACACACACACACACACACATATATATATATGTCCTGTGGAACATTATAAAAAGTTACGGATTACAAGACACACCAATGGGTTAGATTTCAGAATATAATATTAACTGGAAACAAACTTGGTGAACACCACATCCAGTATGGTAATATTTATATGATGCTAAAAAATACAAAATAAATAATACATTTATTGGGGATATAGGTAATAAAACTATCTGCTAAATGTATGAGGGAATAAACATAAAATTTCTCATCTAGGGAAAGAAAAGTAATGAGATAAGAAAATGTATAAACGTATAAATGTAGATGTGATGGTATGAGTAATATAGTTTATAAGATAGGCAGTGATTCACAGGTGTTCATTTTACGATTGTCCTGCATAATTTCTCTTAACTTGTATATGTATATATTAGTACATATTCATATATTACATATTTGTACATAGCTTTAGAAAAGCTATTTTATTACATATATGATGGGTTGTCTTGTTAACCTTCTTAGATTTTCCCATAGACCTAGCACATATTAAGAACACTATGTTTAGAAAAACTTTCTGTTCTCATCTCTTGGATCTGTGTCTGACTTTCACCCTGGAAGCTGTCATAATAAGGATAAAAAAATGAATAAGAGGAGGGTTAGAGATTCCTCCCAAAATAACCAATACAATAACATAAGACTGTTCAAATATATTTCAAAAGATTGCATCAAAAACAGTATTCGAAG
The DNA here is from genome assembly GCF_963924675.1 of Phocoena phocoena. NCBI lineage: Eukaryota > Metazoa > Chordata > Mammalia > Artiodactyla > Phocoenidae > Phocoena > Phocoena phocoena. Next base: position 180,827,653 of record NC_089219.1, on the reverse strand, counting down.
TACAAATAATTAATAGCTACACTTTACTTAGAAAATAATTATTTTAGAAACTGTGCAAATTATGTTTTTCATTTGAAAGACATATTATGCCATTATTGGAAGAGAGAGACAATGCTTAGCACTTGATGCAAGATCCGGGGAATATGCTAGGTCAAGGTCATCTGGGCAGATAGGATGGTCTTTAGAAATCTACAGGACTATCTCTTTTTGCATCAGAACTGAAGATGTTATTTATTTATTTAATTTTGTCAACTTGGAAAGGTATTGATCATTATTTAATCCAACCCACTATTGGGGGTGAATTAATTAAAGAGTAAAATCTCTGAGCTCTTGCATCCAGTGTTAATATTTCACTGAACCTCAGTTGAGCCTGGTTTACTCTTCCCATAGCAACAGCAGCAAAAAACGGGTCATATAATCATGTTCATCATCATCGTCACAGGGAGTATAACAACGCAGGAAAACAGAGTTTACTGAAAGAAACAGATTCAACAGAGTTTCCAGCTCGCTCATAGTGTAATGTTAAAAGTATCTTTCCATCCCTTTCTATCAATCTAATCTAAGTCTGATACAGTAGATGTGCAGTGCTTTTTTTAAAGAAAAGAAAACTGTATCTGAGCCTCATACAAAATGCCAGAATTGAATTAGAATATTTCTAAGCTGTATGTGTTGTTATTTGTTAGAAAAAATGTAATATTTTACATTACATTACATTTTAGAAAAAATGTAATATTTTGACTCCACAGACCTAGATTTGAATCTGAGGTTTGAAGCGTATTAGTCATGTTATCTATTTTCTCTGAACCTTTAAGGCCTCATTTGTAAATTAATCTACATCACATTGATCTACATTGAAGGATTAGGGGCAGTTAATGCCTGGCAAACAATGAGTACCCAACAAATGGTAACTAGTACAAATATTTAGAAATATGAAAAAAATACTCTTTCACACAAAAGATACCATGCTTTGCTTTTTCACTTTTTCCCTTTAACCTGTACTATTTACACACCCAGCGGACACTATTTAATGTGATCCGCTATGTCAGTGCATTCAATTTTGGGCACCATATGTGATGTTTTTATTTTCCCACCATTATATTGCCTACGATGTTAACATACTTCTTTGTTTTGTTTTAGTGGTCATGGTATGATGAAATAAAAAACAAATGCATTAACATCTGATACATTGTAAGTGCTCAATTAATGTTAGCTATTATTACTATTATTATTACTATATCTGTATCTATATGGTTTATTTGTAAGGCATGATACAAAGATATCCAAACAAATCCTGAACTTGCAATTATAAAATATACAACAATTATAAAATGGAGTATTCATCTGTCTCTGTCATATAATGCAATCAAAGCAAAAGTTATTTTCCAGAGTTATATTTAAACAAGTTATCGACATTTTATTTTTAAGATGAATCTTAGCTATATGAAACTTGGGAACATGAAACAATGTTATTGAAAAATAATTGATTACCATTGGGAGTTTCACGTAAGAATTTATTCTAATCATTAAATGACAGCTGTTTGATCTACTTTGAGTTCACCTGCAGTATTTTTAAATAAAATTATCCCTTTTAATATCTCAAAATAAACCTAAAGTATAGTATTATAGATTGCATTACACATGCTTTTTAAACCATACAAAAGATGTAAATCATATATATTTATGTATGTAGTATTTATATAATATATGGTAGACATGTGTATACAGTTATACATAAATTTTAGATATGTATAAGGATCACATTATATACACTCACACATACATGGCTTTTAGAAAATTTCTTGGCATATGTTATACATTCAAAGTATAGTTCTAATTTTGGATGTGGTGAAATACTAACTCAAAGAAATATATTTCATGCTTATATACATAATGCTTATATATACTCATGCTTATGTATTTAAAATTAATTAGAAAACAAGGATACACATGGATTTCTTTCTTTCAGTTATCCCAGTAAAACCATTGCTAGTATTTCAGAGAACAAGTTCTTTTTTCTTATTTATGGAACATTTTATCAAAGCTTAAAAATATGTGTTGTTTATATAGTTTTAGAATAAATGATGGTAAATTTCATACACCATTTAGAAATGGTTCCAACCACCTGCATTCTGAGTGTATTCATGAAACATACAGTTCCTGCACTGTATTTTCCCCTTCTTTCTTCTCCATAAGGGCAAAAGGACTACAAATTTACCATCTGCTCTAAGACTTTCTGGCCATAAAGACTGCGGTTAAAACTATGTTAATGGCTCAGTTCAGACAAGAATGATTCCTTAACTTTCATTACTTATAGGGTAAGTTAATTAAATCCATTAAGGCCATTTTATCACTCCATAAGGCTACTCAGGTTCTTGTTTGCTTCCATTTAAGAATTCCAGACTAAATTTAACATAGCTGCATAATTTCATTCCTACAAAGCCTATTTTGCGTAGCATCCTGACTCACATATTTAACAGTTAAAATAAGTCTTAAATAGTTTATTTTATATAGGTATGTTGTTACAAAGATATTGAATTAAAAATATCTTCATTGAGGAAAAGAAATCACCTAGGAGTCTGTTCATGACCTGTACCATGGTGAAAGCATATACATAAAGAAGTATAATACATAGGACCCCAAAGATGAAAAATATGATTCTGGAGCTGCTTCATCTTCTTTGGGAGAAAACCCATAAAATGCACAGAAATGCAATATCACAAGCACATTATAGGGCACAGTTATAAATTTCTACAGTGAAAAGATGGTCAGGTTTTTGTCCTGAGTTTCTAGCTTAGTGTTGAGTACAGAGTAAGATGTTTATGGATTCGGTTTTGAACAAAGTGTTTTGGAGAAGTAGGCATGGAACAAAATATATTTTGGAGCACTGGGAAGGTTTATTGGAGGAGTCTAATGATTAATAAAATTTGTCAGGTTGATAAATAAAGGGAGGCAGATATGTCAAAGGAAACAACAGGTTATTCATGTAGTGATTTCCTAAACTCATGAGTTACTCAAAAGTTAATGAATAATTCCGTAGGATATTCTAACATTTTCAGCCAAAAGTGCATTCGTGTGTTCAGCTGACAAATATTTATTGATCGCTGACTGTTTGCCTGGGGATACAGAGGTATTCAAGACACGCTGAGCTTATCATGCAGTGAGAAAAAGTAAAAAGAGGGTGTAGTGTGTGATGAGGGCTAGGACAAGGTAAGGATAGGGTGGTATGGGAACACATAAAGGGGCATCCAATCACACCTTGACATTTAGGAAAAGCTCTCAGTAAAACAGGAATTTAAATCAAGATCTGTTACAATTTTTGTTTAGTGAGTATTTAGATTCATAGGCAAAGAGGCTACATGTATCTCCTTCCCAAAAAAGTTATATTATTTTCCTTTGAAACTCTTGCACTCACCAGCTAAAGGAACTGACTTAATTAAAGTCTGCAAACTATTATATGGTTTTAACTTTAATATTGTGATAATTCCCAACCGAAGTATGTTGACAACTTAAACTGTGGTTGGTGCATTTCTTTCAAAAACAAAGAAACGTAATTCCTAAACAGACTTTTTTTCCTAGAGTCTATGACTGCTTCTTATTAATTAAATAAGGAACTTTTGGTGGGAAGTGTGTTTGAGAAATTTTCTGCCTAATTTTCTACCCAAAATATTTTATCAAAAACTCCAAAACGTATTTTCAGTATTTTAAAACACTGTGCTCCATTTTTCTGAACAAATGTAGAGATAGTCATGTTTTTATGTTTAAGATCACTTTGATTAGCACAGCAGGGGATATATGTATACATGTATACATATAGCTGATTCATTTCGTTGTACAGCAGAAACTAACACAACATTGTAAAGCAGCTATATCCCAAGGGAAAAAAAAAACAGTTGATGCTGTACTTCATATACATCATAATGCTGTATTTCATCTGAATAATATATATACCCTTTTCTTATAAAAGCAACTATTGTCTGCATCACAACTCATTTCTTTTCATAAACAATTGCACATTAAAAATTATAAAACCAGAATTGTACAATGCACTTATCATTGTATTATGTTATTTATATTACTATTATATTTATATTTGGGTATAGTATTATATTTTAAGTATAGTACATTTTAAGTAAGTAAGGCACATGTTATAAAATTTGAAATTTATAAAACTCAGTAGAGTATGACTTTAAATTTGTATTGCTCTGGAAGATATAGATTACTTCTTATTTCTGAGACAGAAGAAAATTTCCGAATAAAGAATGATTGGAAAATAGAAATCACTGAACTTTTGATCAGCCTCACTCCCATCAAGACAAAATTCTGTTTGATCCACAAGTATTTTTAGCACCTATATTTGAGCACCAGGCACTCTCCCAGATAATGAAGTTTCAGATATGAATAAAACTGATGAGCTAGAAATGTCAGAATCCTGGAAGTCACTGGGAATTCTCTCTCTTCTGATCTACATACTCATTCATACACTTGTTTATGTATCACATTTAGAAAAAAAGTGTTTTTCCTATTTGACAGCCACAATACTAGGTACTAGGAATTCAACAGTGAAAAAAGTAAACTTAGATTTCTCTCTTAAAACTTAAAGTCCAGTGCAAGAGAAAGAAGGCTTTCTCTAAATAATCTAGGTAATCTAAAAAAAGGAAGCTGTCTATAAAGCAGTAATATTAATTTTAGGGAAAGAGAATTCCAGGCAGAGAGTACCACCTGTTTAAAAGCTTTAAAGCAGAAAGGAATGTGGCACATTCAAGGACCTCAGAAAAAATATCCATGGAGTCTGGAGTGTGAGTATCAAGGGGAACAGACATGATATGAAGTAAGTAGAGCAGGCTGTGGGGACATCATAAGCTACGCTGAGTGTTCTCATTTAAAGAAATTAAAGCAAATACAAAAAAAAAAGAAAAACACTAAAAAAATACATGGAAAAAACTGGTAAAGCTTAACTTTCCAGGCAGTAGTATTATATGTGAATAATCATCTGAAAGGAAGATCTTTTTGAAGTATGGATAATGCCCAAGTCACTTGGTAACAGTAAACCTAAATCAGGCCATCTTTGTTGTTTATAAAAGAGTGCTTTCACCAATTTGCTAAATTTAACATATAAAAAGGAGTATATCCATGCCCTTATATTTTAACATTCTAAGGAAATAACAGAAACACAATGTTTAAAAAGGGGATTTACTTGAATATAAAATTATTTTAGTATTTATTTTAATGAGCAATCTTAATGTAAAATTTTCTATGATAAAAGCTCTGGAGATTTTCACTAAAGATTAAGTACTGCTACCTTTAGCTCCCCATGCTATCCATGGAGATAGCAGACTCCCTTTCAAGCTGTATAAAGAATAGTGTGAAGTTCTACAGAATGGGATAGGAAAATTAGGTTTTATGTCAATGTTAGTGTTACTAGTAGCTTTATAATTATATTCCTTGTGCCAATTTTTGGTAGAATTTTGTAGCATGGAGAGAAAATAAAATCCACTGATGGAATGTGGATCTGTTTAATCTTACTTTAAAATTGCAGGATTTATGAGCAATCATCTCACTTTCACAGATTGATATAAAAAAAGGCATAAGCCTAAACTCAGAAAGAGCCCACATTTTGCTCCTGGAGAAGATAAATAATATCAAATTTAAATACTGACAAATAGACTCTACTCCTTAATGGGAAGGGTTGCAAAGTCACATGAGCAGGAACAATCATTGGAGCCTTTTCCATGAATCTATCTACTACCGTGTATGTCTCCCAGGAGGTGATGCCTAGTGATTATGAGTGTTTAACAGAGTTGGTGATCCCACCAGCAGCCTATGCAAGTCCCAGTGGCTCCTCATATTCACTAGTGTTTGATATTTTCATCTTTATTCTCCCCCATTCTAGTGTGCTCTCGTGGTGGTAGCAAATTGTGGTGAATTCGATATTCAGAAGGGGCTTTCCACAAAACATAATATCCTGTATAAACAATAGTAAATCTCATTGTTAAAGTCTGACAACGTCAAATGTCTGTCAGTACATGAAACTCTTGCCCTTTCACTGCAGACTGAGGAGTCCTTGAATACATCTGTAAAACTACTTTGGAAAATAACGTGGCCACATCTGGTTAATTTCAAGTCATGGATAACCAAGGATCCTTCAATTCCACACCTATGTATAGACGCTACAGCAATGCATGCTTGTGAGTACTAGGATAATGAAAAAGGATGCTCTCTGTAACACTATTTATTGTAGCTCCATACGGAAAGCAAATCAAATATTGACTGGCTGTAAAAGGGATCAATGAACTGGTTCTCTTTCCACAATGGAACATGACACAGAGATAAAAATGAACTTAGGACAACTGCTCACACATCAAGGATGAATTTTAGAATATATTGAGAAAGAAAGAGTAAGCCTGAAAGGCAAAAAATACACAAGGCTTTCTTAAGGGAACCACTGACCAAAACCATCTGCCCTGGCCAGGCACAATAGTAGCCACTTGCATGAATTATCCTACAACAGGAGGTTCTAACAAGTTACTAACAAGTTACCAGCCACTGGAAGAATTTGGGAAACATCGAAAGCAGAGTGGAAACACCAGTCTATACCAACCTCCCAGAATCCTTCTCGCTGGAATCCATCTTGGCTGAGCAATGTAGGCACCTCCAGGAAGGACCCTGAATCAGAGTGATTGGCCAGAGACAACCCGGAAACTAACTTCATTACCATAAAACCAGGGACTGCGAGCCACGTGGCAGAGCAGGTCTCCTGGGTTCCTTTACCCTGCTGCTCTCTCCCCAGGCGCCGCTTCCCAATAATATCTCTTGCTTTGTCAGCACGTGTGTTTCCTCGGACAATTCATTTCCAAGTGTTAGACAACAGCCCACTCTCAGGCCCTGGAAGGGGTCCCCTTTCCTGCAACAGTTTGATTCTATTTGTATAAAGTTCAAAAGAGACAAAACAAACTATTTTTTAGGGATGCATGTATATGTCATAAAGTTATAAAAAAAGGCAAGCAAGGCAAGGAAATTACCACAAAATTCATGATACAGGGCTTCCCTGGTGGCGCAGTGGTTGAGAGTCCGCCTGCCGATGCACGGGAGACAGGTTCGTGCCCCGGTCCGGGAAGATCCCACATGCCGTGGAGCGGCTGGGCCCGTGAGCCATGGCCGCGGAGCCTGCGTGTCCGGAGCCTGTGCTCCGCAATGGGAGAGGCCACAACAGTGAGAGGCCCGCGTACCGCAAAAAAAAAAAAAAATTCAGGATACAGATTCTCTGTAACCTTGAGGGAGAGGTCTGTGACTGAATAGGAAACACAGGACAAGGGATGGGGATGGAGGCTTTGAGACTGTTGGGAATATTCTAGTTCTTGACTTAAATAGTGTTACACAGGTTTTGATTACTAGTAATTGATGAAACTTCATGTTTATTTTGTATGACTTTTATGTATGTTTTAAAAATCATTCAATAAAAATTTTAAAAACAGAATACTTAGGAGGCAGAAGATAAAATGATAGAAACAAATCGAAGTCCAAATATAGTAATTCCAAATTAATGGTACTAAACTTTCTGCATTAAAAAATCAGCTATATATTTTTTCTTCAAGAGATACTTCAATACAAATAAACATGAAACTTTTGAAATTATAATGTTGGAAAAATATAAAAATTGCAAATTATAATAAAAAGTTGGAAAATATATTTACATCATATAAAATAGACTTTCAAAACCAAAGTATTATTAGTGACAAAGTTTATTACTACACATTTATAAAATATTTAACTCACCAGAAAAGTAAAACAATCTCAAGATGGTGTGAACACAAAAGAAAACCAAACATAAAAGAGACAAAAACAGACATTTCCACTAAAAAATAAATAGAAAATGACAATATAGTAAGAGGTTTCTATAAATTTCTTTCAACCCTTGACATTATAAGGGCAAATACAAATTAAAAGGAAGAGACTTAATTCTCCCTTTTGAAAATAAGGGAAGAGTCTGCCCCCTCCTTTTTCTTAGAGCTTTTACTTTAGAAAAAAAAAGTAAGTTCTTTTTCTTTCTCTTTGAAATGTATGCAAATCTTTTTAAAGCTGCATAAGCCTCTTTTCAGCTTTAAGATTCAGGAATGTCTTTCTGAAGGACCTGGGAACTATTTCTTTGAAATATAATCACTAAAGAAGAAAGTGCCCTTACTAGACCCCTCACTTCCAAACTACCTCCTGTCATGAAGAAGAGAAGTTTGTTTTTCCTTTGGATAAAATCAGTTAGCTAATGCAGGTGGTCTCCCAGTTACCAAGCAAATCTAGGATGACTCTGTGTGACACCTGGTCCTGTCAAGTCCTCTTACTTGGGGACTAGTTATTGTTTATCTTGAGAACACATATATAATGGGTTGCGCCTGCTTGGTTTGTAAAAGGGTCAGATTTTTTGTGTCTTTGCATATTCTCCGTGACCCCTGTGATGCACATCACACTTACTTCAATACATATCCAATAATAGAACTGTCTTCTTTCTCTTCTACCTTTGTGGAGGGATCTTCTGGGTGGATAGGAGATTTTGTTTTTAATTATATTTTCCTAATTATTTGTAAAATGTCACAAATCAGTAAAGGTAGAGAAGACTGGAACAAGGTAAGTAATAAACTTGATTTGATGGATACACATAAATAAATACACCCAACATCAGAGAACACATATTTTTCCCAAGCCAACATACTATGCCCACAAAATATCTTTGCAAATAAAAAGAAACAATTACCATGAAGGTGAAATTTTCTGGCTGTAGTGGAATTAACTAAGAAAGAAATACCAAAAACTGGATTAAAAATGCCTACAAATTTAGAAATTTGTGTTACACACTTATAAATAACACATACATCAAAGAAGAAATTATAGTAAAAATAATACAGTTAGAGCTGAATTTTAGTGAAAACACTTCCTATCAAAATGTGAGGTTCAGTGAAAGTGATTTTTAAAGGGAAATGTATGGCTTGTGGAAGTAAATGAAGCAGACCACATGAGGACAAGCACAGATTATTTATTCAGAGTTTGCTGTAGCAATGAAGTCAGCTACTGTCACCTGCATTTTGGTAGAGACTCAAACACAGGAGAAAAGTGGGACAGCTTTACAGTGACCCTATAATCTTTGCCTACTGGCAAAGTGAATCCAAGGGAAAACAATAGTAATATATCATAATGACATTAAGTTTATGACAGAAATGCAAGTCAGTCGACAATTAGATTATATGTAAATAAAATTAGATGCGAAAAAACAATATGATCAACTCAGATAATTATGGAAAGAGCAACTGGAATAAAAAAGAAAACCCTCATTAATGATATAAACTATTCAACAACTAGAGACAGTAGGGACTTTCCTTACCTACTATAAATCTCCAGGGAACATTGTGCTTTTCACGTTAAATCACTAATAACTTTCCTTTAGTATCAATAATAAGACTAAGAGGCTCACATTTACTATATAATATGGCATTGGAGATATAAGGATTAAAAGTATAAAAACCAAACTCATATGTATAGGAGACATAATATAAAAACCATTAGAATATACATAAGGATGCTCAGAAAAAATAAAGGATTTAATAGGGTAGGTTTATATTAGGAGCAATATATAAAAGTAATTGCTTATCTATTCACTGACTACAAATATTTAAAATCATGACTTAAAAAGATATTCATTATAGTTGATACAACTACAATACAAATACAATAATATAATTTACATAGGGATGAATGTAACAATAGGTATGTAAGATCTTTATGGAGAAAATTATAAAACTTAATTTAGCAGCATTAAGAAAACATAACAAATCAAATGATGTGCATAGAAAAAATTACTGTAATGAGATAGTTCTCCCAAAATTGATCTGTAGATTCAGATTTTATTTTTCTTATACCAGGAAACTTTTAGCTCTTTCCTCAACCTAGGAATTATTCCATTGCTCATCATTATACCCAGCTTATGCTGTACAGACTAAAAAACAGAAAATGGAAGAATGATGGAAATGCCCAAATATAGATGATACAGTAGTGAAACTAATCATTACTGTTACATCATCTTTCATTTTCTTACTGTGGTGCTCAAAGTACTGCATCATCTTGACAGAAATATGGAGAGACCATGTGTGTAGCCTTTTTATTTATTTTTCTTTTTAGATTTTATTGGATACTGTTGAGAATTTAGATTTTTTATTTTTAGCCCATATTAACAATAAACAGAGAAATGACAACCAAAGATGTTTTAAATTATTGATTGAATCAGATGTGTAAGAAGAGAACATTAGTAGCAACCTAGATGCTAATGATGATGGTGAATTTAACTTTGTAAACAAAACCTGACTATGAGTCTTCAGTTGATAGGAACCTAAATGAACTTTATCAAAAACCAATTAGTAAACAATTATTTATAAAGATAAAGGAAATAGGGTGTTCTTATAGTTAGTCATTGAACAGTAAGGACTGTACTGCCTAACATCTTGTGATAAGAACTTTATTTCATTTTATTAAAGAAAAGATGTGACAACATAGTTTCATCTTTTGTAATGTCTCTGCACCAAAATTTTCTTGATGCAGTTTATAAAACCAATATTGAAGGCAGGAGTGTAGAAAAAGGTTATTGGAGGGAAATAGATGATACAGAAAAAAATATTGGACTAATCATTCTAATTTGTGTTATAAACCTAAAATTAAAAGTTGTATGCTTTTTTTTGCAAATGTAGAACAAAGAAGATGATTGCCCTTTCTTAAAAAAATAGTAAACTGACAGAGTTTTCCAAAGTATGGCTTTTTGACAATCTGTTGCAACAAGAAATATAGAAGTAATGATAAGCTGGAAACCATCTGAGAGCTAAAGTCTGGAATCAGTATTTACCAAATAGATATGTTCTGTGTTCTTTCATGATAGTTGAAGAATAATTCATATGCAGTTTGCCTTTAAAACCAGGAAAATATACATCAAAAATCTGGTTTTTCTCTGTTTAAATTCCTATGAAAATTTCTAATAAGGTTACCTAATACTGTTGTAAAAGTATTTGTAAAGTAATTTTAAAAATGCATTTAAAAATAGTAAAACCAAAATAATATTTTTTTAAAAAAGAGCTTGATTAAATCCAGTTAGTAAAAGGTGCTGACTGTTTTTCCTGTTAAACTGAGGATTAATAACCAATGATCAGTAAATTAAAACCAAAATGCAATGATATTTTACACTCAGGCAATACCAAATTTTGGCTAGGGTATAGAATAACAGAAACACACACACTGCTTTTGGAATATACATCAAGTGACTATTTTGTAAAATAATTTGCCATTATATTTAAAACTTCAAATATACAATGAATTAACAATTCCTTCCCCAAGGGAACAAAGAATAGGATGGTTGTTGCCAGGGGTTGGAGCAGGGGACGTGGGGACTTATGTTCATGGGTATAAAGTTTCAGTTACAAGAGGAATAAGTTCTATCTCTTTTTCCTATTTTTTTTTTGGCTGCATGCAGGATCTTAGTTCCCTGACCAGGGCTTGAACTCACACCCCCTGAAGTGGAAGTGTGGAGTCTTAACCACTGGACTGCCAGAGAAGTCAAGGAATAAGTTCTAGAGATCCACTGTACAACATACATCTATAGTTAACAACAGGGTATTGTGAACTTAAAATTTTAAGAGGTCAGATCTCATTTAAAGCACTCATCACAAACATACCAAAAAAGGGGGACACAGGAAGTTTTAGAGGTGATGGATATGTTTTTTACATTGATCGTGTTAATGGTTTCTTTGCTTCTATGAATGTGACTATTTTAGATATCTAATACAGTATTTGTCCTTCTGAGACTGGCTTGCTTAACTTAGCATAATGTCCTCCAAATTTATCCATGTTCTCTCAAATGGCAGAATTTTTTTTAAGGCTAAATAATATTCCACTATATGTGAATACTACATTTTCTTTATTCATCCATCTCTCTTTTTTTTTTTTTTTTTGCAGTATGAGGACCTCTCACTGTTGTGGCCTCTCCTGTTGCAGAGCATAGGCTCCGGATGTGCAGGCTTGGCGGCCATGACTCACAGGCCCAGCCACTCCATGGCATGTGGGATCTTCCCGGACCGGGGCACGAACCCGTGTCCCCTGCATTGGCAGGCAGACTCTCAACCATTGCGACACCAGGGAAGCCCAATTCATCCATCTCTTGATGGATGTTTATGTTGTTTCCACATCTTGATGGTTGTGAATAATACTGCAACGAACAAAGGAGCGCCAATATCTCTTTGAGATTCTGATTTCAATTATTTGGATAGAAGTGAGATTGCTGGATCATACTCTAGCTCTATTTTTAATTTTTTGAGGAATCTCCATACTATTTTCCATAATGGTTGCACCATTTTACAACAATGTGTAAGTGTTCAAATTTCTCCATATCTTCACCAACATTTACTATCTTTAGTTTTTTGATAATAGCTATTCTAAGAAGTGTGTGATGATGTCTCATTGTGGTTTTGATTTACATTTCTCTAAGGAGTAGTGATGCTGAGCACCTTTTCATGTACTTGGTGGACATTTGTATGTCATTTTTAGACAAATGTGAATTCAGGTTCTTTTTTTTTCTTTTTGCTCTTGAGTTATAGAAGTTTCTTGTATATTATGGATATTAGGCCCTTATCAAATACATGGTTTGCAAATATTTTCTCCTCTTCTATAGGTTGCTTTTTCACTCTGTTTATTTTTTCATTTGTTGTGCAAAAGTTTTTTGGTTTGATGTGGTCCCACTTGCCTATTTTTACCTTTCTTGCCTGTGTTTTTTATTTCATAGCCAAGTAATCATTGCAAAGAACAATGTCAAGAAACTTTCCATGATTTCTTCTAGGAGTTTTACAGCTTGGATTTAAGTCTTTAATAAATTTTGAGTTGATTTTTTATACAGTTTAAGTTAAGGGTCCAAATTTAATCTTTTACATATGAATATCCAGTTTTACCAACACCTTTTGTTGAAGAAATTGTCCTTCACCATTGTGCATTCTTGATGTTCTTGTCAAAGATCAGTCAACCATATATGTGTGAGTTTACTTCTGGGCCAGCTATTCTGTTCCATTGGTCTATATGTCTGTCTTTATGTCAGTAACATGTTGTTTTAATTACTGTAGCTCTGTACTATATTTTAAAGTCAGGAAGTTTGATATCTCTGGCTTCATTCTTCTTTCTCAAGATTGCTTTGGCTATTCTGGGTCTTTTGCAGTTCCATATAAACTTTATAGTTTGTTTTCTTTATCTATAAAAAAATACCATTGGGGTTTTGATGGAGATAGTATTGAATCTAAAGATTCCTTTGAGTAGTATGTACATTTTATCAATATTAAGTCTTCCAATTTATGAACATGGATTGTCTTATCTTTTTAAATATTTTTTATAAATATTTTGAAGTTTTCAGTGTACAAGTATTCCATCTTCTTAGTTAAGTTTATTCCTACGTATTTTATTCTTTTACAACCTACCAAGAATGTATCATGAAGAAATTGAAAATCTGAACAAACCAATAATGTGTAAGGGGATTGAATCAGTAATCAAAAACCTCCATCAAAATTATTGATCAATAGTACAGAAAGTGAAAAAAATCAGTGTTTTGGGAGGTGGATATTTTACATAACTATAGATAACTGATATCAGTATTTAAAGAAACTTGATTCATTACAGGTATTATTTATAACAAAGTAAAACAGGCTACCCAACTACTAAGGTTGGAAACCATTTTTACCTGGTTTGATATAAAAAATGCAGTTAATATTTGTTGACTATTAAAAATATGCGTAATCCTTATAAATGTCCTATACATAGTTTAAATTTGCTTTTTGCTCAACAATCTTGTACAGCAATCATTTTTGTCCTTAAGTCAAAGCAAGAAAATCTGACCTTAGGATGCTAATAATTTCCAAAATTTTCAATTTATAAAGAAACACATTTTGGATTCATTCCAGAGCCTCCTGAATACCAGTCTGGTATTCTTGTCCCCCACATGTACACAGCCTTCCTAATGGATTTCAAACACTCTCGTCACTTTCCTCCCTGCAACTGTTCCCAGTTGATCAGTGAAGTTCATTTTGTAAATCCATGAAACTGCAAACTTTCACAGTCCCCTTACCTGTTACCTTTCCAAACATTTTCTCAGCTCTAAGCTACATGGATATGCATTTGGGAAAATAACAAGTTGTGATTCAACAGGGAAATACTGGAAACTAAAAGCCATTTAATGCTCCACACTTCTATCTCTGTGCTGGCATGCGAATACATAAACACACACACATTTGTGTATCTGATTTTGTACTGTATTAATTTTGACAGGCATATACTGGCATAATCAATGTGCTGTATTTTAAATCTGGAATATAGATATTAACCATAGACTATTTATTTTATAGAACTGTGGTGATTTACTAGAATTAGTACTACTACTAATATTATTTTAGTACATATGCTGGGCACCATGGTAAATATTGCACATACCCTATTCTCATTTAATTACCATGCACATGCTTTGAGAGACATGTTTAATATTCATTTAAAATGTAATCAAAGCAGTATGGTTAGTATGGCATAAAAACAGACACATATAGATCTTTGGAAGAGAAAAGAGAGCCCAGAAATAAATACACACACTTGGCCAATTAATTTATGACAAAGGAGCCAAGAATACACATTGGGGAATGATAGTCTCTTTAATATATGGTGTTGGGAAAACTGGACAGTCACATAAAAAAGAAACCAAAAACTGGACCACTATCTTACACCACACACAAAAATTAACTCAAAATGGATTAAACATTTGAATGTAAGACCTGAAACCACAGAATCTCTCCCCAGTTTTCTCAGTCCATTAAATTCCTGACTGAATAATTTGCATCAGCTGACTCTAGAAATAACTTTAAAGAAGATTCTAAACAACCCTCTCTTTGAAGAGAGCTACCATAGGAAACATGATTTTACCTAGTACCTACTCTTTTGTCTCCAGTAAAGATGAATTCTATAAAATAAGAGATAGGAGATGAAATTATAAGTGAAGCTTTGAGGTGAAACACCCACTATGATAACTATAGTTATAAGAATGGAAAATAACAGGTGTTGGTGAGAATGTGGAGAGATAGGAATGCTTTTGCATTGCTAGTGAGGAAGTAAAATGATTCTGTTTGCTGCTATCAAAAATAGTTGGGCGTACCTTAAAAAGTTAAAAGTAGAATTACTATATGACTAGCAGTTCCACTCTTAAGCTATATAACCCAAAGTACTGAAAAGAGACACTCAAACAAATGGGTGTACATTGATGTTTATGGCAACACTATTTGCAATAGCCAAAATGTCAGTATGGACACAACTCAAATACCAACGGATAAATGAATAGACAAATTGTGGTATATATGTACCATGGAATATTATTCAAGCAAAAAAGGAATTAAATATTGATACGTCCTAAAACATAGATGAATGTAGGAAACATGCTAAGTGAAAGAGGCAAGATGTAAAAAGTCACATAATGCATGATTTCTTTTATATTAAACATCCAGAATATATCAATACAGTAGAAACAGAAAGCAGATTGGTGGTTGTCTGCCAAGGGGCTAGGAAGAGGAGTAAATAGGGAATAACTGCTTAATGGGTACAAGAATTTACTTTGGGGTTATGAAGTGTTTTGGAACTAGTTAGAAGCAGTAGTTATACAGCATTGTGAATAAATTAAATGTCACTGAATTATTCACTTTAGAATGGTTAATCTGATGTTATGTGAATTTCACCTCAATAAAATAAGGGAAAATAAAGTTGAGGTGAAAATAAAATTTGATGAGTCAAAGCAAAACTAATTAATGCTCTAGAGGATAAGAAAAAAAAATACAGCTGGTAGGTTGCTAAGGTAAATGAGGAATTGAGTATATGGCAGAGAATAAAAGGGCAAACACATGCATATTAACCATTGCCAAAGAAGAAATTTTTTAAAAATTAAAATAAAATAATATTCAGTGGTATACTAGAAGTACAGTTTCCTGAGTTTATGAAAGATCTAATTGTGTATATACAAATATCTCACAAAGTATCAAACAAAAAAATAAAAGTCCTTCAAAGAAATAAATACTTCTAATAGTACTTCAAAGAATTTAAATATAAAAACAAATCCTGTTCATACTTAAGTTATATAGATGTTCTACAAATAAATATGTCTACATACCAATCTTCCTTCAGACATTTCTTCATCAAACTTAATGCAGAAAAAAATCAGAATAATATATTGAGAGTCTTAAAAGAATGTTACTAACAAAAGTGTAAGCATTATAATTATATTTGTATATGAATATTATAGAAATGTTTTAGCTTTACAAAAGTGGATAAAGCTATACAAAACTGGACAAAGTTGATCATTTTATTTTCACAAAAGAAAATATTTAAAAGTACATAAAAATATGAAACATGGAAATACTATGGAAAACAGTATAGAGGTTCCTAAAAAAACTAAAAAGTGCTAGCTTGATCAAGTGATTCCAATCCTGGGTATACATCTGAAGAAAACAAAAACACTAATTCAAAAAGATACATGCACCCCAATGTTCACAGCAACATTATTTACAATAGCCAATGTATGGAAGCAACCTAAGCGCCCATCAACAGATGAATGGATAAAGAAGATGTATATAATTATAAATATATACATATAAATATGTATATATTTATAATTATATATATGATGGAATATTACTCAGCCATAAACAACAATGAAATTCTGCCATTTGCAACAATGTGGATGGACCTAGAGAGTATTATGCTTAGTGAAATAAGTAAGACAGGGAAAGACAAATACTCTGTTATCATTTATATGTGGAATTTAAAAAATAAAACAAACACATGTATATAACAAAACAGAAACAGACTCACAGATATAGAGAACAAACTAGTGGTTACCAGTGGTAAGAGGGAAGGGAGAGGGGCAAAATAGGAGAAGGGGACTAAGAGATACAAACTAACACACATAAAATAAATAAAGAACAAGGATATATTGTACAGCACAGGAAAATAGAGCCATTATTTTATTATATTGTAACTTTAAATGGAGTATAATTCATAAAAGTATCAAACAGCTATGTTGTATAACCTGAAACTAATATAACGCAAATCGAATTTACATCAGTTAAAGAACAAATAAAAAAGTAATTAGAGAAAACTAATTAAACACTGTGTGTAGATTTTCCCTAATCAGCATGGCCCAGAATTAAAAGATTCTTCATACTATGGGTTAGCAATACACTTTCAGAGTCTCAATTATTGAGAGTAAAGTTTACTACAAGGTTTCTGGATGCCAATTAAGCAGGATCAGTAAAAATTAATGATACACATACTTTAAGACCCAGCCATTTCACATCTAAAGATTTATTATATAGAATTCTTTCTACAAATACATAGTAATATGTGTACAGATATATTTATTTCAGTATTATCTACAGTGGATAAATAATAATATTATAACAACAGAGTAAGTTTCAACATTCAGGATATCTGACTAGAATTTGGCACATCTAACAACAGAATACCATTCAACAATTACATACACTCACACCTGTTAGAATGGCTTTTATCAAAAAGACAACAAATAACAAGTATTAGTTGGGGAAGTGTAGAAAAGAGAACCCTCATGCACTGATGGTGGGAATGAATATTAGTGCAGCCACTGTGGAAAACAGTATGGAGATTCCTCAAAAAAATTAAAAATAGAACTATCATATGCTTCAGAAATTCTACTGCTGGGTATTTATATGAAGAAATTGAAAGCACTAATTTAAAAAGATATATGCACCCCTTGTGTTTATCAAAGCATTATTTACAATAGCCAAGATATGAAAGCAATCTAAGTGCCTATCAGTAGATGGATGGATAAAGAAGATGTGAGATTTATATATATATATATGTGTGTATATATATATATATATATATATATATACACACATATATATATAATATATACATATACAAAAGAGTATTACTCAGCCATAAAAAAGAGTGAAATCTTACCATCTGTGACATCATAGGTGGACATAGAGTATATTATGCTAAGCTAAGTAAGGCAGACCAAGACTGTGTGATTTCACTTATATGTGGAATCTAAGAAACAAAACAAATGAACAAATATAACAAAATTGAAATAGAATTATAGATACAGAGAACAAATGGGTGGTTGTTGGATGTGGAGGGGGTTAGGGAGAAGAAAAAAATAGGTGAGGGAGATTAAGAGGTACAAACTTCCCACTGGAAAATAAATGAGGTTCATGAAATGTACAGTGTGAGGAATATAGTCAACAGCTCTGGGAGATCTTTATTTGGTGACATATAGTAACTAGAATTATCCTGGTGATCGTTTTGATATGTATAGAACTATTGAATCACTATGTTGTGTAACAGGAACTAACATAATGTTGTAGGTCCATTACCTTAGAAAACAGACAAAAACTCACAGAAAAAGAAATCAAATTTGTGGTTGACACAGGTAGAGGATGGAGGAAGGAGGAATTGGATGAAGGTGATTAAAAGGTACAAACTTTCAGTTATAAGATAAATCAGTACTAGGGATGTAATATATCACATGATGAATATAATTAACACTGCTATATGTTACCTATGCAAGTTGTTAAAGAGGCAAATCCTAACATTTCTCATCAAAAGATTTTTTTTCTATTTCTTTAATTTTGTATCTATAGGAGATAATGGATGTTCGCTAAATGTATTGTGAACATGATGCATGTAAGTCAAATCATTATGTTCTACACTTTAAACTTGTACAGTTCTGTATGTCAATTACATTTCAATAAAACTGGAAGAAAAAATACAAAAAAAAAACCCTCCAATACATCTATCCTCCCCCTTAAAAATAGAGAATTAGGTACATTTCCATCATTAGCAACTCTACTGTGTCTTAAGTTTCATCATTTACTAAAAAAAAAATCCTGTGTTAGGAGAACCTGTCAATATTTTTAATGCCACTGATAATGTGAAACTATTGACGATTTATACCTCAGCTCAGCTTAAGCTTCTGTTTCCTTGGATTTTGTAGGATGACAAAAATTTAAAAAATCATCTGGCAAAAAACCCTCAAATATGTACATGGTTTTTGTATGGCAAAATATCAAATTTTAGAGCATTTATTGAATATGACGATATAAATTATATGTATGTACCCATTATATGTATATATATTATTTTCACAAAAGGTCATAATAAAGTGTATATCATTCTAAAATTTATGCTTTGCTAGTTAAACACAGCAAAGCATCTGGAAAACTATCCTTATATTCTTATCAGAGGTCAGCTTTAGAAAGCAGGATTAATCATGGAGATATTTATGTTGCACCATTGTGTTTTGGAAAAAAACATTGATATTACAATTTAAATTATATGAGGAAGAGAGAAAAATATAATTTTAATAGTAAATTATTATGTACATGATTTTATAAGGGAATTCAAGTGTCAAAAAGAGCTCTTGAGAAATACTCCTGTTGTAAAGGGGATCAAGAATAGAAAATATGCAGAAACACTAGATAATATCATGCACACAAAAATCATGATAAGGAAAATATGAAGATATAAGAAGGGTGATTTCCTAATTTTCCTAAGTGTAATTTGCTTTTGGATGTTGATAATTAAATAAATGTTTTAAATAAACAAGGCACAATCAGAACAAATGTCATTGATTATTACCACAAAGGTAATGCATCTGCAAAATTTTAAGGATAAAGTTTTAAAATTTTATATTACAGAACAATTTATTTCAATTAGATTGGTTTTTCTCTTCTGAAATTTAGTTTATATTTCAAAATATTGAATTTTATTTCACAAAACCTGCTGAACATCTGACAGAGAGAGAGTGTGTGTGTGTTTTGAGCCCTACTAGAGGGAGATAAAAATTCTAAATAATATTTAACTAATTTCATCATACTTTTTTCTAAAATAGTAATAAAACATTGCCAATTATGGTATATTATAAAAACTAAACATGATTTAATATGAGGTTTTATCTATGCATATATCACATTTCAAATGTCCTCAAATGAACACTTTTCCTAAACTATCAGTATCACTAAAATCATGATGCAGTTAGTAAGAGCATCATAAAATTGCTACTGTCAGTTTTGTGATGATAATAATATTAATGTTAGTGTTATGACTGTCTAACAAAAACATTCAATATTCTAACAAGCAATCTGTTTAAGAACCATTTGAAAAAGAAGTGTATGTTTTGGCTGTTGTTCAAAAGCTATCTTTCAACACCTTCCGGTAGAACTGAATGCTTATTGACTTGGAAGAGAACGCTAGGAGCAAAGGGCTCTCTCTTTTAAGACAGGCTACATATTTATCTCTCTTAATGTCATAGAAGAGAAAATTATGTGGACAAATGGACAATTCTGAGATAAAAATGTTTCAGAAAAGGTAAACTCTGAGGACATTTTAGAAACATTTATCCAATTTATTTATCCTTATTGTCCTCCTAATATACGCATGTAAGTTAATAGAGTTAAATGTAAAGTTAAAATAAGTTTATATATAAGTTAAATGTCATGCAAATTAATCTATTTCTATATAACAGTGCTCTTTCAAATTTTCAAGTAAATTTTGTAAGGGCTAAGAAAAACAGTGTTACATATCTAAAAAATAAATAACCTTCCAGTAAATATAAACTAAAAATGTGAAGTGTGACCTTTTAGTGGTAGTGGTACATAAAAGTGGATATTACAAAAATTATGTTTTTAAATCAAAAAGTCATATAGTAATTAAACTTCAGAGAAACCTCAAAAGAAAAGTAGTGATCATATGAACAGGTGCTCCAAATATGGTACAATGAGTTATATACTATCCAGGAATATATATTTAGGGATGAATAATGTCTATTTGCATTGTGGACTTAAAATCAATACGGGAAAACAGGCTGAAATAACAAAGGTCTATACAGGGAAGGAGCCAGAAATCATTGGAGTGAGATAAAAAGATGAAAAAGTAGGATTTCAGAGTTTGGGACAGCAAAATGAATCGGTTTTCCATATTTCTAAAATGACTTACAATATAAAAAATATAGAGAAAATAGGGAAAGGTACACATTCTATCATGATAGAGAACACTTTCCTAGACATTAAGAATGATTGTTAATTTGGAAAAATTATACTAAGTCCTGAGCAAGATAAATAAAACAAATCTGTATCTAATGAATATAATAAAAGTGGAGGACCTCAAAAAGCAAAGAAACATACCAACTAATACAGTTGGAAACTAAATACTTCACCCCTAAATAAATAGTGAACTAAAGAGGAAGTCACAATGAAAATGCACACAAAATGATACCAGAATACTACAAAACCTGTGCAATTCCACATGTAAAAAAAAGAGAGAAGAAAATACACTGAATGTACATTAGTTAAGGACTCAACTTCATAGCTGAGATCTTTGGAGTATATTTAAAGGAAGCAAAGATTAATAAGATATGAGCTGAAATAACAATGTCCAAAACGTTTGTGTGTTTTAGTTACCTCATTTTATTTGCATGTCCTTGTTCGGGAAGTTTCTGGGATACAAAGTTTAAGTTTATAACACAACATAAATGGCAACATAAACAAATTTCTTCACTTTAAATTATAACATTACCTAAAAGAGCAACAAAAGATATCATACATAGTCATGGTTTGAAGTTTCACTACCTTTGTTTCGTGTATTTGGCACCAGAGATAATTTTAGTGAAATATTCTATTTACAAAGAAAGAAGTAAAATGATTATAATATATACTCCTGAACAAAATAAATGCCTAATAAAATAGTTCACATCTTAAGTATGGTATTTCAAAATGAAAAAAATCACCAAATGTTACATTATTAGTACAAATATTGCAGTAGGAAATGTCACAATTCTGGCATTAGAGTTTGTCCCAAAGATAAGAATACTAGTTTGCTTTGTATTTATGTGTATACGTATTTTATGTGCTTTCTTTTCCTGTGTTTTTTTTTTTAGTTGAGATATTGACACATAACATTGTGCAAATTTAAGGCATACAATTTGCTGATTTGTTACATTTATACACTGCAATATATGATTACCACCACAGCTTTAGCCAAATCCTTTATCACATCGCATCATTATCATTTCTTTTTTTGTGGTAAGAACAATTCAGTTCTAGTCTCTCAGCCACTTTAAAAATAATAGTTTTAATTTGGCCTGATTCAATCCATCGACCTAAACTTCATGCTTTGTGTGTGTGTCACACATACAAGGGTATGATGATTCAATAAAAAAAATTCCAATGTTACAGATAAAGCTTAGTGTCTCTAAATTTAAACTTCTTAAAAGCTCAATTTCAACTCCTCCTTCCTTGAATAAAGAACAAGAAGTGATTAAACTGTTCAAGTACACAATCAACTGACAAACAACAATCTACACGGCACATTCAGGAAAGCGATAAATCTCAACATAACACAGATACTAAAATTAGCCTACTTGTGAGTAATTGTTTAACATCTTGTAAATACAAATGCAGTTACTAATTTTGCCTGCCCTTTCTGATTATGGGCTTTGAATAAAGACATTTCAACCTTCTATTAGAGAAAAATACTCTTCATTTTGGATTATGAGGGACATTTAAAAATTATAATAGAATTTTTAAACAAATGATAAATGCTTATTTTAAAAGTAAAAATAAACTCACATGATAGAGAAGAATGCAAAGACTGAAGTATCACTTTAAATGTCACCATCAAGAACATCTGTCAGCATTTGCCAAATGTTTCATAAATCTAAATAAAATAAATATATTTCATAAATTGGTATGAGTTACAAAAAGAGGTATGAGTGAATTGAAAAGAAGAACACAATTAAAGTTTAGCAAATTAAAAATCAACAAAATGAAAAGACAGCCTATGAAATGGGAGAAAATATTTGCAAAGCATTGATCTGATAAGTTGTGACTGTCCAAAATATGTAAGAAACTCATAGAGGTCAATAGCAAGAAAGCAATAACTAAAAAATGGACAGAGTACTTGCATAAACAAATTTTCAAAGACATATAAATGGCCAAAAAATACGTGAAGAGATTCTCAACATCAATAATAACATCAGCAATTGTCAGAAAAGTACAAATCCAACCACAGTGCGATATCACTTTGCACCTGTTAGAAATGTAAAGTTACACCTGTTAGAATGGCTATCATCAAAAAGACGAGAGATAAGAGGTGCTGGTAAGGATGTGGAGAAAAAGGAACTCTGGTGCACTGCAGGTAAGAATGTGAGATGGTCCAGCCACTATGGAAAACACTATGGAGGTTCATCATAAAGTTAAGAATAGAACTACCGTATGATCCAGTAATCCAACTTCTGGGTGTATATCCAAAGGAAATGAAACCAGGATCTTGGACAGACAGCTGCACTCACATGTTTGTTGCAGTATTATTCACAATAGCCAACATATGAAAACAAACAAAAGGTCTCTCTACAGATGAATAGATACAGATGTTTTACACACACAATGGAATATTATTCAGCCATGAGCAAAAAGGAAATCTTGCCATTTGTGACCACATGGATGGACCTTGAGGGCAATATGCTAAGTGTCATATGTCAGAGAGAAAAAGACAAATGTTGTATGGCATCACTTTAATAATCCAAACTGATAATCTATCCTCATAGAAGCAGAGGATAAAATGTTGGTAGCCAGGGGCTGAGGGGTGGAGGAAATGGGAGATGTTAGTCAAAGGACACAAATTTCTGGTTATAAGTTGAGTAAGTTCTGGGGATCTAATGTGCAGCCTGGTGACTGTAATTAACAATACTATTATATAATTGAAAGTTTCTAAGAGACTAGATCTTAAATGTTCTCACCACACAAACACACACACACAATGGTAGATACACAAGGTGATGGAAGTGTTAACTAACCTTATTGTGGTAATCATTTCACAATATATAAGTATCAAACCCTCATATTGTACACCTTAAACTTACACAATATAATATGTCAGTTGTATCTTGATAAAGCTGGGAAAATATTTTAAATAAAAATATCAACTAAAAATAAAATAAGCTCAAATCGACACAAATTATCGAATCAATAAACAAATGAGGGAAACAAAGGACGAATCTTCCTTGCGGAAGAATTCAAAGTAACATGTATAGATACCATTCCCTTCAGGAGAAGGTGCTGAATTACCAGGCCCTCCTACTTCTCCTCCACCTCCGCCCCCAGCCCTGGGTGAGGTAGACTCAGTGACTTGCTTCCCAAGAATAGGGTATGCAAAGAAAAATATACTAACTTTCGAGTTCAGAAATCTGGCAAAGGCTACTTTAAGCACATGGAATGTGGAATCCTGAAACGGATTCTGAAACAGAAAGAGGACACTAATAGAAAAGTGAAATCCAAATAATATCTAGAGTTTAGTTAATACTAATGTGTTAATGTCAGCTTCTTCATTTTGAGAAATGCACCATGGTAATATATTAACAATGGGAAGAACTGATGTTCTACTATCTTTTGCAACTACTGCTATCTTTGCAACTTTTCTATAAGTCTAAACTTATTAAAATATATTTTAAAAGTGTGTTTAAATATTTTTGCTTTCATACTATTCCATTTGCTGTGTATTTTAGGATTCATTAATCAATTAAATTATTTGTTCTAGGCTAAATCCAAACTTCTCTTGAAGCAATGAATACAACTTGCTTAATGGGGAGAAGGCCCAGGGGAGACAAAAATATGCAAAATAAAAATTATTTTAAGTCTTCAGACTTATTAAAGCACAACATTTATTTTAAGCATGAATGTATGTTTAGTATGAAACTTTCTCAGAACTGGGTAATCACTTAGGATATTGGATGTCAGGAATGAGGCATTCAATATGGCTGATGTGAATATGGAAGACATATGAAAATTATCATTCTCCTTGTAAAGTCTTGTATTCTAATGTCCTCTGGCCATGTGACTTTATTAGCATGAACCATTCTCTAACTATCTATTCATTTGTGAATCCTGTGGTGAAATTCAGTTTCTGGAAAGTTAAAACTGACAATTAGACCCTGAAATGGTGTGGTTCCACATAGGAACTGCAACACTGTGCAGGGTCCTTCTCTGTCACATATGGTTCTAAGTACCATGTTCCAATATTTATAACATATTAATTTATTTAAAACCTGTTGCCACATTGAATCAGAATAAAATTAGTGATCCTTAAGTTAGATAATACTGTTAAGACCTTGGTTATATTCCTACCTCCACTTCTCTGTATTTATTTTGGATTGGAATAGACAATCACAACTGATTTTAAAATGATTGGTGTGAAAAATGATACAGCTGAAATAATTTGACAACATTTATATTGTATTGTTTTATAATGATATTTAATTTTAATTTTTGTGGCATAGAACAAAAAATAATTTGATAAGAAAAGAATTCCCGCCTTTTTTCCCCCATGTGTTATGGATATTCACACCATGCTTGTGTGTATTTTTTTCTGTTAGTGAAATTTTGAGTTATAGGGGTATTATACTCATCTTGGTAAATGCTTTGTCTGGAAAGTAGTCATTGGCTATCTCTAATTTAGAGATTAAAAAGTTTATATCCTGACTTTGGTAGATTAAATGTATAATTCTGCTTTTATATCAGAGAAAGCACCACAGGCCAAAATGTAAAAATATTCAGAAACTTTCTATCTTTTTCAAACCATAAAGCCTTAATTTACCTTAAATAATAACAGATTTTACAGTGTCACACCAAATAAGTTTTGCTCATATTATGTTTTCTAAAATGCTTTCTTCTCCTGAGTTTCACATTATTTAAAATATTTACTGTGACAAAGAAAATACCGTATAAGAGAACAATATGACTATTTTAATGTCATCATTAATTGAGTTGATATTCACATTTTATAACAATTTCCTTATGAGTCACTAATTTAAATATATATATATTTTATATAATATTTACTATGTTCCAGTCACAGCCCTATGTGCAGTGACTATAAAAACAATTATGACTCTAAAGAGGAATAGGATTTGTGATTTACCCTCAAGAAATTCAACAATGGGGGCAATTGCAATGTGAAGAAAGAAATACAAGACTATATAATACATGCTAAAGACAATGTGGAATATAAATGTATTGTACTGGAAAGAATATAAACACTGCTACCTAGTTTAATCATACAGCAGGCATTTCTGTCTTCCAGAAGTTACATGTATGTCTCAAATTTTAAAATAAAGTATGTAGTTTGCCTCACTACTGATGGGTTGAATGAGAAAGAGGCCCTGGGCACCTTCACCAGCATCCTAATGCTTCCCATAGCCACACAGCTGCTAAGAGCTGGTTACAGAAGAAATGCTAACCACTTGAGCAGGCTTTCTTAGTCTCACATCAAAGAGGGTCATCTATGCCTTCTGCATTGCTGTTTACAAACATCTTTAGCCTGCTTCTACTGCTAACGATTTTATCCAACCACTGGAAGAGACACTATATGAGTAAAACAGATCACTTCTTTCCTCCTCAACATTTAACAAGGACATAGATTAGCTGGGCATGAGATCAGTATTGAAAGTTTAAATAGAGAGTAAAATGGTTTAAATTACCAGCTGAGCACCAAATATTCTCTATGAAAAATATATTCATGTATTTTTAAATTCTAATTTGATTTTTTTCATTCTCATACTTATTTTTAAAAATACATTTCCCATTCAGTCCCAGGTCTTTTATTCAAATGCAAACGGAAACGCTAATGGTCTTATAGTAAAATATCATGTAGTACAAAGCCAATTATGTGATAAAAAAAATATATAAATTAAATTTGAGGATGGTTTCCTGAGAGTGAAATCACATTTTAAAGATAAAGCTACACAGTTGTTCCTTTTATAAAAATAAATACTATCCTTCCTTACTTGCTTATCTAATCTCAGTTGAAACTTTGCCTCATTACTGCATCCTTTAATAACTAGAGGACTTTACATGAAGGAGAGACGTTCTAGGAAATTTATTTCACAATTCTTTCTATTTATAAGACACGATGTGAAGATGGTAATAAAATACTATACTTGGTCAGAATATCTTACAGGACAGTTTGTTAAATGTGCAGAGGTGGAAATTGGTATAGATCAATATCAACACGAGAACTGTATTTTTGGCCTATTTTTTTCCTTCTGTTTGTAAAATAAATGTTCATTAGTATATAGAGGAGCACTTTATAAATTTAAAAACTTATGGTTTGTAAGTAAGTACATTTGCTACTGTACTGATAGGATTTATTTTTCAACTCTTTAGCTCAACCATGCAAGTTGACATGTTCCCGTATGGCCAGGGTCCGAAGCCACATAGAAAGAAAATATTGATGGATTTTAATGTTTCTTTTCTCTCCTTGGAATACTCCTAGAATGACAGCAATATGAGCTGAAGAATTTTCATATGGTAATTGATCAATTCAGTAAAATTTACAGGATAAAAGTTCATCTGAAAGTAATACACATATGTATACACATCTATTGCATTTTACAATATGTATTATGTTCTATAGTCATATTCATATATTTTTCTAATATATATATATATGTATCTGGGTTTTTTAATCTTTAGCACTGTTGGAATTATTTGCAAAGCCTTTTGGCAGATGTTTCCCGGCTAAGGAGAAAGTATCAACGTGAAGGTGATGTAAACGTGATCTTGGGGGAAGAAAATAAATTCAATCTCCAGTTATAAGAATTTATTGAGTTAGTAGCAATTATTTACTGTCACCTTCTTGCTACTTTGCTTTAAAATGTTGCATATATTTTGACAACTCTATTCATATCAGCATATGAGGATAATGCACATTTCTACAACTGGAATATTCATCAGATTCAAGAGTTTTTTTGTCTACTGGGCCCAACTATTATTCATATTTACTGGCAACCTGTAGTTACATTCTATTTTTTAATCTATCTTCCTTTATATTGCCAAACTTATAAATTTTCCTCATGTATTTACGTAAATAACTCATAAGTGGAAAAACAGCAGAGTGTTCAACTTGTAGGACTAATTATTTCCTTTATAAAAGCCAAACACTAATTCACCTATTGTGATGAAGGACTGGAGAAATTTAAGAACAAGATACTGTAAAACTTTATTAAATTTTGGTGCTAAGCCAGATGTCATAATAAATCACAGAATTATTTGGAGTAAAAGGCGTTGACAAGTAATTGGCAAGTCTGAAATAAATTATGCTGGCTAATGAAAATATTGAAGGTCTTCAATTTCAATGTTTCTGTGCAATACTGTACGTATTTTCATTTTCTACCCTGGATGTGTTGTAGTTCAGCTGAAATTGTGAGAATGTGAACTGGACATGCAAGTTCAGTAAGAAACCCATTAGTTCAGACAACAAAAACAGGGAGTTATATCAATATTTGGCTCTGTAGCATTTGTTCCCACAATAGTAAGTGTCAATTTATGCTCAGTGCATTGGCCAAACTAAGTCCCATAATAAATGTCTAAAATAAGCCAATGTCTATAGTAAAACTAAATATATTCCCACTCCCTGGATAGTTTTCTTATCAAAACAAGTTTAAATTAACTTCTATAGTTTTTTTGAACTTATTAAGTATATTTTGAATTTTATACTCATTTTCTTTCTGCTCATTTGAACATTGGCTTTGTTCTCAAATTTGAAGGAATAGGCTTAAAATTTTAAAAGTTTGGCTACTAAGAATTTTAAACAAACAATACAAGCACTTTATTTTTTATAATAACATACAGATCTTATAGAGGATATCACATATGTC
This sequence comes from Phocoena phocoena, assembly GCF_963924675.1. NCBI lineage: Eukaryota > Metazoa > Chordata > Mammalia > Artiodactyla > Phocoenidae > Phocoena > Phocoena phocoena. The sequence continues at coordinate 180,798,873 of NC_089219.1, read as the reverse complement.
CCATTTAATTTAAGTATGACCACTTGAAAACATTGCAGAACTATTTATACGTTTTGCCTCTTAAAGTCAACATTGATGCAAGTCATGAAAAAGAAGAAAACTGTCTTTCAACATTAGCAATTTACTGGTAGAATGACCATAGCTAATCATATTCATCTTGGGCATCCCACTAAAAATTAATAAGGAAATGACTTTGGGAACTAAAACTAGCGACTAAAGCACTTTCTGAGCCAGCTGTATAAAGGTGTTTAAAAATAATGAGGAGATTTTGGGAAGATGGGGATTGCAGCACAGTTTTCTAAGTCCTGACAAAAAAAACCCAGGAGAGTAATTATATATCCATAATATAAAACCTATGAATACTATTTGCAGTTAAATTGGGAGATGAGGTGTCTCTGTGAACCTCAAAGACTAAATAAAGGCAAACAAACACAAGAAGTTCATGTCAATATTATATTTGCTGAGAAAAAACAGTGGAACTCAATACAGCATGTCAATGTCCTGGTTCCCCATGGCTGGATTGGTACCACCACAATGAACTCTCAAAACTGATCAGCTAACACTATCTTTTAGGATAAGGTAACACACTGAAAAGAAACTACTTGAAGTGGCATCAAAATAGCAATTTAGATACAACAAAGGGACAAAAGACAGGAAAGCTATAGATAATAGTGGAGGAAAGCTGGACCAGGAAATTCCACAAAGCAAAAGAGCCATATTTTTGAGCACTAGAGCAAAAACAAAACAACAGAAGCTGGAGTTCTGTGTCATTAGAAAATTTATCCTGATGCATACCTACTTCAGCTTAAGGAAGAGTTCACATAAAAATCAGTTAAGAATTGCGTTTTAATTCCATATAAAGTTACTATAAGGGGGAACAATGAATAGCAACCAAAACAACATACTTTCAGAAAGTGAAAGCAATGCAAAAAGACATGCTCCGAGGATTTATCAAAATTGTAGCTTTTTAAATTTCATGCATGTTTGCACAAGATTTGAACATAAATGTTCATAATAACTTTCTGTAAGACACACAAATGTCTGTTAACTCATGAATGGATAAACACATTTTAGGATAGCCAAACAACAGAATACTCTGCAGTAATAAAAAGGGATGAATTAGCTATATGAATAACAACGTGGGGGAATTTCAAAAGCACTATGCAAAGTGCAAGAAGTCAGGATTCATGATACATCTTTCCACATGATTCCGTTTATGTGAAATTCTATAACAATCAAATCTAGTGACAGCATATCAGTGATTGTCAGTAGTTAACCTGTGGGGAAGGGGTTGACTGCAAAGGGGTATAAGGGAACAGTGTGCCTTTGGGTGATGGAAAGATTCAATATCCAAACCATGTGGAAAGTACACAGGTATAAACACTTGTGAAAACTTGTTGGACTGTACAATTGAAATGCGTGCTTTTCACTAAATATGAGTTATAATTTAAACACAACATAAAAAGAGATAGATATATGGACTCAATTATTTGGCATCTGAAAGTAAATTAGAGAGTATTCTAATTTCCTGTTTCATTAGTGCTAAGAGCTTAGATTTGGATCTAATAATAAAATATTACTAATTTTATGTTCTTCATATTCTGCAAAATTGTACATTTTTACAATTATTGTTTCCCACCTAATTTTCTATTGTAATATAGGCCTAATTAATTTTTTAAACAGGCCAGAATATGACCTATAAAATATTTTTCTGACTCTAAATCAAGCACTCTTTCACTCTGACCTGATGAATTTCTTTATTAGAAACTAAAATTTGAATATTATATTTTAACTAATTATATAAAAAGATACATTATTTTAAACATCTTTATTGGAGTATAATTGCTCCACAATGGTGTGTTAGTTTCCGCTTTATAACAAAGTGAATCAGTTATACACATACACATGTTCCCATATCTCTTCCCTCTTGGGTCTCCCTCCCTCCCACCCCTGTAGGTGGTCACAAAGCACCAAGCTGATCTCCCTGTGCTATGCGGCTGCTTCCCTCTAGTTATCTATTTTACGTTTGGTAGTGTATATATGTCCATGCCACTCTCTTTGTCACAGCTTCCCCTTCCCCTTCCCCATATCCTCAAGTCCATTCTCTAGTAAGTCTGTGTCTTTATTCCCGTCTTGCCCCTAGGTTCTTCATGACCTTTTTTTTCTTTCTTAGATTCCATATATATGTGTTAGGATACGGTATTTGTTTTTCTCTTTCTGACTTGCTTCACTCTGTATGACAGACTCTAGGTCCATCCACCTCACTACAAATAACTCAATTTCGTTTCTTTCTAGGGCTGAGTAATATTCCGTTGTATATATATGCCACATCTTCTTTATCCATTCATCTGATGATGGACACTTAGGCTTTTTCCATCTTCTGGCTATTGTAAATAGAGCTGCAGTGAACATTTTGGTACATGACTCTTTTTGAATTATGGTTTTCTCAGGGTATATGCCCATTAGTGGGATGGCTGGGTTGTATGGTAGTTCTATTTTTAGTTTTTTAAGGAAAGTCCACACTGTTCTCCATAGTGGCAACAGTGCAAGAGGGTTCCCTTTTCTCCACACCCTCTCCAGCATTTATTGCTTGTAGATTTTTTGATGATGGCCATTCTGACCGGTGTGATGATATCTCATTGTAGTTTTGATATGCATTTCTCTAATGATTAATGATGTTGAGCATTTCTGTTTGTTGGCAATCTGTATAACTTCTTTGGAGAAATGTCTATTTAGGTCAGATGAATGGATAAAGAAGATATGGCATATATATACAATGGAATATTACTCAGCCCTAAAAAGAAACAAAATTGAGTTATTTGTAGTGAGGTGGATGGACCTAGAGTCTGTCATACAGAGTGAAGTAAGAAAGAGAAAAACAAATACCGTATGCTAACACATATATATGGAATTGAAAAAGAAAAAAAAAATGGTCATGAAGAACCTAGGGGCACGATGGGAATAAAGGCACTCTCTCTACTAGAGAGTGGAGTTGAGGATATGGGGAGGCAGAAGGGTAAGCTGGGCTAAAGTGAGAGAGTGGCATGGACATATATACACTACCAAACGTAAAACAGATAGCTAGTGGGAAGCAGCTGCATAGCACAGGGAGATCAGCTCGGTGCTTTGTGACCACCTAGAGGGGTGGGATAGGGAGAGTGGGAGGGAGGGAGATGAAAGAGGGAAGAGATATGGGGACATATGTGTATGTATAACTGATTCACTTTGTTATAAAGCAGAAACTAACACACCACTGTAAAGCAATTATACTCCCATAAAGATGTTAAAAAAAAGGTTTCCAGCAATGTTCAGAGAGTGGGTGAGTCCTAAGAACAAAAACAATTCAGGAAAATTGTGAAAAGCCTGAACATGAGTGAAGAACAAGCTTTTTTGATAAGTCGCTGAGATTTGAGTTGTTTTTACTAAAGCGTAAACTAAATCATCCAAACTGGTACAGTAATATGATATTATCATCTTGTTTTATGAGCAAAGAAACCTTTAGGCAAATAAGATTTTGTCACTGACCACCAGAGGAGACTGCTTCCTTTAATCCAGTGGCTTTCAATCTTGGCTGGCAAAGCTCCAGAGTCCTCTAGGGACTCAACAGGATAGCAGTGAGTGGGAGAGTTTGTGGGCTGGAGGAAAAGGGAACCTCAAGTCCACTTCAACCACTTCAGTTCCACTTTGATCAGCTACGCTGCCCGCTCTCCATACAGCGAGATTCTATGTAAGATCTGAATTAACCAAACTTGGGTCTTCTCAACTTGTTATAATATACCCTGTCTAAAAGAAGCCTGTGTTAACAGAAAGGGAATAGTAACCAGATTATCTTTAAAAAGGACTCAAAGGAGTAAGGATGTTTTATTGTGTCTTCAGCCGTGTCCATTAGGACAGCCCTGCTCAGCAGATGGAGTCACCTCTGGTCCTAAGTGATAATTATTGCCATGATCCAACTATAATTTTTGTGCTTTTCATGAGGATTTTTCTGCTGGGAGTATCTGTCTTGAGAAAGGGAAATGAATGTTGTACTTTCCTTGAGAGTTACACTTGTCTTTATACATCAATGATTTGTCACGTTACATTTCTCTTTATACATTAGTGATTTGTCATTTCACATTCCTCTTTATACATTAATGGTTTGTCATTTTGTCAGTAGGTTAGTCTCTTGTGAATTTGGCTAATGTGAGCCATTTCCATTAAGGTCACACTCCTTCAAGCACATGCAAATATTACAAACAGATTGTGGAATTTATAAACACATCTGAGTTTGCAGCCTGAGGCCCTCTCTGGACAGGGAGCCAGGCCCTTCATATGACAGGTATCATCTCTCCCTCACTGATCTGTACCTTTAACATCAGGCAGCCTGGCTTATCATTTACTTGTTAATATTTTCTCTACTTTTAGCACAGTAAAAAGAATTGAAAAGCTTACTAGCCCTGCTCTCACTAAAGTATAAATTTCATTAGGAGAATAAGTATTGGACTTGGCAAATATATGCTTTTTTTTCAGAGTACTAAGTCACACTTTAGGAGAGATTTATGGTATTTTTGTGTCCTGAACAACTACTTGCACTTCTAAATGTTCCTAACCTTTCAAGAAAGCAAATTTAGCATCAGGAACACTAGTTGCCTACTTCCAAAATTTCAACCTTGCTAGGACTTTTTATTAAAATTAATATTTGAAATACTAAAAGTGATGTTATGATTTCCTTCAGTGCTACACCTAAATAAACCATAATTTTAACATTTAATGATTCAGAACTAGAAAACAAGCCATAAAAGCAGATAAATAAAAACCAGTACACATTATGAGATGGGAATTTTTCACAGCAAAATTCATCACGGAGCTGTTATGCAAAAAACATAATTATGTGACTACTGTTTCCCTGTCTCTGTCAGTTGAGTTTATTAAAGAGGAGCTGAAATCAAAACTTAAGTGTCTCTGACCTAAAACTGCAACCAAATCCTAAATTCAGCTTTTTCTAAATTAAAATACAAGCCATCATTTGAAAGACTTTGGAGAGAGCCAACTGAACAAGTGGCATTTGAAGTACATAAAAATGAAAAAGATAAAAATATAAATATCCTAAATTTTTGTGCCAATAAGCCATTATTATCATTCATTTAAACTGAATTTGAGACTAAGCAATTTCTCACAGCAAGGTCTAGGAAGGAAAAACACCCTTAGGTAAATTTGTGTTCAAATAGATATGTTTTGTTTTATTTTTTGTATCTTTATTTGCCAATTAGATTTCTCTTTTTCTCAAAAACCCCAAAGTTGGAGGGACCTTCAAAATGATACTGTTTTAACTATTTCTCCAACAGAGCATGTTTTGTTACTGTTACTCCTACCCTTAACTGATAGATAAGTAGCATTGGATTTTATCTGAAAAATCAAGACAACAAACAATAATGAAATCACTTGTCCAGGCTTTCCCTGAACTTCTGACTTTTTAATACTTTTATCTCCTATTTTTCCCATTCTCTGTTACATGATGAAAAAGGTTTTAATTGGCCTAGTCAGTTGGGATGCTTTGGTCAAATTTTCCAAATTTATTCCTCTTCTTTAATGTTGGTTGTAACCTATAAATTCACTACAACCTTTCATCACTAAATCTATTTCATTTTTAAGACCTGTCATAATCAAACGAGTTGAAATATATGCCACAAAATTAGAAAACACACACACAAATACATATACATTCACAGCTCTGACATATCCTGCCTATGAGGTAGTACTTTAAGGAATATAGAAAACAGCAATACATTTAAATCTTTCTTCAAAACCTGAAAATAATTCCATTTTCTCCATTGTTTGGAATTCACACATATCTCTATTTTAAGTCAATTGACTTTTTGTATTTGACTCTTGGACCCAGATTTTCTCCCTTTTCTGATATGGACTTTTCCATATATTATATTATATATATATTAAATATATATATATATTTCCATATATTTCCATATATTCCATGACTTTACTTATATTACTTATGCCTTAGTGAGAAAGGTAGATTCTTCTGTTTTGACTGAAGGCTAGAATAAACTTTATATACAAAATATGGTATTTTTCAATAGTCCTCTTCCAGATATGAATTAGAAATGGAACTAGCTCTTCGCACAACTGATGAGAATTGCAGTTTGTAACGCAATGCACTATATTCCTCTGTGCTCAGAAGAGAACAAGAATGATTGCATTTGCAAGTCAATGAAGAGAATGACATAGGAAAGTCTTTGTTATTAATGTTCTGCTAGATAGCCATTTACCTTAAAGAAGAAAATTTTTAGGAAAATTGAAACAGTAAAAATGCTAGGCTGAAGAATGACTATTTCATCCAAAAGTGGCTCAGGAATGTATTTGTTAGTAGAGCCCAGGGATACATTTAAAAATGTACACTCCTTCAAATACAGAAAAAACTCAAATACTCTAAACCATGTGCAAAAATGTATGTTTCCCTCTCTATATAATAACCTTTTGGTTTCACCAGGCTGTCTTTGATAGCTTTAATGTTTAGACTTAGTTACCCACATTTCACTAGTATAAGTAAACATGTACTGGCCACAGAAGTCCCCCTAGTTCTTTTATAAGTATCGGTGCAACAACTGATTCCAGAATCTCTAGTTCAGAAGAATTACAGGCTTGGAGAACACCGTGCACTTGGGTGGCAGGCAGAGGGAGAAGATAGATGCTTCCATTTCACACATTTCAAAAGCTTTATATAAGATGTCTAGAAAATTTTATACTTGTAGTCTCAGACGTTGGGTCACCATATAAATTTTAGCAGATGAAAATTCTGAAAGATTTTATAATATTTCAAGTTTGGAGCATTTGAGTTTCTCAGTGAAGCTTCCTGGAGCCTTGAGGAAAGACTCACATTTAATGTAAATACATTTGGTATATTTCAACAGAAAATATAAACAATCCTTTTTAAAAGATTCATTTTTTTTACTTTTTACACACAGCCAATATTCCTAAAATTTTTATTCTTGCAAGCACAAAATGGTTAAAAAGGTGTTTTGAACAGCTGTCATTTCCACAGTGTTAAAATGTGTATTGAGTCCTTCCCACTTGCAAGGCTGTTTAGTTGGACGGACCTTTGGCTTAGGGCAATGTGGGCATGCATACAAATATAGAATATATCGGTGACCTAGGATGGGGAAGAATTTCTTAAGTAAAAATTCAGTGAAATAAGCCACTTACAGAAAGACAAATACTGCATGATTCCACTTATACGAGGTAGCTAACATAGTCAAATTCATAGAATTAAAGTGTGGAATGGTGGTTCCAGGAGCTAAGGTGAGGGGCACGGAAAGAAGAGTTACTAGTCAAACGTTACAAAGTTTCAGTTAAGCAAGATGGATATGTTTACAGATCTGCTGTAACAATACTGTAGCTTACACTTAGTAGTAATTTGTTAAGATAGCACTGTCTAATGTTAAGTGTTTTAACCACAGTAGAATGAAATAAAATAAAATAAAGTTAAAAAACCCAAAATTTCAAAAGCAAAACATAATATAAAATATTAATGAGTGAGATTATAATAAAATTAAAGATTTCTATTTAATAAAGCATATCACAAAGTTAATAGAAAGATAACATTTTAGAAGATATTCACAATGTTTAAAACTGAAACATTGTTAATATCTATAATATACAAAGACTTCTGCAAATCAATAAGAAGAGGACAATTCAAGAGAAAAACAGGTAAATAATATAAATAAGCAATTTATAAAAAGAAACTCTTACATGATAACAATATTTGAATTAGGATTCAGGCATACAAATTAAAATAAAAAGATAAAACAATATTCTACTAGACTGGCAAAAATAAGGAAGTAATTTTTGGTGAATAATGGGAATAAGGGACCTTAATGTGTTGGTGGCTGGAAGGAGAGTAGAGAACAGCTGTTCTGGAGATCAATCTAGCAACACTTAGGCAAATTAAGTACAGGCATATTTATTCTATAGCAATACTGTGACTGGGTAAGTATTACTTACTTAAAATAAAGCCCTACAGTGTTCCAAAGGAGACATGTACAAGTATGCTCAATGAACATTATTTGTGATGTAGAGATTTGGAGGTGATGTGGTTTTCCATCATTGTAGGGTGGATGGATAAATTATGGTGGGTGTATACTGTGAACTACTGTCCAGAAATTAGAAGCAAAGTATAGGTTGTAAATACAGCAATAGAGTTGTGTTTTAAAACCAGATTTCTCTGTAAAAATGTTGGGTGAAATATAAAAACAAACATGGAATTAAATACATGTCCATAAAATAGAAATACACAGTGTGTAGGAACATACCTAAATAAAATGTATACATAATTAACACAAAATAAATGTGGCTTGTTGTAATAGGAGGAGAACTGATTGTAACAGATGGAAGTAAAATGTAATAGATGAGATTAAATAATAGAGGAAACCTACAAATTCCAACAATGATAAGTTGACATAGCTGAAGTAAAAAATAAAATAAATCATTGAACATGTATCAAAATCTTTAACAGAGAAATTTAGAAATATATGTTCATTCCCATGCTTGCCTTCTTTTAATCTGCATAACAGTATAACGTTATAATCCTGTTGTTTTTTTCTATGTACTGTATATTTCAATTGCTATTATGAATAGGATTTAATGTCCATAATGCTTTCTAACTTGTCAAGTGCACCATATGTAGAAAACAATTTAGTCTACCTTTAAGGATTTTTTAAATCAAAATGTATAATGAATCCCTGTATTAATCTTAATAATTTTCATGTAATTTTCCTGGATTTTGCAGGCAAATAAGCATTTCTTTTATAGGAAACAATAATTTGTGTTCTTATTTTGTAACTCAATTGTTTTGAAATGTCAGAGCTATATTGAACAAGCCATCACCATCTTGTTACATGTTCTCATTTTCAATATTTATACGGTTATTTGTTTTTCTTTACAACTGAATTGCTTGGACATAAAAGCTATTTTAAACAAAAGTTGTTATTTCTGCCATCAATGTCTTGTTATTCTATTGTAAGTTTTATGTATGATTTTGGCTTTAGATGTGAGACATTCTTTGTCATATTATGAAAGTTTCCTTTTATTCATATTTTATTCATAGATTTTTCTTCTATTTGTATAATTTTTTTTTTTTTTTGCTGTACGCAGGCCTCTCACTGTTGTGGCCTCTCCCTTTGCGGAGCACAGGCTCTGGACGCGCAGGCTCAGCAGCCATGGCTCACAGGCCCAGCCGCTCCGCGGCATGTGGGATCTTCCCGGACCAGGGCATGAACCCGTGTTCCCTGCATCGGCAGGCGGACTCTCAACCACTGCACCACCAGGGAAGCCCCCTATTTGTATAATTTTTGAAATAGTAATCTGATTTGATAAACAAAAATACCCTTAAAAAACATAGGAACTACACATTTTTAATAAAAACGTTCCCCAAATTATGGAGCTGTTACATAAAATGGACTATTATACAGAAGCTCCCAATCATGTATAAGATTTGGGTTCCCCTAACTTGACTAAGGAGATAGATAGTATATTTGTTTTCTATTACTGGGTCACAAATTTCTAAAAAATATGTTCAAACAGCACACACTTGTTATCTCACATTTTCTGGGAGTCAAAAGTCCAAAGATGCAATGGCAGAGCTGGATCTGCTCAGGGTCTCCTGATAGGGCTGAAATCAAGATGTTGGTCAGGGATGCAGTTCTTAGCTGTCATTCAGGGTCTTCTAAGCTCACTGGTCATTGGCAGAATTCATTTGCATCCTGTTGCAGAATTAAGATTCTCATTTTCCTGTTAGCTGTTGTTCAGTGACCATCTCAGCAACTGGAGACTGTCTGCAGTTTCTTGGCCTGTGGCCCCAAAAGGCAGTTCAAAACATGAATGTTTGCTTTCTTCCAGACCAGCTAGTGCACGTTTCTCTGATTTCCTCTTCTGTGACCAGTTGAAGAAAACTTTCTGCTTTTAAAGGATTCACATGATTAGGTCTGGCCCATTGGGACAATCTCTCTATTTTATTTATTTGTTTGTTTGTTTATTTATTTATTTATTTATTGCCACACTGCATGCCTTGAGGGATCTTAGTTCTCCAACCAAGGATTGAACCTGTGTACTCTTGGCAGTGAGAGCATGAAGACCTAACAAATTGACCTCCAGGGAATTCCTACAATCTCCCTGTTTTAATGTCAACTAACTGTGGGCCTTAATTACATCTGCAAAATCCCTTTACAGCAGTATGTAGCTAAAATGTTAACTGAATCTCAAGCATCAGGAGTGTGAACACAAAGGGCTGGGGATTTGGAGGGGGCTCCTTAGACTTCTATCACAAAGACCTTGTTAGGATCCCATATCCATTGAGTGAGGATCCTGTCATGGATGAGATGTTTCCTTTGTAATTCTTGTAGAGAATTTTATATATTCTTTGTCTTTGTAAGAAATCACTTGACTGGGTACATTTCAAGATGGTCATGACTACCTCTTTCTTATATTTGTTCTGTAAATTATACTCACCTGTTCTTTCCATTGCTTATTGTTAGTGATATTAACATTTGGCACTTGTTTAGGGTGGCTTTTGCCAGATTTCTTCTCTTTAAATTTTTCCTTACCATACTCCTTTTTTTTTTTTCTTTTTATCACTACACCCAGCCCACGATGAAGGGGAGGTGAATTAAACTCTACCTGGGGACGAATTGGGAAGGAGGGCATGTATCTATATGTATTATTTATAATTCTTCTTTAAAGACGATCTGTCCTTTGTTTCTATTTACTTATTTATATTAAAATGTACTCGTGAATATTTATTTTATACTTTGGGTTCTAATCCAATATTTTTATATTTATTTTGTAGCTCAAATTTTTCCAGCTTTGGCCATTGGGAGTTCTTTCAGACTGGCTTCTGGGCAGAACTGGACTCAGGGGCTTGAGACCTCTGTAGTCTCCCCTGAGTCCACATTCAGGAGACCTCTATGCTTGGTTTAATGCTCTGCTGTCACCATCTTTACATCTTAATAATTTTATCTTTAAATTTGGGTTTTCTACTTGAAATCTGATGGGACAATGAGTCATGTGCTGGGGGCTTGGAGACTTCGCTCACACAGGGTCCCTCTCCCTGACTCCTCTTTCTTGGGACATATCGTCCATGTCTTATTCTCACATCCTTTGGATCTGTGGGTGTGATGTGGCTTCCTCCTTCCCCTGAGGGCCCAGAGATAACTGATGCCCTGCTCACAGGTGACCTAGGTCCCTTTGGCATGAGAAAGACTGCGTTCTGCTATCACTCTGTGCCCAGAACTAAGAATGGGAGAGTCCAAGTTGTGCACACGTGCCCTGGAGTGTCTCAGTGGGGCCTGGCCATGGCCATTTGCATCTGAGCTGGTAGCACCTGCCTGTCTGGTTGGCAGCCAGCCTGAGACTGTGTCGTGGGAGGGCTGAGTCTCTAGTTTCCAGCCCAACCCCCCAATCCAGGCAACTAACCTGTATTAGAGCAGAGGTGAAGATCCTTGGGCGCTGTCTCTGCTGTAGGTCAGGACAATGGGACACAGAAAAGGAAAATGACCAGCTCAACATTCCCAGTGTCCACCCCCAGCTGGGCTGCAGCACATCCATCCAGAGGCCAGAGGCTGGAAGGAGGTGGAATACTTCAGCTCTCAGGCCTCATATGCCCTTAGTCAAGGGGATTTCAGAAGCCTGTGAGAGTCTTACTTGGCCCAGGAATAAGTGCTTCCCTAGGGTACACTCTCAAGTTCCATGCCTGGTAGGTTCTTTCCTTCCTTGTCCAACTTTCCTGATTCTGGCTTCCCTTTGTCTTTTCAGGCCTGCTGGAGTCACCTTTGGGAATAAGCTACAAAATATAAATTGTGCAATTTTTGTAATTCTGCATATAGGTTAGATGTCATTACATGATATAAAGATGAACAGTATAATGCATACAAACATTTAAAATTTAAAATTTTCTTTTCTTAGGACAATATTAAGTAATGTCTTATTCCATCCGGGCTGCTCTAACAAAATACCACAGACTGAGTGATGTATAAAGAACAGTAATGTATCTCACAGTTCTGGGAGCTGGGGAGTCCAAGATCAAGGCACTGGCGGATTTGGTGTCTGGTGAGAACCCCTTCCTGGCTCAGAGATAGTGGACTTTTCACTGTGTCCTCACACTGCAGAAGGAGAGTGAGCTTCCTGCTGCTTTTATAAGGACACGAATCCCAATCATGAGCCGTCCATCCTCATGAACTAATCGCCTTCCAAAGAACCTGCCTCCAAATACTGTCACATTGGGGATTAGGTTTCAACATATGAATTTGGGAGGAACACAAACATTCAGTGTATAGCACATTGTTAATAAAAAGCATCATGACAATTTGAGAGAGAAACTTCAGGGGAAAGGAAAAATATATAATTTTAGTAATTTTAACAAATTTTGTTTTCTTTTTTTTGAACAAGATGTCCCCACATTGAACATGGACACCCACAAATTATGAGGATCCACAAATCCTGCAGTAGGCTCTGTATCATTTAAAATGTCCCCATTCCTCTACTTTTTTTTCCCCCCCTTTGGGTACTTCTTTACATTCTGGCGCTGCTATATGCTCTTAACTTTTCTTGTTCACCCCCAGCTACCTGGTAATATCTCTTTTCCTTCCATGATTTTTGGAGTTATATTCTTGGTAGGATTCTATTTTTAGTCTAAAACTAATAAAGAGGCATATCATTTGGCAGTCAATTAGCTGTAATAGGATATGTATTTAGAAATTCTTAAATAACGGAGGCTTCATTTTCTTAAATTGAACATAATTTTCAGATTAGTGCATCTGGGAGACATTCAGGAGTTCCATAGTATCAAGGCTTGAAGTCAGCTTTTCTATGATTCTTTTTAAGTCTTCATAACTGTCTCCAGCACCCAATCATTCTTTTTTGTTTATTTGTTTTTTAATTAATTTTTATTGGAGTATAGTTGACTTACAATGTTGTGTTAGTTTCTGTTGTACAGCAAAGTAAATCAGTTATACATATACATATGTCCACTCTTTTTTAGATTCTTTTCCCATATAGGTCATTACAGAGTATTGAGTAGAGTTCCCTTATTAGCAGTAGGTTCTTATTAGCGCCCAATTATTCTTAAATAACATGCAAACTTTAAGAAAAGGGAGAACTTTCTTTTGACATTTCCCTCGTTTTATCAGCAGATTTCTCCTCAGGAGTCATAAGCTAGAGTTCTGCCTACAGTCTAGCTGAATTGAGGCTGCAAAAATGCTTACCATTTTCAGCCTGCATTGTGAGAGGTGAGCTCTGACATCAAGAAGAAATGTTGGAGAGACACAGCGAAGAGGTGGAGGGTAGGGAGTGGACAGCACACACTGGAATATGTAACAGACTCACTGGAAGCTCAGAGCATCTGAGGATCCGGGGGCTCGGGAGCTGGAACCAAGACCCACCATGTGAGGTGCATTTTGCTTCCTCTCTCTTTCCATCCATTTTTCATCTCTGATCATGCATTCTTGATTTTTATTCTCAGAGCACAGAAACCTTTGTGTGACAATTAACAGAGCCAGAAGCAACTTTCTTTGCTTTAAAATGCAGTTACATTTTTTCTCCTCTAAACTTCTGAATAAGAATTCCATAGAAGACCTTTCATCGATGGGATGGTATTTGGAGGACTTGTAGCAGTCTTATTGCCAGATCGTGCTATTATGATTGGCTAGGCCTGAGCTAGTTGCTTATCACTGTGGGTTCACGGGAGAGGGTGGTGAGGTGTGGCAGAGAGAGAGGAGAATGAAATCCACAACTTTATCAGAGGGATTGACAAGGGCGAGAATGGTTTTTCAAAAAGAATTTCTTCTAATACACTATGGATTCAATTTTGTGAGTTTCGGCTGTTAATCAGATTTTTTTTAACATTAGATTTTTAGATTCATTACATCCTCTTTATCTCAATCAGCCTACTCTTTTAACTGTTTTATTTCTCTTCCCTTTCATTTCCTCTGTCACAGTTGTTTTACACATCAGCCTATTTCACAGAGTATTGAAAAAACAGATTTTGAGGAGAAAACAATGCAGGTGTATAATGAAATTGTACGCAGCTATCTCTTGAAACACTTTGCAATCTGTATCCTTCTCATCACACCTTGAGCAAAAAGTTCTCTATTACTTCATGTTTCAAACTGGTTTCACCAGTCCTTTCATGTGTTTTCGATTTTGTATCTCCTCTTTAAGTAAGGAGAGTTCTGACCCTAACAGATTTGGTGTATTATCGTCATCTCTGCATGACAGAGTTTAAAATCTACTTCAGGTTAAAGCCATTATGAGAAGGCAAGCAAAATAGCGCACACATGGGGAGAGCGGGCGGGGAGCCGTGGCAGGCAGCCCAGAGCAGGTATAGGGGGTGGAGCAATGCTGAGCGCGTCTTCATAGGAGGGCTGCTCGGTGCATCACAGGGAGAGCGAGACTACGGACGGAGGCAGCCCGGCAGGGGTGGCAGAAGCCGAGCAGGTAAGCAAGGGGCAGGGGTGGGGGCGAGAGTTTGAACGGGGTGTGGTGAAAGAGGCGACCGTGGACATAGGAGGTTGGCTGCGTAGAGTAGGATTGATTTAATTTTTTATTTTTAAGTATTTTAAGTAAAATACTTGGGAGTCAGGGTTCTCACTTTCAAAAAAGGGAGTTTAAAATACCGAAATGGGGCTTCCCTGGTGACACAGTGGTTGAGAGTCCGCCTTCCGATGCAGGGGAGACGGGTTCGTGCCCCGGTCCGGGAAGATCCCACATGCCGCGGAGCGGCTGGGCCCGTGAGCCATGGCTACTGGGCCTGCGCGTCCGGAGCCTGTGCTCCGCAACAGGAGAGGCCGCAACACTGAGAGGCCCGCGTACCGCAAAAAAAAAAAAAGAAAAGAAAAGAAAAATTACGGAAATGGAGCCAGCTAGTAGGCACACTGTAACGATGCTGTCAATGTAAATATGTATATATTTATACAGAAAATGTGATCACTTAAATGTCTCTCTTAAAAGCCAACTAACCAGTTAATCTTTTCCTAACCACTTTGCTTAAAATAACAGTACCTTCCTTTCGTATTTCTTGCACGATTTCACTTTTCTTTATGACATCACTGGAGGAAGAGGTTTCAAGAAGGAGAATATCAGTTGCAAAAATCTTGAGTAGGAAGCACGCTTGCCCTGTTTGGGTAAAGCCAAGAAACCAGAGTTCCAGAGCAAACTGGGGGGGAGGGAGGAGAGAAAATGAGCTCAGGAATCTGGTTAGAGGATCGTCATGGAGAGCCTCACAGACCGCAGGCAAGACATTTGAGTTTTATTCTGTGTGAAATAAACTAGGGAAGGGCTTTCACCAGAACTGTGATGCAACTAACTTATACTTTAAAGTATCACTCCTGTTACTATTTAGACAGTAACTTACTATGGCAGGGGAGGAAATAAGGAATCGAATTCAAGGGAGAGAATAGTAGCTTCACCTGAGCTTGTAGTGGAGAAGTTGCTGAGGTTAGGCAGTATTTCTTGGCTGACGTGTTGTGGAGCCTGTAAGAAAGAAACCAGTCAGGGATAATACCAAGTTTTGGACCTAGGCTATTGGGAGAATTGTAGTACCACTCACAGAGTTGGGGACATTTGATAGAAGAGCGGATTTGGAGGCAGATATTTAAGTTTTTTAGTATACTTGTTTTTAGATGACTATTGGAAATCCAAGTAAAGATGACAAGTAGGGATTCCAGAATTTATGGGAAGGGTAGAGGTATAAAAGGGCCTTGCTTAAAGAAAGTATTTAAAGCTTGTGTCAACCACCTGTGAAGTAATAATAGCTGTGGAAAAGAAGTCATTCTCAGGCTGAGTCCTCAATTACCCCTACAGTTAGAGGTCTAGAAGATGGAAAGGAGGAAGCAAGGCATTTGCAAAGGAGTGGACATGAGGAAGCAGCAAGAAAATGGGGAGAATAATGTTTTGCCAACTGGAAAAAAAAGTCTTTAAAGAAAGAAGCAGTGTTGAATTAAGTAGTGCTGAGAATTCCAGTAAAATGGAGATTCAGGATGGATCATTTTGGGGGAAAATCTGGATATCACTTATGACATTTACCCAAATAATTTTAGAGAAAGGTCTAGTTGGAAGAGATTCAATAGAGAACAAAAGGGAAGAAAATGGAACAGTAGTATGGATACCTATTCTAAAAATTGTCTTAAGGTACAGAGATAGGGAGCTATAACTTGTGGAGCAAGATTTAAGAGAGGTTTCAATGTGCAGAAAAGTAGGAGATGATCTTAGAGTAGAGCATAGATAGGGTTTCATAGTAACAGGAAGGATATCAGGGATAAAGCACAAACAGTGGCCCATGGCTAAAATTCGGTGAATGAGGGGATGTGGAAGATTTTTACGGATTGCTTTTCTTCCTCAGAAAAATGGGAAGCAATTTCATCAGGTGAGATCAAGGAGGGCTGGAGAATTTGAGATTTGAGGAGAGAGTAGAAAGTGTGAAGGATTTATCTTGAAGAGTAGAATCATTTAATAGTAAAATATAATAGGATTGTCAGGAAACGAGACTTACAAATGTGGTTATAAAAATACAGTGAGACCATTTGTCTGAGTTCAAGTACATATGTGGAGAGTTTTGAAAATTTGGGGTTTTTTTTGTTGTTGTTGTTGCTTTCCCAGGTGTATTAGTTTTCTAAAATTGCCATAGCAAATTACCACAAACTGGGTGGCTTAAAAAACCAGAAATAGATTCTCTCACAGGTTTGGAGGCTTGAAGTCTCAAGTCAAGGTGTCACCAAAGCCACACGCTCTGAGAAGTCTCTACAGGAGGATCCTTTCCTTGACTCGTCCTAGCTTCTGGTGGTTTCTGGCAATTCTTGGTGTTCCTTGGCTTGTAGATACGTCACTTCAATCTCTGCTTTCACTGTCACATGGCATTTTACCTGTATATTTGAGTCTTTACATGAGCTTCTCATAAGGACACAGGTCACTGGATTAGGGTCCATCCTAATCCAGTATGACCTAATGTTAATTATATTTGCAAATATCTATTTCCAAATGAGGTCACATTCTTAAATTCTGGATGGCCATGAATTTTTGAAGGACACCATTCAACTAAGTACAGGAGTGAGAATGAAAATGGAAGAAAATGCAAGGGAGCGGTTAAAAGGAAATAATGGCACCTGAGTGTTATCGATCAAAGTGAAGATAGGCAAGTGGGGGTAGAGAGTGAAAAGTTAGCAGGATGGTTCGACTGAAGATTCCCGTGAATCGAATGATTGGGATCATGACGCTGGAAAGTGAATGCAATGACTGGGCAAATGATGAGTGAGAAATTTCAAGTTGATATGTTGGGGGTGCAGATATTGATAATGCAGAAGCCTAGAATGTGGAACGGAGGATACAATCATGGAAGGAAAGAGGAAATAATTAGTAGAAGTGAGGTTATCGGATGACTACCTGTACTTATACTGAAATCACCAAGAATTATGCCAGGCAACATGGAAAGACATTGAACCCATTGCTAAAATCTTAGAATGACAACAAAAATTACCCAGAGATTTTTTTATATGTCTGCATCCAAGTGGGGTTGGATTGGCTTCCTATAGGCTGAGCCTGAAAAGGGGATTTTTAGGAAAGTCATTTATTGAAGGATTGGTCTCAGCACAAGGGAGTTGGTGGGGGGGAAGTAGTTTAGGGTAGGTGAGGAAAGCTAAACAAGGATGTGGTCTAGGATACTCACTACCTTTAGCCTAGTCCAGTGAGGAGTTCTGCAGGTCACAGGGCTGATCTGACCTTGAGGTGAGGGGTCACAATTTACAGCTCCTTGTCAGTCATTCACTGGTGCACCTGTGCCAAGGTGGAGTGAACTTGTGGGTTTTTTTGAGGACAGATGTTAAACCATCTGCAAGGGAAATGAAGAGCAGGAATGTTTCCTAACAGCCTATAGATCATATAATACCTGGAAAATAAGGAATGAACAGCCACAGTTTGACAGAGCTGCAAGGAGAGTATTACTAGGGAAGAGCCAGGTTCTGTGGAATCAAGGTGAAATTATGAGCAGAAGATTAGGAAAGAAGAGGTTTTGCTGATGACAGATCAATGATGTGTCCAATGTGTCCCAGGAAGCACAGCAGGAGAATTTGTAGTGAAGAGGAAGGCAGAGGATAGCTTAGAAAGCTGTGATGGATTGTATCAAATTAGGAAATCTTTGGGGATGAGAGTCCAGGTGAAGAGATCTGACCCAGCTTTCTGGTGATAACTGAAATAAATAGGCTGTAAAGTACAATATAATGGAATTAAACTTGATTCTCTCTTTGGGGAAGAAAGACAATAAATAAGTTAATAAGTTCTAGTTAATTATAACTTTCAAAGGACTAGGCATTTAGGTCATTTGGAGGTGAAAGGCAGGAAGCAATTGTGGAGTGTGTGTGTGTATGTGTGTGTGTGTATATGTACATGTGTGTGTATGTATGTATGCATGTATCTGGGGACTCTGTTTTCACTGTTCTTAGAACTGCAAGGTCTGGGGAGAGAAAGACTTACCAGGGGCAACAGAAACACTCTGAACCTCTCACAAGATTGTCAAGATTTCATTGTTCTTGGTCTGATGTTCTGTTGTGTTGGTTAATTCAGTCGGTTCCAGGTGAAGCAGGTATTTAGTACCTGGCCTTGGAAGTTATATGCTGAGATTCCAATAACTTAGATCAACACTTTGAGATAGGAGTAGCAGGTGTGAGGGAACAGAAGAAATCGATATTTAAGTGATTTCTCAAGATTATACAGCGTCTTGTGGATATCAGATAATGATCTTCTGCTTCCATTTCTAACTATATTTCTTTTATGTCTTGCTAATTTTTAAAGGCAGGGCAGAATTTCACTACCCAGATTTAACCAAACTTAAGGTCAAGAACTCAGTCCTTTGCAAAAATGCACTCACTTAAGATACCAACTGCAAATTTGGGGTTCCCCAGAGCCGCCTTTAGTTCAGACCGGCATGCCACAAATGTGGCACTCCCATGAACTTTCTCAGGTTTGATATTTGCCAGAATGACTTACAGAGCTCAGAAAAGCACGATATTTAATGATTACCATTTTATAATAGCAAAAGGATGCAAGTCAGAGCCCATCAAAGGAAGAGAGGCACAGAGTAAGGTGTGAGAGGCTTCAAACCAGAAGCTTCTGTTCTCCTCAGGGGTGCATTAACCTCCTGGCATAGAAGTGGGTCAATCCTCAGAGTATTGCCAACAGGGACACTCATTACATAGTGATTTAATTAATTATGTGCATGTGGTTGAACTAAATCTGCAGCCTCCCTATTATCCCTGGAGGTAGGGTTGATATCTTACAGCTTAAAACATCAACCCTCTAATCACGTTTGGTCCTGTGGTTTGGCCAGCTTCCATCCTGAGTTATCCTATTAGCATATGCTGTCTAGGGGCCCACCATGAGTCACCTCTTTAGCATAAGCTATCAGATGTGGTCTAAGGTGCTCACCATGATTACAGAAGACACTCCTACCACTTGGGCAATTCCTAACACAGCCCTACAAGTTACCTCTCAGGATCTGGGACAAAGCCCAGACCTCTCTTTGGGTGAAGTTAATTCTTCACTACACACTTACCCATCTTTATATCCCCTGTACCCAGCCCAGTGTTTGGTATACATTACAATGACAGTTAATATTTTAGTAATAAAAACTATGTAAAGTCTTTTGACTTTGATTTGGCCATAAGAATTTTCATGATAAGAAAAATAAGTGATGACATAGTTTTGAGTGAGTATAATCTGGGGAATTCAAGCATTAATTTGGAATAGAGAAACTTGAAATCTCATTTTACATATGTATGCCCTCTCAGGTCTGTCTATAAGTTTTGCTATAGTTTAAAATGAGAAAATATAATTTATTGATGATTACTGGTGCTTAAAAAGCTGTAACTTGATGAGTGCAATATCAAATTGCTTCAAATTCAGATTATACTTGGTGTTTCCATAGTTGAGAGGGATGTTGACTTAAATGGATTAATTTAAAATTCAATCAGCTGGTCCACTGAATAAAATAATTAACCACTACTTTTTGCTGAATTAGTAAATTGCTAGGAAAACTGATAGAGTCTAATTTGTTAAATTAATCTCTTCCAATTTTGAATCCTAATGTCCATAGACTGGTACCCAAGGTTCAAAAGTTAGCCTGCAGACATGATTTATTTTTAGCAATCCTATATCTGGATGTTACCCATTAACTTTATTTTCTGCAGTTTGGTCATGAACCCACCCACCTTCTACCCCATACTTTTTCTACAATCAGAGTGATGTCAACATTTTCAGAAAATAGACAGAAATCAAAACAGAAGAAATTATGAGCCTTATAGTACATTTAAAGATATGAAAAACTAGAAAGAAGAGAGACAAAAATCAGATTTTTGTTAGAAAAATAATCAGATATTGGGTGGATGAGGAAAGTTAACATCTAAAAAGGTCAGTAATATACTAGGCAGGAGAGAGCTGGACTTGGAGCTGTGAATATTCATCCATAATACAGTATTTAAAGTGAAAGTAATTGTGTATGTTAATGATTCAAACTAATACCCAATATTTAAATTTCATAAATAGACATACCTCAGTTGTGTGTACAATAAAGTGACCGAATTTATTACCTTTTTTTGTGCACCAACTGACCTTAATAGATCTAAAGTTTATTATTAAGCAATTTTTAAATTGAAGTATAGTTGATTTACAAGGTTGTATTAGTTTCAGATATATAGCTAAGTGATTCAGTTATATATATATGTGTATATGTATATATACTTCATATTGTCTTCCCTTATAGGTTATTAAAAAATACTGAGTAGAGTTCCATGAGCTATACAGTAGGTCCTTGTTGGTTATCTATTTTATATCTAATAGTGTGTATATGTTAATCCCAACCTTCTGATTTATTCCTCCCCCCAACCCCTTTCCCCTTTGATAACCCAAAGTTGGTTTTCTATGTCTGAGTCTCTTTATGTTTTGGAAATTGGTTCATTTGTATCTTTTTCTTTAGATTCCACATACAAGTGATACCATATGATATTCATCTTTCTCTGTCTGGCTTAATATGATAAGCTCCAGGTCCATCCATGTAGCTACAAATGGCATTATTTTGTTCTTTTCTATGGCCAAGTAATATTCCATTGTATATATGTGCCACATCTTCTTTATCCACTCATCTGTCAATGGACATTTAAGTTGCTTCCATCTCTTGGCTCTGGTAAATAGTGCTGCTATGAACATTGGGGTGCATGTATCATTTCAAATTACGGTTTTCTCTGGATATATGCCCAGGAGTGGGATTGCAGGATTATATGGTAACTCTATTTTAGTTTTTAAAGGAACCTCCATGCTGTTCTCCATAGTGGCTGTACCAGTTTACGTTCCTACCAACAGTGTAGGAGGGTTCCCTTTTCTCCACAACCTCTCCAGCATTTATTGTTTGTAGATTTTTGACGATGGACATTCTGACTGGTGTGAGGTGATCCTTCACTGTAGTTTTGATTTACACTTCTTTAATAATTAGCAATGTTGAGCATCTTTTCATGTGCCTTTTGGCCACCTGTTTGTATTCTGTGGAGAAATGTCTATTTAGATCTTCTGGCCATTTTTCGATTGCATTTTTTTTTTTTATGTTGAGTTGTGTGAGCTGTTTGTGTATTTTGGAGATTAATCCCTTGTCGGTTGCACAATTTGCAAATATTTTCTCGCCTTTTGTAGGCTTTTTGTTTCACTTAAGGTTTCCTTTGCTATGCAAAAGCTTTTAAGTTTCATTAGGTCCCATTTGTTCATTTTTGCTTTTAGTTCCATTACTCTAGGAGACGGATCCAAAAAGATATTTCTGCGATTTATGTCAGTGTTCTGCCTGTTTGCCTCTAGGAGTTTTATAGTATCCAGTGTTACATTTAGGTCTTTAATCCATTTTGACTTTCTGTGTGTGTGTGTGTGTGTGTGTGTGTGTGTAGTGTGTTAGAATATTCTAATTTCATTCTTTTCCATGTAGCTGTCCAGTTTCCCCAGCGCCACTTATTGAAGCAATTGTCTTTTCTCCATTGTACGGTCTTGCCTCCTTTGTCATAGATTAACTGACCACAGGTGCGTGGGTTTATTGCTGGGCTCTCCATCCCCACCCCCAACACATTGGAAATTAAGTACTAGAATCACTTTTATTTTATTCAAAAAAACCATCCCTAGTTTCATCAATAGCTCCTTGTTTAACGTTGTTTTGATTGTTTTTCACTATGTTGATCCCAGTGAATCCATATAGTATCACCTCTTTTCTCAATCTAAGTTACAGTAGCCAATCTGTTTATTCATGGCTGTGCTTGAATCTTTTAATGCCTTTTGACTTTTTCAGGAAATGTAAATGTTATCAGTAGATTGATTATGCCACTAAAAATGCAAAATATATGACCCAGTCACGTAAACTAGCCTACTAAGGTTAACATGTATAAAACACAGCACTGACTTTTTCCCTCCTGTATAGACACATTTTTTCTCTCTGAAACTATTTTGAAATGAGTATATGGTAAAATAGTTAAATAATAAAATTGCTACCCTTTTTAATCTGGGGAAAAAACTAGATTTATTTATAATCATGTTATTCTAGTTCTAAAGGCTAGATATTTTACATTTGAAAATGTTATTTATAACACCTACCATACCTGTTAAGCACCTACTGTCAGCCTTTTCAACAGCATTTAAGTGTATAATATCATTTAATAGCCATAGAAACTTCCAAAGAGTTTTATTAAAGAACTTAACTTTATTAAACAGATATGTTTGGAGTTCCTACTATGTGCTGGACTCTAGGTGCTGGAGATACACCAGGGAACAAAACAAACAGTCCTTCCTGTCTAGAACTTATATTTTAGAAGGATGTGAGTAAATAAAGGCTTATAGTAATTACATATTTTCCCTGGGGTCACACAAGAAGAAGAGGCAGAACTGAGGAAACTCTAATCTAACGAGGCTCTAGTTAGACAGTGTTAAATAGTAGAAGGGAA
This sequence comes from Phocoena phocoena, assembly GCF_963924675.1. Taxonomy (NCBI): domain Eukaryota; kingdom Metazoa; phylum Chordata; class Mammalia; order Artiodactyla; family Phocoenidae; genus Phocoena; species Phocoena phocoena. The sequence goes on along the minus strand of NC_089219.1, from coordinate 180,775,876 downwards.
AACCTTCCTTTATTTGTGTCTAGGGCAAATATAAAGAGTCATGAACTTGAAGAATATTTTTCATGGTTATAATAAGCAGGAGTCCTGGGTTTTTTTCTTGATGTTACAAATATCATCTTATGCATGCTATTAACTACTTCCTATCAATTTTCCATTTTGTGAAATGATAAAACAATGTAAGCATTGAGGTAAACATATATGGTTTCTGCTAAAGAAAGCAGTCACTATGAATGTTTTTCAAAGATGAATAGTATCAAAGTAGTGTTATTATAAATCCCATTCATTTGATAATTCTAGAAAGATTCACTTATGCTATATTAATATGAATATAAAAGCATCCTTTGAATACTAGTTAAAATGCGTATTTTACTGAAGTTACAAGACTTCAAATAATTTCTATTTGTAAATTTCAATTTCCATAAATTTGCTTCCCCAGCTAAAAGGAAAATTGGTTACACATTTTTAAAAATAACATTCATTACATATAAAATGTATTGTGTTACCAACACGATTTAATAGATTAAATTTAAAATTAAAAGGGACTTAAGGTTTAAACTGTGTTTTCTGATTATTACTTTGAAGTTTTCATTTTTTAAAATGATTGGTTCTGTACTCATAAAAGTTCATTCTTCCTTAAGGTTCTTTGCAGAGTGGTCTCTTTCAGGGCTGGTGCCCACTCCCACCAATTCTTTACACAGTGAACACTGTTAAAGAAAAAATGTATTCAACAGTACTGTTAAAGCATAATAAGACAGACTTTATTCAAGGGAAGGGCAATCAGCACAGGTGTAGGGACCACTGCATGGAATTTTGAGTAGAGATTGGGCTCAACTCTGAATAAAGTGGGGGCAAGAGGGGATTTATAACCAAGGAGCAGTGTGGAGATCAGTGGATGGAAAATAAGAGTAAGAGGAGACATCAGGGATGAGGGGAATTCTGGCTAAACTGACCTATCAGGAGTCTGACTAAGATTGGACAACACAGAGAAAACAAACTGGGCCTGTTTGTAAAGTTCAGGGGAAGCTGAATAAAATTAGGTCAAGGAAAGAATGTCAATACCCACTCATCTTTCAGGACTCAACTTAAATGTCATTTTCTCATTTGAGACCCCATGAAATCCCTCAGATTCCACAATCTAACATATCTCCTCTACCCCTCAGATTTTACTGTCTCATAGTAGCCTGTAATTTCCCATCTTATCGTTTATATTCTCTAAGTTTATATCTATTGTATATTAATGCTTGGCCTATCACTCTAAGTTTATTAGCATCATATATCTACCATATGTGTTTTGTTTACAAAGTTACATTTAATACCTAACTCAGATATGGTTTATAATTATCATTTTCTACCAAGAAATAAATGGAGAATGAATTAAATAATTAATACATTAATCTGAAATTTAACTAATTCTATTATACTAATTTGACAGATTATATTACAAAATACTTTAGCAAAGTCTAGCATTCTTCATCTGTAACTAATCAAATATGAAGTTGATGATGTACAACGTAGTTTATGATTTTGGAAGAAAAAGATGTTCCTGATTATTTAAGCAGATACTGTTGTCCAACAAACGTCATTCCCCTTTTCTTTTTAGTGACATAATCCCCTTTTTATTAATACGTTCATCCTTTCGTCATGTGTCTTAGGGAAAAGTGACTCCATTCTTTTGTTGGGATGTAAGGCTTGGTTGGTTCTAAGGCAAAGAGATTTCCATTCCCTTCGCTAGTTATTGGTTCAGGGGTTAGCATAGGATCTTCTTCTGGCCAGTGAGATATACGGAGAGGTCTGCTGGTATTTCCGGTCATATTTCTTTTCTTATCTTTTCTTTTTTTTTAAGGAAAGGCATAGAAAAACTAGTTCCCTTTATGCCTCAGATAATTATTGTGTCTTGACATGACTTCAGCAATCATTATGTCTATGACAGGAGCCAGGCTGAGGGCAAAGCTGTCACCTTGACAACAAAATAGGGTGAAAAATAACCAGCGTCCTCGATGTTGTCGTTGTGCTACTGAATTACCAACTCTGAACACACCTCAGCTCTGAATTTCTGTGTAGTGAAAGCCAGTTTGAAAGAGTTTTTCTTATATCTTCAGTTAAAAGTTTTGGAGTGCATGTTCAGAACAATAAGGTATAACATTCAGGACTTGTACTAGTGAATCCTATTTCAACACAATATTTAATCTGCTTGATTTTCAGTGTCATTTTGGTCAGTAAATTGATTGTACACTAGTACTGAACAGAAGAGAGGAGTTTAGTTGAAATGAGTAAGAAAAAACCAAACATGCAATTATCTACTGTTTTCCCATTAAAAATCGCCACCATAAATTACGTTATGCCAAACAGCTTAATAGCTACACCACAGCTGGAATGGAAAAGCCATCATCTGACACTGTTTGAATCAAAATGTCTTACGGGGTCAAACTGATCTTCTTTCACAGTGATTTAGCTAAAATATTTGAAGCTTTAATGAGTATGCTGATAATAATTAGCATGTACATTTGTCTGCCATAGGATGTCTCCTTAATTTTCATGGCACATGACATTAAAATACATTGTTTTCATGTACTCTTTCCTTAGCTTTATTACTGAATTTGTGAAACTGTCAGTGATATAATTGACTATATTATATAAACCATTAATAATAATCATAGGTTATTCTTAAAGTTATGCACATATATGACACTATTAAGGACTATATATACAAACTTATTTTCTTTCTAATAATTTTATGAAAAAGTACTTTTATTATCATCTTAGCTATGAGCACAGAGATTAATAAACGCCTTGGATCCCTGAGTATACTTGTACTTTTAACCACCGTGTTGGGTCCTTATTAAAAAGCATACAAACGGTAACTAGAGACTGAATATTTTAAGGAATTCTTTTTCTATTAAAATATATGTGTGGTTTGTTTAGTATTTGAAAGAATATTTTACTTGCATAGAATAAAATACTTTCACACCACTAGTGCACAAGTCTATTTTATTAAATTGAATACATATTCACTGTTTCAAAGAGGTACCCTATAGTTTAGACTTAAGAAATTTCTATCCTTGGAAATTAATATCATGCTACATATGGGAAATTTCTTTGAAGACACAACCATAGATGTTGCTAATGAACTGCTATTTCTAAAGTTATGGTCCATCTGAAAAAATGAGTTTTGGATTAAATTGTCAAAGCATTTCATTGTGTTTCCTTTATAGATGCAGTCATACTTTATTTAAAATCTATTTAAAGAATATACTCTTGAAAAGTTACCTTTTCAAATAATAGATATAACAAATAATACTCCCAAAGTTCTGAATTAAGAGTTCTTTTCTCCAAAAGGAAGTTTTCATCCAAGCTTGAAAGATTGAGCATTACAACAAGATAACTTAGGGGATGACCGTAAAGTCATTAATTATTTAAGCACATGAAAAATTAAGTCATATAGGAATACTGACTAATTGCTAAATATCAGAATTAAATAATTACAACCTTCAGCACTGATATTTTGGGAGTACATTTATCAGTGAATAAATTCTTTCTATCTATGCATCTTCCCATTTCTTAGGCCTGTGCTCATGATATATTTAAGCATCCAAGAAGAGTCCCTAAAATTTTACAATCTTCCTCATATATTCTTTAATTATAAACAAGTATGTATTCTAGATTATACATTCTTATTAAAAGCCATTAAATACTATAGTCCCCTGAACAATGTGGGGTTAAGAGCTCCAGCCCTCTGCACAGTCCAAAATCTGTTTATAATTTATTGTCTGCCCTTGGTATCTACAGTTCTTCAGTATCCACTCTTCTTTTGTATTTGTGGTTCTATATTTGTGGATTCAACCAGCTGTGAATTATGTAGTATTATAGTATTTGCTATTGAAAAAAATCATGTAAACTGGCACCATGACGTTCAAACCCATGTTGTTAGAGGATCAACTTTATAAAGAAATAAACATTTTTGTAAATTTTAGAAGCTCATAGTAACTGAGCCTATTTTAAACAGTATTACTTACACATTAATTAATATCACACGTATAGATATTCATTGTTTATTGAAGAATTTAAGTGCTTACTATGTGCTTAGATGCACTCCCTACCGTTAGGAAACTAACATTTTGGTGGGAGAAGCTTATATTATGTGGTTGCACAATGTCAGATGGTCATAGGAACAATACAATTGAAATCTCACAACATAATTGTGTGTCAATTATTATTTTCATTTTATAAAGTAAGTTCCAAGCAGTTAAGTAACTTGCTCAAGATCACATATGTCAATGCAATTTTAACAGCTTTTCCGCCAGGTCTTTCTACTACTTAGACTGTGTCCTAACCTCACTTGCTATCTCCATTTCCACACTACAATCAGAGTGATAGTCCTAAAATTAACTTAAAAAACAATTCTAGTCTCTCTTGTTTAAAACACAACAAGTGTTGCCAATTGCTTTCAGGATTATATCCAGTTTCCTCAACTTGTATAACAAGTGTATGGTTTATCCCTGTGCCAGTTCAGGGAAAAATCTTCAGCTAGTTCCAATCAATTTGACCCAAATACTGTTTGGGTAGTACAGATATACCTGGGGATTGTCCTTCCAGATTTTGGAGGACTTAATCATTAGTTGAGAATTGGAAGCACTATTCTGAGTGTAATGGTAGATGTCTATGAACCCATTCCCTTTCTTGAGGGACTTATACATGTCCTTGGTGATGGAAAGACTGTTGAATACATGGAGTAGTTGGAAGGGGGTTCAGGTCTTAGGGCATAGCTGAGTATCTTAAACATTCAGCTGCTGGTGGGTGATCAGCTTTGAACCTGAAGCCAACTGGTAAGACAATCCAGGATGCTTCTCAGATTCAGAAAGTTTAAGTGTTGTCATGAATAAGGAGTCCACATGGGAGCTGATCTGGCTATGGGAACTGATCTGGCTCCCAGCCACTGCGAATGGACTTATAGATCTAAGGACTGGGCATATCATGACAGTCTCTCCATTTCTCTCCACAAAGCCCTCAGGGTCCTACTATCTCACTTTCCTGGGTCTAGAGCCTCTTTCCTTCACTGCTTCCACTCGGTATTCTCTTTCCAGCCTGGAGCATGGGTAATTTGTGAAAAAAGATTTCCTGTTGCAAATATTGTCTTTGTTTATTTTTCAAATCCATCATCTGGGCAAACAAATGTGTTCTGTTATGAAGTTCCAAGAGTCCATTCACATTTCTCTCTCCCTTTCTTCCTCTCCTCTTCTCTCCCTCTTTCTCTACCCCCTCCCTCTTTTCTTCCTCCTCACACATCTCTCTCTCTCCCTACCCCTCCCTCTGTACCTTTTCCTTAGACATGTATTTCACTAAGAGAAATAGAGGGTACAGAATGCCTAGAGGAAAGAAAAGGGGGTATATTGATAAGAGATATATTCTCAATACTTAGTTAAAATGGCATTAGTTCGGCATATTGAACCCTGACATACTCATCTCTAAACTTCCAATAAAATACTACTGAAAACATAACAAAAGGGAAAATACACAGCTATATAAGAAAATAAACCTAAACATTGATTTTCCAGAATTTGAAACTCGTGTCCACTATCACAGTATTAAGATTGTGAGACTACAAAGAACCACTATTGATAATGTACACTTCAGCCTTACAGATTTATCAGTCTGACTACCCACAAAGTTCATGGGAGATTTTGTCTATTATGATCCCATAGCTTTGAGATATAAGGGCCTCATCAAAGATTTGAGATATAAGGGCCTCATCCCACACGTTGATGATCGATTTCTTGAGATGAGAGCAATGATGTTCCTTTCCTGGCTCACAAATAAGCATCTTTCTATAACTCATAGTTCCCAGTGTACTCAATGGATTAATGTTATGGATAGAAATTACATAGGTTTTAAAAAGTAGAAGGCAGTGGTGTGTAGCAGAGATTAGAACAGTCAATGGAGGGCTGAAGATTTCTTAAAATGCATCGGGCCAAAAAATTTAAAACGGCTTAAGTTGTCCTAGAATTGTGATTTTCAAAAATATTGTTATTGTGGGACCTTTTAGAATCAGCAAAAGAATACTTTCAATTTTTCAAAACAAGACAGAAAGCCAGATTTTTATTTGGAAGTCTCTAATTTCTCTGAGGAATAAAACACTTCTGGGAACCAAGATTAGCCATGGGCCATCAATTATTATATCAATAATAACATACTGCTGCTCATATATAAATTATAGAACAAAAGGAAAAAATGTATTTGATACTGCAAACATTTCAAAATATCATATTACTTCTGTATTTCTTTCACAGATCAAAATCTATACCCCACTTTTCATTTCTATAGTATCAGTTGTCTTCATTCTTGCTAATTGGAAAAAAGTATTCTTCTCTTTTCAAAGACCTGTCTATGTATGAACTAAATTCCATCAACTTTTTTCCCCTCAAAAATCATATTTTATCAAGTATATTCCCTCTCATTTATATCTTCAACCATTCTCTCAATTCAGCATAAGGTTATATCAAATCTCTCCTCTCTGGTAAAACAGTATCATCTCTGTGCCCTCCCTTGATTCCAGGAACTGGATTCTTTGTCACACTTTTTGAAGAATGCTCTTTACTGATTGTTCCATGTTTTTCTTTTCCTTTTAGTTCATTTTTTTTAAACATCTTTATTGGGGTATAATTGCTTTACAATAGTGTGTTAGTTTCCTCTTTATAACAAAGTGAATCAGTTATACATATACATATGTTCCCATATGTCTTCCCTTTTGGTTCTCCCTCCCTCCCACCCTCCCTATCCCACCCCTCCAGGCTGTCACAAAGCACCGAGCCAATATCCCTGTGCCATGCGGCTGCTTCCCACTAGCTATCTACCTTACGTTTGTTAGTGTGTATATGTCCATGACTCTCTCTCGCCCTGTCACAGCTCACCCTTCCCCATCCCCATATCCTCAAGTCCGTTCTCCAGTAGGTCTGCGTCTTTATTCCTGTCTTACCCCTAGGTTCTTCATGACATTTTTTTTTCTTATTTTCCATATATATGTGTTAGCATACGGTATTTGTCTTTTTTCTTTCTGACTTACTTCACTCTGTATGACAGACTCTAGGTCTATCCACCTCATTACAAATAGCTCAATTTCGTTTCTTTTTATGGCTGAGTAATATTCCATTGTATATATGTGCCACATCTTCTTTATCCATTCATCCAATGATAGACACTTAGGTTGTTTCCATCTCTGGGCTATTGTAAATAGAGCTGCAATGAACGTTTTGGTACATGACTCTTTTTGATTTATGATTTTCTCAGGGTATAAGCCCAGTAGTGGTATTGCTGGGTCATATGGTGGTTCTATTTGTAGTATTTTAAGGAACCTCCATACTATTCTCCATAGTGGCTGTACCAATTCACATTCCCACCAGCAGTGCAAGAGTGTTCCCTTTTCTCCACATCCTCTCCAGCATTTATTGTTTCTAGAATTTTTGATGATGGCCATTCTGACTGGTGTGAGATGATATCTCATTGTAGTTTTGATTTGCATTTCTCTAATGATTAATGATGTTGAGCATTCTTTCATGTGTTTGTTGGCAGTCTGTATATCTTCTTTGGAGAAATGTCTATTTAGGTCTTCTGCCCATTTTTGGATTGGGTTGTTTGTTTTTTTGTATTGAGCTGCATGAGCTGCTTATAAATTTTGGAGATTAATCCTTTGTCAGTTGCTTCATTTGCAAATATTTTCTCCCATTCTGAGGGTTGTCTTTTGGTCTTGTTTATGGTTTCCTTTGCTGCGCAAAAGCTTTGAAGTTTCATTACGTCCCATTTGTTTATTTTTGTTTTTATTTCCATTTCTCTAGGAGGTGGGTCAGAAAGGATCTTGCTGTGATTTATGTCATAGAGTGTTCTGCCTATGTTTTCCTCTAAGAGTTTGATAGTTTCTGGCCTTACATTTAGGTCTTTAATCCATTTTGAGCTTATTTTTGTGTATGGCATTAGGGAGTGATCTAATCTCATACTTTTCCATGTACTTGTCCAGTTTTCCCAGCACCACTTATTGAAGAGGCTGTCCTTTCTCCACTGTACATTCCTGCCTCCTTTATCAAAGATAAGGTGACCATATGTGCGTGGGTTTATCTCTGGGCTTTCTATCCTGTTCCATTGATCTTTCTGTTTTTGTGCCAGTACCATACTGTCTTGATTACTGTAGCTTTGTAGTATAGTCTGAAGTCAGGGAGCCTGCTTCCTCCAGCTCCTTTTTTCGTTCTCATGATGGCTTTGGCTCTTCGGGGTCTTTTATGTTTCCATACAAATTGTGAAATTTTTTGTTCTAGTTCTGTGAAAAATGTCAGTGGTAGTTTGATACGGATTGCATTGAATCTGTAGATTGCTTTGGGTAGTGGAGTCATTTTCACAATGTTGATGCTTCCAATCGAAGAACATGGTATATCTCTCCATCTATTTGTATTATATTTAATTTCTTTCATCAGTGTCTTATTAATTTTCTACAAACAGGTCTTTTGTCTCCTTTGGTCAGTTTATTCCTAGATATTTTATTCTTTTTGTTGCAACGGTAAACGGGAGTGTTTTCTTGATTTCACTTTCAGATTTTTCATCATTAGTGTATAGGAATGCTGGAGATTTCTGTGCATTAATTTTGTATCCTGCTACTTTACCAAATTCATTGATTAGCTCTAGTAGTTTTTTGGTAGCATCTTTAGGACTTCCTATGTATAGCATCATGTCATCTGCAAACAGTGACAGCTGTACTTCTTCTTTTCCAATTTGGATTCCTTTTATTCCCTTTTCTTCTCTGATTGCTGTGGCTAAAACTTCCAAAACTATGTTGAATAAGAGTGGTGAGAGTGGGCAACCTTGTCTTGTTCCTGATCTTAGTGGAAATGCTTTCAGTTTTTCACCATTGAGGACGATGTTGGCTGTGGGTTTGTCATATATAGCCTTTATTATGTTGAGGAAAGTTCCTTCTATGCCTGCTTTCTGCAGGGTTTTTTTTAAATGGGTGTTGAATTTTGTCGAAAGTTTTCTCTGCATCTATTGAGATGATTATATTGTTTTTCTCCAATTTGTTAATACGGTGTGTTATGTTGATTGATTTGCATATATTGAAGAATCCTTGCATTTCTGGAATAAACCCCACTCGATCATGGTGTATGATCCTTTTAATGTGCAGCTGGATTTTGTTTGCTAGTATTTTGTTGAGGAGTTTTGCATCTATGTTCATCAGTGATATTGGCCTGTAGTTTTCTTTCTTTGTGACATTTATTTCTGGTTTTGGTATCAGAGTGATGGTGGCCTCGTAAAATGGGTTTGGGAGTGTTCCTCCCTTTGCTATATTTTGGAAGAGTTTGAGAAGGATAGGTGTTGGCTCTTCTCTAAATGTTTGATAGAATTCACCTGTGAAGCCATCCGGTGCTGGGCTTTTGTTTTTTGGAAGATTTTTAATCACAGTTTCAATTTCAGTGCTTGTGATTTGTCTGTTCCTATTTTCTATTTCTTCCTGATTCAGTCTTGGCAGGTTGTGCATTTCTAAGAATTTGTCCATTTCTTCCAGGTTGTCCATTTTATTGGCATATAGTTGCTTGTAGTAATTTCTCATGATCCTTTGTATTTCTGCAGTGTCAGCTGTTACTTCTCCTTTTTCATTTCTAATTCTCTAGATTTGAGTCTTCACCCTTTTTTTTTTTTTTTGGTAAGTCTGGCTAATGGTTTATCAATTTTGTTTATCTTCTCAAAGAACCAGCTTTTTTTTTATTGATCTTTGCGATTGTTTCCTTCATTTCTTTTTCATTTATTTCTGATCTGATCTTTATGATTTCTTTCCTTCTGCTAACTTTGGGGTTTTTTTGCTTCTTCTTTCTCTCTTGCTTGAGTTGCAAGGTTAGGTTGTTTATTTGAGTTGTTTTTTGTTTCTCAAGGTAGGATCGTATTTCTATAAACTTCCCTTTGAGAATTGGTTTTGCTGCATCCCATAGGTTTTGGGTCATTATATTTTCATTGTCATTTGTTTCTAGGTATTTTTTGATTTCCTCTTTGATGTCTTCAGTGATCTCTTGGTTATTAAATAGTGTGTTGTTTTGCCTTCATGTGTTTGTATTTCTTACAGATTTTTTACTGTAATTGATATCCACTCTCATAGCTTTGTGGTCGGAAAAGATACTTGATATGATTTCAATTTTCTTAAATTTACGAAGGCTTTTTTTTTGTAACCCAAGGTATGATCTATCCTGGAGAATGTTCCATGAGCACTAGAGAAAAATGTGTATTCTGTTGTATTTGGATGGAATGTTCTATAAATATCAATTAAGTCCCTCTTGTTTAGTGTATCACTTAAAGCTTCTGTTTCCTTATTTATTTTCATTTTGAATGATCTGTTCAATGACGAAAGTGGGGTGTTAAAGTCCCCTACTATGATTGTGTTACTGTTCATTTCCCCTTTTATGGCTGTTGGTATTTGCCTTATGTATTGAGCAGCTCCAATGTTGGGTGCATAAATATTTACAATTGTTATATCTTCTTCTTGGATCGATCCCTTGATCATTATGTAGTGTCCTTCTTTTTCTCTTATAATAGCCTTTGTCTTAAAGTCTATTTTGTCTGATATGAGAATTGCTCCTCCAGCTTTCTTTTGATTTCCATTTGCATGGAATATCTTTTTCCATCCCCTCACTTTCAGGCTTTATGTGTCCCTAGGTCTGAAGTGGGTCTCCTGTAGACAGCATATATATGGGTCTTGTTTTTTATTCATTCAGCCAGTCTGTGTCTTTTGGTTGGAGCATTTAATCCATTTACATTTAAGGTAATTATCAATATGTATGTTCCTATTATCATTTTCTTGATTGTTTTGGGTTTATTATTGTAGGTCTTTTCCTTCTCTTTGTTTCCTGCCTAGAGAAGTTCCTTTAGCATTTGTTGTAAAGATGGTTTTGTGGTGCTGAATTCTCTTAGCTTTTGCTTCTCTGTAAAGCTTTTAATTTCTCTGTCATTTTTTGTTTTTTTACATCTTTATTGGAGTATAATTGCTTTACAATTGTGTGTTAGTTTCTGCTTTATAACAAAGTGAATCAGTTATATATATACATATGGTTCCATATCTCTTCCCTCTTGTGTCTCCCTATCCCTCCCCTCTAGGTGGTCACAAAGCATCGAGCTGATCTCCCTGTGCTATGCAGCTGCTTCCCACTAGCTATCTATTTTACTTTTGGTAGTGTATATATTCCATACCTCTCTCTCGCTTTGTCACAGCTCACTCTTCCCCCTCCCCATATCCTCAGTTCCGGTCTCTAGTAGGTCTATGTCTTTATTCCTGTCTTACCCCTAGGTTCTTCATGACATTTTTCCCCTTAAATTCCATATATATGTGTTAGTATACGGTATTTGTCTTTCTCTTTCTGACTTACTTCACTCTGTATGACAGACTCTGGGTCTATCCATCTCATTACAAATAGCTCAATTTCGTTTCTTTTTATGGCTGAGTAATATTCCATTGTATATATGTGCCACATCTTCTTTATCCATTCATCCGATGATGGACACTTAGGTTATTTCCATCTCCGGGCTATTGTAAATAGAGCTGCCATGAACATTTTGGTACATGACTCTTTTTGAATGATATCCCTTCTGGGTAGAGTAATCTTGGTTGTATGTTTTTCTCCCTCATCACTTTAAATATGTCCTGCCATTCCCTTCTGGCTTGCAGAGTTTCTGCTGAAAGATCAGCTGTTAACCTTGTGGGGATTCCCTTATGTGTTACTTGTTGTTTTCCCCTTGCTGCTTTTAATATTTGTTCTTTGTATTTAATTTTTGATAGTTTGATTAATATGTGTTTTGGCGTGTTTCTCCTTGGATTTATCCTGTATGGGACTCCCTCTGCTTCCCGGACTTGATTAACTCTTTCCTTTCCCATATTAGGGAAGTTTTCAACTCAAATCTCTTAAATCTTTTCTCAGTCCCTTTGTTTTTCTCTTCTTCTTCTGGGACCCCTATAATTCGAATGTTGGTGCATTTAATGTTGTCCCAGAGGTCTCTGAGACTGTCCTCAATTTTTATCATTCTTTTTTCTTTATTCTGCTCTGCAGTAGTCATTTCCACTACTTTATCTTCCAGGTCACTTACCCGTTCTTCTCCCTCAATTATTCTGCTATTGATCCCTTCTAGAGAATTTTAAATTTCATTTATTGTGTTGTTCATCTCTATTTGTTTGCTCTTTAGTTCTTCTAGGTCCTTGTTAAATATTTCTTGTATTTTCTCCATTCTATTTCCAAGATTTTGGATCATCTTTACTGTCATGTTCTGAATTCTTTTTCAGTTAGACTGCGTGTTTCCTCTTCATTTGTTAGTTCTGGTGGGTTTTTGCCCTGCTCCTTCATCTGATTTGTGTTTTTCTATCTTCTCATTTTGCTTAACTTACTGTGTTTGGGGTCTGCTTCTCATAGGCTGCAAGTTCGTAGTTTCCATTGTTTTTGGTGTCTGTCCCCAGTGGCTAAGGTTGGTTCAGTGGGTTGTGTAGGCTTCCTGGTGGCGGGGAGTAGAGCCTGTGTTCTGGTGGATGAGGCTGGATCTTGTCTTTCTGGTGGTCAGATCCACTTCTGGTGGTGTGTTTTGGGGTGTCTGTGGCCTTATTAGGATTTTAGGCAGCCTCTGTGCTAATGCTTGGGGTTGTGTTCCTGTATTACTAGTTGTTTGTCATAGGGTGTCCTGCACTGTAGTTTGCTGGTATATGCACTTGATAACTGTGTTTTTTCTGTTTTTGGATGGACTGCTCTCTCTAGATCTTTTAGGTCTACTTGGTGTATACTATTGTTCCATTCCTCTATTTCTTTATTGATCTTTTGTTTATATGATCTATCCATTTTTGAAAATGAGGTATTTAAGTCACCAACTATAATTGTAGAAATTTCTTTTATTTCTACCAGTCGCATCAATGTTAGCTTTATACATTTGAGGGATCTATTGTTTGATACATAACTATTTATAATTGCTATCTTTTGGATGAATTTTCTTTTTTACCAAGTTATAATGACCTTTTTTCATCTTTTGATAATTTTTAACTTATAGTCTATTTTGTCTGATATTAGTAGAGCCACTGCAGTTCACTTTTGTTTACTATTTATTTGGAATATATTTTTCAGTCCTTTCAAGCTCAACTTATTTGTGTCTTTTGGTCCTAAGTGAGTCTTTTTTAGACAGTTTATAGTTATAGCATGGTTTTTATCCATCTTGCAGTTGTGATTCTGTTCACTGGTGAGTTTTCTCTGTTTAGTTTCAAAATGATTACTAGGAAGGACTTCTGCCATTTTGCTATTGGTTTTCTGCATATCATTTTAGTCCTCAATTCCTCCATTATTGCATTATTTTGTGTTTGTTTTTTTATTATTTTGAATTATTTATCATTTTCTGTATAATTTAAATTTATTTTTGCACTGGTTTCTTTGGGAATCAAAATTAACATTAAATTTATAACAATCTCATTGAATTATACTAACTTAGTTTCCATATTGAACAAAACTTGTTATACATCATGATCCCTTTAATTTTTTGTTACTTTTTAATATTTTAAAGATTACATCTATATATGCTATATATACATTAAGATAGGCATAATTATTATATGCATTTGTCTTTTAAATCATATAGGTAAAAATGTTTTACTAAGAAAAATATGCAATAATACTGGCTTTTATATTTACCTGTGTAGTTATAATAATTTTATCAGTGCTCCAACTTTCTTCACATGACTTCACATTACTGCCTAGTGTCCTTCATTTTCTGTCTGATGGACTTCCTTTAGCATTTTTAATAGGTTGGTTATACTAGGAATAAACTCTTTCAGCTTTTGTTTATCTAGGGAAATCTTAATTTCTCCTTTATTCCTGAATAGTTTTTCCACAGTTAGAATTCTTATTTGGCAGTGTTTTTCTTTCAGCACTTTAAATATGTCTTCTCACTGCCATTCTCCCTCCATGTACCTACTTACAAATCAGTTGTTAATCTTATTGAGTAGCCCTTGAATGTGATGTCACTTGTCTCTTGCTGCTCTCAAGATTCTATTTATCTTTGGCTTTCTACAATTTTAAAATAATGTATCTTAGTGTGGATCTCTTTGTTTAACCCACTTAGAGTTCATTGAGTTCCTTGGCTTTCTAGATTCATGTACTTCAAGAAATTTGGGAATTTTTCAGCTATTATTTCTCAGATATTCTCTCTGCTTTTTCTCTTTCTTTCTTGAATTCCCATAATGAATATGTAGGTATGATTGATAGTGGCCCATAGGATTCTAAAGCTCTTCAATTTTTTCTTTTTCATTTCTTCTTTACAGTCTGATTAATTTAAATTGTCTTATTTTCATGTTTCCTAATTCAGTCTTGTTTTCTCAAATCTGTTGAACAGCTCAGGTGAAATTTTCATTTCAGCTATTGTACTTTTTGGCTCCAGAATCTGTTTTGTCCCCTTTTATACTTTCTTATTTCCTTATTGATATTTTACTTCTTCATACCTTGTTCCCCTCATTTCTTCTGTTTGTCATTGGTTTACTTAAGCTAATTGAGAGTGTTTAGGAACGTTGACTTAATGTATTCATCTAGAAAATCCAACACCTGCACTTTCTCATGGACAGTTTTCCTGTTTCTTGTTTTCCTGTAATTGGACAATACTTCCTTGTTTCTTTGCAATCTTTTAAAATTCTTTTTTAAAATTGGACATTTTTAGTATTATGATGAGCAAAAAAGAAAGGAAGAAAGACTGAGGGGGAAAATGAGCAAGAAAGAAATGAAGAAAGGGAGGGAGGGAGTAAGGAAAGAACAGAGAAGTAAAAAAGGAAATGAAAAGAAAGGGTAATGAAAAAAAAAAGAAAAGAAAAGTTCTACTCCTCACATTTTTGCATATTGATGCTGGGTACTCCTTTAATGCTGAACCAGGACATTTACCACTCTGCCTGGTTATATTTCCTGTTTGCTCTGAGAGTAAAGACCAGTGACAGTTGAAAGCTTATTGCCTTCTCAGGTCTTCTGTGAACATGTTTACTGACCTGAGAATTCATGTGACCCTAATTTCTCCACATACACAGCATTTTTAAAAACCCCTATTCCTTCAGAACACTCATTCTCTGGCTTTTTCTCCCATAATTTGGTGTGTTTATTGTTTGCATTTCCCCCCCCCCCCCCAGACAACAGCAGCATCTTTTTCATTTGACTTTTATTGTTTTTGAGGACTGCAGAGCTTCTCTGATCTGATACAGTTCCAAATTAAGCAAAACAACAGGGAGCCCCCTGTGGCAGAGGGAGGCAACTCCAATCAGTTCAAAATAGATAAATATAATTCTCTGGTTACAAGGTCTGTTCTGCTCCCTCAAGAATTATCTGTTCACACAAGGAACACAAGCTGGCACCTTCAAGACCACGACCGTGTGGAGAGAGGTTGAGGATGAGGGTTGGTTAATATGCCACAAAACTCTTACTCTCTCAGTGGTTTTTATCCTGACTAAGCACTTGCTTGGTTGCCATAAACTTTAGAATATGTTCCAGAGGCCCAGGAAGGTTGATTCTGGCAGTTTGCCATGTGCTTTGGTTTCTGCAGAGGGATAGACCCTAAAGTTCCCTACGCCTCCATTTTTACTGATACTACTGGTCTTTTTACAAGCTAATTTTTACTGAATACAGTCACAGCCATCTGTTTACATTTGTTTACGGCAGTTTTCAAACTACAATTTCAGAGTTGAGTAGTTGCCAAAGAGACTGATGGCCTGCAAGCCTAAGATATTTAATAACTGGACATTTATGCAAAGTCTGCAGTCCTCTATGTTAAATTTTCTGTATACATAACCTGTGGTAAGATAAAGAGTGTGTTACTACTTTAACTCCATATGTAATTTTTTTTATTGCTTTATTCTACTGGCTTAATGATGATCAGTAAAATGTTGAATAGAAATATTGGAATTGATATTCTTGCCTTATTCCCAGTCTTGGGAGAAATGCATTTTATTTTCACCCAAAAGTATGCTCTTAGCTGTATACAGAGTATGTTTTCTTTATCTGCTTCCCATACCCTCCTTCACAGAAGCATTTATGCTTTTAAGCAAATTTTGAATATATTCAGTCATTACTTTTTCAAATATTTTACTACTCTTTTCCTCTCCTTCTGGAGCCCAATAATATATATTCTAAACCAGTCAATATTTTACTGCAGCTTACTGAAGCTCTTAAATTTTCAGCATTCTTCTCTCTGTTTAATTCTAGTTTTATTGCTATGTCTCCAATTCACTTTATGTTTTCTGCAGTGCCTAACCTGTTGTTAGCCAAAACTAGTGAATATTTTATTTCAGATCTTATATTTTTCATCTCTAGTAATTGCTTTAAAGTCATTGTCTGCTAGTTCCATTATCTTTGTAATTTCCGAGTCTATTTTCTTTTGACTCATTTTTCTCTTGATTGTGGGTAATATTTTCCTACTTCTTTGCATTTTTAGTATTTTTGACTCATTGCTTGACATTGTAAATATTATTGTGTGTCTGGATTTCATTTGTTTTACCTTTAAGGAACAAAAGGGATAAACATGTCCTTAAGGTGGGGAAAGATATCAAAGTATGTGAATATACAGTTTTAGAGTAGTGACACAGTTTTCAATAAAGAAAGGATGTCCAACTTTGCAATCATTCAAGGAAATGGAATTTCATACAGCAAGTTAGTCCTTCAAGTGGGAAGTAAGCTTTATGTAGCTTACAAAGGAATTAGAAATAACCTAGATATTTTAAAGTAGAAGATTTTTTTTTTAAATTATGGCACAGGCAATCTATGAAAAGGCTGAGAAAATGTCCATACATAAACATACTAATATCAATAAATTCCGAAGATCAGTGAAAAATGGCAGTTGCAGAAGAATGGTATCTGAAGAGAAGATGCATTTGACTCAAATACACACATGCACAATACAAGCACATATTTCTATAGGTAAAAATAATTCTATAAGTGTATTCAAAATAGTCTGAAAGGACTCATTTCAAACTGATAATGGTGGTTACATTATAGGAGACAAAAGGATAGGATGGGTATGTGTGTAAATTAGATGGTATTCAAAACAAGGGTGTTAAATTTTTGTGTGTATTTTCCCATTTTTCTATGGAATCTCAGATGTTTACATATAAAAGTACACTTTAGGTAATTAAAAATAATGGTCTAAATGGTTAAACACTAAAATTAAGGGGTTACTCTGAGGTGGGGGGAGCAATGGTGAGGGATAGTGAGTGAGAATCATTCATGCTTTAGCCTATATACTTCAATATCATTGGCATATTTAACAAAAATAATGTGAAGATAAGTTACTTGTGTGTTTTTGCAAACAGTACATAATGCAACTGTGTTATGCAAGGGCCAACAAACATTTTTGGTAAACACCAGACAGTAAATATTTTAGGCTTTGAGAGAGACACATGCTCTCTGCCATAAATACCCTATTCTGCCATTGAAATGAGAAAGCATATATTGACAATATGTAAATGAATGTGTTTGTGTTCCAATAAAACTTTATTTGCAAAAGCAGGTGGTGGGCCAGATTTGGTCTTCAGGTTGCAGGTGGTCTACAGTTCTTACTCATATATAGTAAGAATACAACTAATACTTGTGTAGTGGAGAAAAGGGAACTGTGAATATTTGATTGTCTACTATATCATAATGATATATTAAATCCATTTTATGTGACATTTATGGCAACACATTAATTTAGGAATGTAGTTATTCTATTTCAATGATACAATTAAAATATATTCACCTTTACCAATTCAAAAGATAATAGTAATATTTTCATGAAAATGCACTTGCTACAAATTTAAAATATGCAAAATAACTATAAAAGCATAAAATGTGAAACAAGAATTCAAAGGAAAATATATGCTTAATGGAAAACCAGCTTCATATAGCGAATTGAGTGAGAATAATTTTAAGACCTACTTAGAATGTGTTTCTAGAGAATTTTACATCATTCTTCAGTTTTTGCAAGCAGTTGTAAGGTGACTGTAAAAGTATGATTTGATATAGATGAGTTAGCATGTCACACAAAATACCCAAACAACTGACATATTGTAATATTTTGCTTAACTAAAATTGTGTATTTGAGGTAGAACATTAACCAACATGTTAATAACCAAAAGGTCTTGAATTATTTATTTTTAAGTGATTTATGATGTAAAAAAATTAATGGAGAAGTTCTTTTATCTGTAAAATTGTTTCCTAATTCTGTCTTCTAATTTCCTAAAACAATTCAGAATCCTTACATCTATTAGCTTTAAAACTGAAAAGAAAAGCTGAAATAGTTTACTCAGAATATGAACATTATCACTCCAGTTTAATGAACACCTATTATGTGCAGTTATATTTACATATTCTGTCAGACTTAGTCTGAAGAAAAAGGCTCTGTGGTAAATAATATTATCCCTATTTTACTAATACAGAGAAAGTGACTCAGAAAAATTAAGTCCTTACCATGATTATAGTGATAATAAATAATGGAAATGGTATTCTTTTGGCATGGTGCCATCTTCTAAGACGTTAATTCTTCCCATTGTACTTTGTGAGTTTTCTTCAAAGAAGGGGACTATATTCTCTAATTAAGTTTGATCTGAATTGAAAAATTCAGGAAAAAAAATATGTGGGGAAAAAAGTAAATATTTATCTTCAAGTCTTCACATCTATGGTAAAGTAAGGAACTGTCATTTTTTGGTAATGGTTTTCATAAAACACCATTGTACATTTTAACACAAACCTTTTAGCTGTGTTACCTCGGCAAACTTACTTAGCTGCTATGAACCTCCTTTGTCTTATATGTAACACAGTAACAATAATAATGACAATTCATAGCTATCAGCCGTTTTGAAAATTAAATGAGAAGGGAAAACATCTTAGGCTAACACTCAGTGAGTAAAGTGAAAATAATCTGTGATCAAAATTAGTAAAATTCTTGGGCTTCCCTGGTGGCGCAGTGGTTGAGAGTCCACCTGCCAATGCAGGGGACACGGGTTTGTGCCCTGGTCCGGGAAGATCCCACATGCCGTGGAGCAGCTAGGCTCCTAAGCCATGGCCATTATCACTTATGTTTGATTTTATACTCCCTGACATACACAGTGATACACAGAATATGATGAGTTAACTAATACTTGGTTTATAAACAAGGATTTTCTTTTTTTAATGACATATAGTTGATTTATAATGTGATAGTTTCTGGTGTACAGCAAAGTGATTCAGTTTTATATATATATATATATATATATATATATATACATTATATTCTTTTCCATTATAGTTTATTACAAGATACTGAATATCTGTGCTATACAGTAGGACTTTGTTGGTTATCTTTTATATATAGTCGTGTGTATATGTTAATCTCAAACTCCTAATTTATCCCTCCACTCAACTTTCCCCTTTTTTTGTTTGTTTTTTTTTTTGCTGTACGCAGGCCTCTCACTGCTGCGGGCTCTCCCGCTGCGGAGCACAGGCTCCGGACGTGCAGGCTCAGCAGCCATGGCTCACGGGCCCAGCCACTCCGCGGCATGTGGGATCCCCCCTACTGGGGCGCGAACCCGTGTCCCCTGCATTGACAGGCAGACTCTCAACCACTGCGCCACCAGGGAAGCCCACACCTTTCCCCTTTGATAACCGTAAGTTTTTATGTCTGTGAGTCTTTTTCTGTTTTGTAAATAAGTTTATTTGTATCATATTTTAGATTCCACATATGAGCGATATCATATGGTATTTATCTTATCTTTCTGGCTTACTTCACTCAGTATGATCTCTAGGTCCACCCATTTGCTGCAAATGGCAGCAAATTTTATTTTTTAATTTTTTAAAATTTTGTGAAGTATAGTTGATCTACAATGTTATGGGCATTATTTTATTCTTTTTTATGCCTGAGTAGTATTCTATTGTGTGTATATGTATATATGTGTGTGTATTGTAAATAGTGCTGCAGTGAACATTGGGGTGCATGTATCTTTTTGAATTAGAGTTTCCTCCAGATATATGCCCAGGAGTGGGATTGCTGGATCATATGGCAACTTTATTTTTAGTTTTCCAAGAATCCTCCATACTGTTCTCCTAGTGGCTGTACCAGTTTACATTCCCACCAACTATGTAGGAGGGTTCCTTTTTTTCCACACCTTCTCCATCATTTATGTGTAGACTTTTGATGATGGCCATGCTGACTGGTGTGAGGTGATACCTCATAGTATTTTTTATTTGCATTTCTTTAATAGTTAACGATGTTGAGCATTTTTTCATGTTCCTGTTGGCCATTTGGATCTCTTCTTTGGAGAAATGTCTATTTAGATCTTCTGTCCATTTTTTAATTGAGCTGTTTGGTTTTTTGATATTGAGCTGTTTGTGTATTTATGAAATTAATCCCTTGTAGGTTAGGTCGTTTGTATTTTTTCCCAGCCTGTAGGTTGTCTTTTCGTTTGGTTTATGGTTTCCTTTGCTGTGCAAAATGTTTTAAGTTTAATGAGGTTCCATTTGTTTGCTTTTGTTTTTACTTCCATTACTCTAGAAGACGGATCCAAAAAGATATTGCTGCCGTTTATGCCAAAGAGTTTTCTGCCTTTGTTTTCCCCTAGAAATTTTACAGTATCCAGTCTTATATTTAGATCTTTAATCGATTTTGAGTTCATTTTTGTGTATGGTGTTAGAGAATGTTCTAATTTCATGCTTTTACATGTAGCTGTCCAGTTTTCCCATCACCACTTATTGAGGAGACTGTCTTTTGTCCTTTGTATAGTCTTGCCTCCTCTGTGGTAGACTAATTGACCATAGGTGCGTGAGTTTATTTCTGGGCTTTCTATCCTGTTACATTGATCTATATATCTGTTTTTGTGCTAGCATCATACTCTTTTGATGACTGTAGCTTTATAGTATAGTTTGAAGTCAGGGAGCCTGATTCTGCTGGCTCCATTTTGCTTTCTCAAGATTGCTATTTTGGATCTTCTGTGTTTTCATGTAAATCTTAAAATTTTTGTTCTATTTCAGTGAAAGATGCCACTGGCAATTTGATAGGGATTGCATTGAATCTGTAGATTGCCTTGGATAGTATATCATTTTAACAATATTGATTCTTCCAATGCAAGAAAATGGTACATCTTTCCATCTGTTTTTGTCATCTTCAGTTTCTTTCATCAGCACCTTATAGTTTTCAGAATAGAGGTGTTTTGCCTTCTTAGGTAGTTTGTTTTTGTTTTGGCGGTATGCAGGCCTCTCACTGTTGTGGGCTCTCCCTTTGTGGAGCACAGGCTACGGACACGCAGGTTCAGCAGCCATGGCTCAAGGGCCCAGCCGCTTCTCGGCATGTGGGATCTTCCTGGACCGGGGCACGAACCCGTGTCCCCTGCATCGGCAGGCAGACTCTCTGCGCCACCAGGGAAGCCCTTAGGTAGTTTTATTACTAGGCTTTTACTCTTTTTTGATGGAATGGCAAATGGGATTGTTTCCTGATTTCTCTTTCTGATCTTTTGTTGTTAG
The DNA here is from genome assembly GCF_963924675.1 of Phocoena phocoena. Lineage (NCBI taxonomy): Eukaryota > Metazoa > Chordata > Mammalia > Artiodactyla > Phocoenidae > Phocoena > Phocoena phocoena. The sequence continues at coordinate 180,754,397 of NC_089219.1, read as the reverse complement.
GGTGTAGAAATGCAACATATTTCTGCGTATTAATCTTGTATCCTGTAATTATACCAAATTCATTGATGAGCTCTAGGATTTTTTATGTATCATATCATGTCATCTGCATACAGTGACAATTTTATTTATTCTTTGCCAATTTGGATTACTTTTATTTCTTTTTCTACTCTGAGTGCTGTGGCCAGAGTTTTTAATGATGGCCATTCTGACCAGTGTGAAGTCATACCTTCATTGTAGTTTGATTTGCATTTCTCTAATAATTAGCGATGTTGAGCATTTTTTCATGTATCTATTGTCCACCTATATGTCTTCTTTGGAGAAATGTCTATTTAGGTCCTCTGCCCATTTTTTGATTGGGTTGGGTTTTTTTTTTTTGTTATTGTGCTATATGAACTCTTTGTAGATTTTGGAAATTAAGCCCTTGTCAGTCAGATCATTTGCAAATATTTTCTTCTAGTCTGTAATGACTTTTTTATTAAGAAAACTTTATTCTCCCCAAAGTATTTTGATGTGAGCATATTGTTGGGAAAGAATTCTCCATGAGTCTCACACTTCTGCACATCTTTTATCAGGTTCTGCTTTATACTATTTTTTCAAGGATATTAAGCAGCCTAGAAATTTAGAGATAGTGTCTCCTTCTTGAGGGCAGAGTTCAAAATTCTTTCTTGAGCAGAATAATCAATATGATATCATTTTAGGATAGTTGGGCAGGTTTGCTAGCATCCCTCCATATACTGTTGGGGGGTTCTAAAACTGGCCTTGCTCAGTCATGACACAGCTCTTGATTGTGCATCATCCATCTGGGCCCATCCTCCACCTCCCTGTGGGACTCAGAGGGGAGAGATAAAAGGAACTAATGTGAATGTGAAGCTCATGCTGCCTGCTGATTCATGAGTGATTAAGTTCCTTGCTTTTGATCAAGAGTCTCATGTCTTCTATGAAGGCTTGGCAGAATATCTTGTTGGTTTGGAGTAGGGAATGGCCTCAAATCCTACACAGTTGTTAATGTAAATGAGACTCAAATTTTCTGCAAAGTAAATTTTAGTGTTTTTTTTTTATCATTTATCATATGATTTCTAGAAATTTGAAATTTATCTGATCTCAGACAGTCATCTGGCTAAGAAAAGCTGAATCTTGTTGACTGTTTATCTTGGTGTAATTTGTGGTTTGTGAATTGAACTTAGGAAGTAATTTTTTGTAAGTAAGAAAGAGGAATTTTTATGATATTCCAAAAGCAGTTTGGCAAAGAGAGATTAGTGAGAAATGCTATTTGGATGAAAACTTCCAGACAAAATTGTAAGTGTGTTTAAATTTAATTTCATCTTTTCCCTCAACATGTACATGGCCATATTTAGACACTATATTGTAATCCAACATATGGTTTCTCAAAACTTTTGATCAAATTTTTTTCTCTTCCATTTTGAAACAAATTCTTTTTATTTAAGCTCCAGATAAAGTAATTGAAACCATCTTGTGTAACATACACACTAATGTCAAAAATGAAATTCACACTCCATGAGGCTAGATTCTCTCGCTATGTGAAGTGCTCAAGAGCTGAGGCTGGTGACAGACATGGTGGTCTTCACTTATGGCATTTACCCAGTAAGTTAATCAGTAGGTAGAATTACCATATTACAACTTTTAATCCTCTCTGGTTCTTTTCTCCCCTGTCTCCCTTCCTTTCTTCTTCCTCTATTTTTTCTCTATCCCTCTCTCTTTGCTGTTATTTGCTGCTGTTTGTTTGCTGCTCTCTCATTGTTGTTTAATTAATTTATGTTTTATATGAAAATTATAAAACTCCATTGCTATTAGTTTTAACAAATTTAGTATTCATTTTATTATATTGTCATTGAACTGGAAAGACACAGGGAAACCACATTGCTGGGAATCACTTAATCCAATGTACATCACTGCCAACAATTATATTTATTTCCACAAGAGTAGTAACAATATAGTTGCTAAAAAATATTGATCTACAACTACTGAATGGCCAGGAATGTGCCTGTTTGACTTCCCTGTATCGAGGCTACATGCAAGTACTTAGAGATTGCTGTACCTGGAGTATTAGTAAGTACATCCTTCTCAAGTTCAGTTTTATAATAACATGATAAATACATATAAAACAGAATCTCAGACATTAATGGATATCAGAAATTACTTGGTGCAAGGAACCAGAGAAGCTAGGTTTGAAACGTCTTCACCATTATACTCAGTGTAAAACACTGAAATTATGGTTTTACCTTCTGTTTTCTCATCTCAAAAATGGTGATGATTATAGCATATTTATAGTGCTGTCAAATATTAACCTATATACCACATATAGAACAATGTTTGGCATGTATATAGGTCTGATTATTGTCAGTGTTATTATCACAAATAAATCCAGAAGCTTGCCAAAGGTCACAGATTTGGAACTAAATAACAGATACATGTACTGCAAATGACGAGTGTGGATCCCCATAAATTTCTAAAATAACTTCTGAATCCTTGCTAGTTGATTGTCAGTGTCACTTCATTGATGTTAAATATATTTTACTGTATTAAAATTACTTTGAAAATTAACAGCTCTCTAAAAACTGCAATTGATACATGAAATATATATTCAATAACATATCATAGAATTTAAAATTTGCAGATTTCTAAGTGAAATGTATCATGTTTCATTCTGGGTTGTCTTTTTTAAAATTTATTAAATTTAATTAATTAATTAATTTATGGCTGCGTTGGGTCTTCACTGTTGTGCATGGGTTTTCTCTAGTTGTGAGGATTGGGCGTCTACCCTTTGTTGCATTGCACGTGCTTCTCATTGTGGTGGCTTGCTGCAGAGCATAGGCTCTAGACACATGGGCTTCAGTAGTTGTGGCACGTGGGCTCAGTAGTTGTGGCTTACAGGCTCTAGAGCACAGGCTCAGTAGTTGTGGTGCATGGGTTATTTGCTCCGCAGCATGTGGGATCTTCCTGGACCAGGGCTCAAACCCATGTCCCCTGCATTGGCAGGCAGATTCTTAACCACTGCACCACCAGGAAAGTCATTCTGGGTTGTCTTAAAGTTTATCTTTCCTAAACTGTTAGTCTCAAGGCAAGTACCAATTGTATTTCAGCCTAATCATTAAAACCTATTTGTTCAAAAAGACTGTAGAATTGGTATAATGTTTATTATCTATCATCTATCCAGCTTATTTTAAGAATAGCCAGAAGGAGACTTTATCTGGAGCTTAACAGCAATAACACAAAAGCCCACAAGAGGCAAGTCACCTAAAACTAAAATCCACTGTGCAGTGAATTATAATAGAAGTATATAAAGGAGACCATGGAAACCTTGGATATCTGAATCAGTGAGCGTGAAAAAATAAGGCAACTCAGAGCAGATAATATTAAGATACTATATTTAAATTCAAATAGCAGGAAAGCAATATTTTAGCATGACTTTGGGCCTGAGTTGCTGCTTCATTCATAAAACTCTGTTAGATCTTTTGTCAAAAATGTTTAACTAGTTTTCAGAGTCTGTCCTGCACACCATCAAAACTTCTAGACAGTTTTCTTTATGATGGGTCTCTGGCTACTATTCACACACATTTTTTTTTACCAAGTTGAAGTCTACCATTTCTGAAACTCATTTCTTTCCCCATATGTCAAAAGTATTGACAATTTCTTTCACATCACCAGAGAAACTTTCCAGTGTTACTTATTTAAAATTTCTTTCGGCTTTGAGATATTATTGACATACAACATATGTAAGTTTTAAGGCTTATAATGTGGTGATGTTACATGTATGTCTTCCAAAATGATCACCACAGTAAAGTTAGTTAACACCACCATCTCCTCACATAATTACCATTTTTCTCTTTTGGTGGGAATGTTTAAGATCTACTCTCATAACAACTTTCAAGTACATAATACAGTATTGTTAATTATAGTCACCATGCTGAACATTAGATCTGCAGAATTTATTCATCTTATAGCTGGACATTGGTACCCTTTGACCAACAGCTCCTGATTTCCCCCACACCCTGGTCCTTAGCAATGACCATTATACTCTGTATTTCTGTGAGTTCAGCTTTCTTTGATTCCACATATGAGTGAGAACATACAGAGTTTGTGTTTCTCCCTCTGACTTAGTTCACTTAGCATAACATCCTCAAGATCTATTTATGTTGCTGTAAATGCCAGTTCCAGTGTAATTTAACACTCTCCAGGTTTACATGCGTGCCATGATAGAAATAATGCTTCTAAAGTAATCTGTTTGATAAGTTTTCATTCTTTTATTTTAACATGAGATTGTGTGTTAGTCTAGTCTAAAGTCTAGTCTAGTCTAAAGTCTAGACTGTTATTCTGTGTTAAGACAGGATTCTTCCCTCTTTGGACACAGTGATTAATGAAGCAATTTTTATAATATTCCAAAATGGCAGTCAGATCCCAAACTCTTAGAATATGAAAAGATGAGAATTGTGTTGAATTTCAAGTGAGGAAAACTTGGATATAACATCATTATGCATTTACTAAATAGTACAACCTTGGCTTCTTTGACGTGTCTTCTTTCAGATTAATTTGTTTTTATCAGAACAACTTTTGCATGGAAATCAAATTCTTTTTGTATATTTCTAAGTTCTTCAATTTCTTTTTATTAAATAATAATACATCAAAAGCCATCCACAAGTATAGAATGAAGATAAAAAGTGAAAAATAAATTTGAAACATACTTAGAAAGCAAAGACTAATGAAAAATGAACAATCATCAAGCTTACTTGATTCACAAGTTATTTCTCATTGAAGTAAATCTTGAAGTTTGGAATGGTCTTTCTTACATGTAATGATTTTTTTTATGGTTGTATTTTCCTAATCAATTAGGATTACCAGATAAATACAGGAATTATTTTGAATTTCAGATAAAAAACAAATATTGTATGGAATATGCATAAACTAAAATCTTTTTCTTTATCTCAAACTCAAATTTTACTGGGAATCCTATATTTTTATTAATCTCTCAACTGTTGTTATTATGATAAACTGGAAGTTACTGAGATAAACAATGTTGATATGATAAATGTCCTTTAACAAATTCATCAGCTTTATAGCTCAATTTATCATAAATCAGAATACTAATGAATTTTAGAACTATGTAATTCAATTATCTGTCGAGAATGTTAGTTTCTTGTAAAATAGTATTGTCCAGATAACTATTGCATCTAAATTCATTTCTCATAGTTTATGCCTGGGAGTTTACTTTACCTATGCCTCTACTTTATTTGAAAAATATTTAGAGGTTTTTATACAAATATAAAAATAGAGTAAGATTACAGCAATCAAATGAGAAAATTGAAGTGGCAAAAGAAAAGCCTCTCATTAAACATTCATTTCTTTCTTGGTACTTCTGATGTGTCAGAACCACTATGTTTGTATTAATCCTGGTTTACCACTTGTAGTTGTGTTAACTGCTCCTCATCCAGCATAATTTCATTTTACTTCTCATTCCAATCACTCTCTTCTTGACACATCCTAATTTATCAATGCTTCTGTTCTCATCTGGCCAGCTCAGAAATTTGTTAAGTTACCACATTCCATGTTCTGAAAATCACACTTGTATAAATTCTGCTTAAGACAGTGTCTCAGCTTTTTGAATAGATTGTACAACCGAATTGTTTCATATTGTTTTTAGATTTTGCTAAAAGCCCTAACTCCTCTCTCTACATAATTTCTTTTAAGTCTTTATTTTCTTCTCATTTTGGTGGTTGGTTTGGGTTTTTTAAAAAACCTAGAAATTGACAATTATCTTTTTAAGAATAGCTAATATTCTACCAAAGTCATTTTGTCAGCAGTCAAATTTGTTTCCTTTATCTCTTATCTTAATTTTCTCAAGTCACTACTGAAGGAAAAAAATGAAATGCTGTAAAAGATTACTGTGGTAGGCAGAATAGTATAGGGACTCCCAAAATATCCACATCCTAATGCCTAGAATTTGTGAATATGTTACCGTATATGGCAAAAGGGACTTTGTAGGTAAGATTAAGTTCAGGACCTTGAAATGCAGAGATTATCCTGGATGATCAAATAGGGCCCAACCTAACTTTATGGATTCTTAAAATTGAAACCTTCCTGGCTAGATTCTGAAGATGTGAGTATTGAAAAATGGTCAGGGAGATGCACTGTTGGTCCCTTTGTAGATGGAGCAATGAGGCTACAAGCCAAGGAATGTGGACAACCTCTAGATCCTGGAAAAGACAGGGAAAGAGATTATCCTCTAGAGCCTTCAGAAAAGACATCTTGATTTTTAGCCCACATCATACTGCTAACCTATAAAACTGTAAGATAATAAATTTATATTAAGTCAATAACTTTTGGGCAATTTGGAAATGAATTCCACAACTATAGGACACTAATGATTACCTTTCCTGATTTTATAATCACCAGTTATTCAGATCACTTGGTAATAATTGCCTAATGATATATTTATCTGCTTTATATCAGCTCTAAATTAAAACAACTAGTTTTGAAGAAAGGTTTTACTTTACTTAATTAAAATAAAAGTTAATGGTTATTAAAGGTAATAAATGAGTTGATATTTTCCCAGTAGTTATTGGATATTGGAAGAGACATTGTGCTTGAAATCAAAATAGTATGAACAATTGGTAACAGAATAAAGTAGCTTTGAAAGATTTAAACATGAAAATCAGTTAGCTTATAAAGAACACAACATTATGAAATGGAAGCCTATTGTCTAAAAGTTTCTTTTACTTAAACATTTTTTCTAGTACTGATTACAAAGGACCAAAGGTGAAAAGAGTATAAATTAGGTCTTTATTAGCATGATTACAGAGTCATTAGTGTTCTGGGAATATTATGCCATTTCCATTTATGTTTCTAAGAGATGATCTCCTAGAAATATAGACTATTGTGTAGATTGACAATCTTTGTCACACTGAGAATATCTTCCTCACTTCTTAGATTTGGAAAAAGTACACAAATTAAAGATCTTTAGACTTAAATGAGACAGGACATATATGATATTTATAAATGGACGTGCTATACCTATATATTGCAGTGAGGTCATAAGAATATTTATGGAAAATATCTTGGAATGCTTGTATATTGTGTAACAAGTTTAACTTGCTCTGTCATTCATAAACTTAAACATAAAAGTAAATCTGTAGTGTGCTTTTTGTGAATTCTTGGATAAGGTCAGTTAAGGAAAGTTCAGATGTTCCCACTCTCAAATACTCTAATGGACACAATTGTTGAGATAAGTGAGAATATAGAAATACTGGAATAAATAAATATTTACTTGATAAGGATTAAAATTTAGCTCATTTCTGAGTTTGTCATCCCATATGGTGTCACTGGGAATTCTTTCAGTGAATTTTCTTGTAATTTCTGCTTTCCACGTAAAATGTTCTGCATAAGGTCCATTACTTGCCTACTGCTGCTATAATATACTACTAAAAACTTGGTGACTTAACAACACAAATTTATTATCTTATAGTTCTGGAAGTCAGAAGTCTGAAATGGGTCTTACTGGGCTAAGATAAAGGTGCCCACAGGACTGCATTCCTTTCTGGTAGCTCTACGGGAGAATCTGTTTCCTTGCCTTTTCCAGCTTTGAGAGGCTGCCTGTATCCTTGGCTGTGGCTTCGTCCTCCGTCTTCAATGCCCAGCATTTAAATGTCTGATTCCATTGTCATAGCTCTGACTCTGGCCCTCTGATGCCTTCTTATAAAGACTCTTGTGATTACACTAGGCCCATGGGGATAATCAAGAATAATCTTCCTATCACATGATTCTTAATCACATCTACAAAGTCTCTTTTTACCATTTAAGGTGACATTCATAGGTTCTGGGATTAGGGCATGATGAGCCTCTTTGGGGATAATTGTTCTGCCTACTACTTAAGGTAAACACTCTTCTTTAATCTCAACTAAATCATTGTCTGTAAAAGTTAGCCATTGAAAAAATAATATATATTTACTTTATTATAGCTATTTAAAAGTGTGGGAGTCACAGACAACTGAAAAGAATGCTGTATGCATGTCAGCGCAATACATTTCAAAGACTGGAAAAGAACACTGAGATTAGAGTTTGCGAAAGATGTAATTGATGAGTGAGATTCTTGAATTGATTCTAGCTACCTAACACTCACAAGACATCAATTTCCTGGGAAGGCACCACGGAGCACTCTTGGGAAGGGCAGCTTGTGTCACTTAATCAGTGTTCACACATCCCTCATGTCTGACTATCAGGAAAGCATTATACTCAGTGTTAGAGATGGGGAAAATAAACATTTAGTGATTTTCTTATTTTTCTGGGGGAGGGGGGCAATTGTAATTTTGTCAACTGTTAGATTCTTTGGCAGTTTGGAACTTGTTTTTCTCTGTTTATCCAAAAATTCTGTGCTTTCTCACTCAGCCTAATACAGGACTTTCTTGACCTGAACTTCAAAAGAGTATCATTCTAATTATAAGCACCTATCAATACAGGTCTCAAATGCTACAAATCCTGAAGCATATTTTCATGATACATAGATACATTTATTAATGACAAATAATTCTAGCCTGGCATAATTAGCATAGTTGGCAATAGGTTACCATATCTAAAAGAAAAGTGTTAGCATTTATTAACATTTTCTATGAGCAATAGATGTATTTACACATTCATATGTACAAAGGCAGAGTATGTGATAAGAATACAAATATTTTCATTTTAATTTAATTATATTCAGTACTACAATGTCAGTGCATTATTGGATAAAATGAAAGTACAAGTTAATATTTTTAAAAACAAGCAATAAAATGACCAAAGAAAAGGAAATGTTCCAGGCAGAAGTTTCTTTTCTCTGTAGAGAAAATATAGACTGACTTTGCTACTCTTTAGAAAAATACTAACTAAAGTAACTACGAAGATTTGCTGTTAATATTTCCCCTAAAAAAGAAACTTCAATCTATTCAAAGTATTTTTTAATAATTTCTTTGCTGTCAAATATCAGCCCTTTGATAGTACTAAGAACATAGTAAAAATAATAGAAAAACAATGTGTTGAGGTTATCTTCCTTGCCCTGGTACCTTCAAGTAAAGAAAGTTAACTGCTGAGCACAGCAGTGCTCAAAGAATTCATGCAGTGAGCAGCTGCCTACTTTGGGAAAACATGTGTTTAAAAATACCTTCTGCTCCAGGTACTTTTGCTTTTATAGTACAATAAGTTTCAGCAGCACTCAAGGACAAGACTCAGGAAATCAAGATGTTTCCATAGAAACTGCTCTAAATAGCTTAATGGATGAAATTAGTCTTTGTGTCTACACACAACTAGTAGATCAATAACTTTGTTATATATTTGACTTTCTCAAATAATAATTTAGACTAATCTCCATGTCCATAATTAATGTTCTATTTAATTAAACAATCATACTGATAAGTTTAGAGAGATATATCAAAAAGTTAATTTCCCTGAGTCTTTAAATTTAATTAAAATCAAATTAAGGTCCCAAGTTTGAAAGTTATCATTTTAAAGGTATACTGTTATGGCTGACTCTTCTAAGTAGACTATTTTTGCAATCAGTTTTGTTCTTTGATGACAACAATTTTTGATGGTATTCTCAATACTGGAGTAAGTAGTCACAAATAAAAACTAAAATTATAAAAGGTTGACACAAAAACAATTTTAAGCATATATATGGTTACTCTTAGCTTTTTTAATCTTTGAGAAAATAATGTTATATTTTTAATTTCAAGTAAAGATTTATATCATGTATCAAAATTGTTTCTATTTAATTTTATGACATAAACTTATAGTGTACTTACACTATCATGAGCAGGGATTCTTATTTGCTTAAAAAGAGAAATTTAATCAATATTTTGCTCACAAGATATCAAATAGTTTAATGTTTTCAAGCATTCATATAATTGATCCATATGTTCACATTCAATTCATCTATCATTTAGGATTTGGAGTTTTTGTTTGGTCCTTCTTTTAAAGGACAAGATTCTGCAGAGTAAATATAAAGCATACAAGGCATAAATAGAGACACAGATATAGAGAACAAATGTATGGACACAAAGGGGGGAAAGTGGGGGTGGGTGGTGGTGGGATGAATTGGGAGATTAGGATTGACATATATACACTAATATGTATAAAATAGGTAACTAATAAAAAAAAGACATAATTTTAACAATTCTAATTTAAAGTATAATGTCTCAAATCAGCTAATTTAATAACGGTGAGGTCAATGGTAGTTCATTCAGTAGAAACAAACAATATGAATAATTGAGAAAGTTTCACTTTTTGTTCCTAATTTTTGGCATTGTGTAGTCAGATCCTGAGATTTACATCAATATTTATGCCTTTGAATTTTGGAAACATAATTGAAAAATGCAAAGCAATCTAATTATAACCCCCTTGACTCTTTCCTTCATTTTCATCAGTCATAGCTCAATTGAATTTCAAGAGATTGAGAGATTCCACTGGGAATACATATATTAGCATGTCAGTTCTGTCCAGTTGACCTAATAAGCAGGGGGCCTAACAAGTTATGAATCAGTTTCACCAAGCTTATTACACATCAATTTAACAAATTTCAATTATATGAATAACTCAATTTAGTGACCATTTGAGCACCAACTGTTCCACGCTGTTAAATATATTTAATCCAAATCGCCCTTTAAATTAATCTACTTGGACTCCAGTAGCTCATTCATTGATTCCAGAATACATATGCTGAATGCTTACTACATATACAGACCCATGGTAAGAAAGACATAGAGTTGTACACATCAAGGTCATAATAAACTTGAAAAAGTTTGATTTATGGGTTTTGAGACACATATCACTAATATCCAAGGTGCTGATGATTGTGAATAATTCAACTGACTGTTATAATAGCTCAAAGAGGTAGAGTATACTGTAATCAAAGTCAATCGGTAAGGTATCGTAGAAGAAGTGGTGAGACAAACTGACTTTGAAATATAGGGAAGGGTTTTACAGACTACAATGAAGAATTATTAGAGGAATATAAATATCAGAACAAAGGTACTGTGAATGAAAATCACAATGCTTTTTCAGTGAATGAAAAGTTATTTCAGTTGCAGGGAAAGTGAGATTTATGCATTTATGTATTAGTGAACTTATTGCTATATAAAACTGAGAAACAGACTGGGACAATTTTGAAGGCTTGGGGGAAAAAAAACTTGACAATTTTAAACTAGTCATTGCATGGAAAAAAGAAAAACTTTTTGATTGGAAAACCAATTATGATAAGTCCAGATACGAGAAGAGAGGAACATTTTTAGTTTTTATAATATTGATATGAAAATGTATAAAAATGAATAGTGAGGTTGGGAGGAAAAAGAAGAACGTTCAAATCAACGCCATATAGGATATGCAGTGCTATAAAAGCTACAAGAGGCACTGGGTAGAAAGGAAGAGGCCAACCCCACTGTTCTCTCGAAAGAATTGTTGAACTCATGTTCCTTTGGGAAAGTTAGATTTTAATTTTTGTATGTAAAGATGAATATCATAGAAAAAATGTAAATATATACATACATCAATCACCATAAAGCAAAGAAAGGTGTAGAATGGGATGTTGGAGACTTGTAAAAAAGAAAAAAAAAGTGAGTGGAATAAAAATAATGGTAGAAAAATAGAATGCTTTGGATGACACTTCGTGCTTATACTTGAGGTAATAATGATCATTAAGTATAGGTAGAAAGAAGGAATATAATCTGTAGGGAGTTAGACAAATATGACAGAATTAGGATTAGTCTGGCATTTTGTTTTTGGTGGGACTTTTGATCTCAAATTTTCAACTAGAATCCCTTCTCTCTCTCTCTCTCATTTTTTTTTTAATTCAATAGTTTCAGTTTTGCCGTGATTTTTCCTAGTGTGGCTATAGATAAAACTTTGTATGCCCTCTGATCTGGTATTTGCCAGCCCACACATATTTCAGCACCCACAACTATGCAAGCTGAAATGAAAATGTTAAATGTGTGTTTTGGCTCTTATGAATGGATTAGAAAAAATAAGTAGAAGGGCTAAATATTCTGGGTCAAGCCCCTAACCCAGAGTTAACTGTGTCTTTTTTTAGGAATATGCCATTTTTATTGCCTGTTGTTTCTTCTGTGTTATATCACACACTATTTCGGAGTGATAAACACTTCTCACATCTAAGTAGCTTATAACAAAGGTTTACTCTTTCTCCCCCATGTGCCCATCGTCTGGGACACAGGTGGACAAGGAAGTTGCAATTTTGGACCTTGGAGGTCATTGTGGCAAAGGGAAGGTGGCTCGGGAGAGCTCATAAGGAAATAAAATACTCCTCAAAAAGACACACCTCAGTTCACTCATATTGGTTAAAACTATTCCTCTGGTAACAACTCAGTTACAAGAGACTCAGAAAGTGCAACCCTATGTTCCCAGAGGACATTTAGGAATGTTTGACAAATTACACTAATTATTATCAAATATGTCAAAGAACACTAACTGTGAAGTCAGATACACCTGTGTTCAAAACCACCTGAATATTTAAATTTAAAGCTTCAGTTTCAATATTGGCAAAATGAGTATAATAATATCACCCTTCAGTGTTGTTAATATAAATATACTTGATGTATTAAAATGACAATAATATATCAAGTTTCAATAAACAACAGTTGTTAAAATCCTTCTGTAAATGTTTAAAATTTTAACAGTGTAGTATATCTTTTCCACTTCTGCAGTACCCTATCCTAAGTAATCAATACTATGACACTTTTCTATTTGGCAACATAAATCACCATCACTGAGAATATGTTGAGGAAAACTTGATCTCTTTGAAAAGGATAAGAGAAAAACTGTCTAAAATGTAAATAATTACTTCTTTAATCAGAGTTAATATACATTTTAATTTTGCAATGTTGGGTTTTTTAAAATTTGGGTACAGTTCACGTGTTTGAAAGTGTTATGAGTTGTTTCTTACCAATGATGCTTATCTCATTTTTCTTAATGAAGCAGGAATATTTAGTGCCACTCACCTTGACCTGAAATGCTATAATAAACTAATTTCCCTGAAGAGAACCTAACACAATCTAACACATGTTCATTTAACTCAGCTCTTTTAAGACCAAGTTTAAGCTCGTACATTTATCTGTATATTTTCTACTGAATTACTCTTCATGTTCCTAAAGTTTAATGATTAAAACTGACTTAACTGTATGACTGAATTATAAAATTATAAGGTTAAAAGTTAATCCTTCATTAATAAAATCAGGAGTCATTCAACTTGGTATTAATTTTTGATTATTATTATAATCTTTATTCCTCAAATTAATTGGGTCTTCCCATATTATGATAATAAAGATAGTAGGTTTAACATCAGAATCCCTTTAAAATGGAACCTCATAGTCTTATATAAGTGAAACAAATTTCATTTCTTTACAACAATGGTCTGCTATATCAGAGTGTTATGAACCTACTTCATTCTTTTGATGATCCTAGAAAAATGGAGAGTTTGAGGTAAAAGGAGTTTGAGGAGAGAGATGCTGCTCCCTTTGATGGACAGCTTGGCCAAAGGAGAGCAGAGTTAGTGGTTCTACTCACTGATCTGGAAATATAAGCCATTTAAGTAACACTAAAGGCCAATGAACTAGAACTGTTATTGCTACACTTAATTATTTGTATAATTAAATTATGTATACAAAAGGATATTGGAAATGACGTTTTCAGCAAAATAGCATGTAGCATGTAGTGTTATTGAAATAATAGACAAATACTCATGTGTGTGTTGTGATTAATTTTCCCTTTAATGTGATAACTTGTTTATTTTCAAAATAGAGAATAAAAAATGTTTGAACTAAAAGTTCAGGGAAGAATCCTAAAGTTGCTACCAGAAAACTACTAGAGCTAATCAATGAATTTGGTAAAGTAGCAGGATACAAAATTAATGCAGAGAAATCTCTGGCATTCCTATACACTAATGATGGATAATGATGAAAAATCTGAAAGTGAAATTAAGAGAACACTCCCATTTACCATTGCAACAAAAAGAATAAAATATCTAGGAATAAACCTACCTAAGGAGAAAACAGACTGGTATTCAGAAAATTATAAGACACTGTTGAAAGAAATTAAAGATTATACAAATAGATGGAGAGATATACCATGTTCTTGGATTGGAAGAATCAACATTGTGAAAGTGACTATACTACCTAAAGCAATCTACAGATTCAATGTAATACCTATCAAACTACCACTGGGATTTTTCAGAACTAGAACAAAAAATTTCACAATTTGTATGGAAACACAAAAGACCCCGAATAGCCAAAGCAATCTTGAGAAAGAAAATCGGAGCTGGAAAAATCAGGCTCCCTGACTTCAGACTATACTACAAAGCTGCAGTAATCAAGACAGTATGGTACTGGCAAAGAAACAAAAATATACATCAATGGATCAGGATAGAAAGCCCAGAGATAAACCCACGCACATATGGTCACCTTATTGTTGATAAAGGAGGCAAGAATATACAGTGGAGAAAAGACAGCCTCTTCAATTAGTGGTGCTGGGAAAACTGGACAGCTAATGTAAAAGAATGAAATTAGAACACTCCCTAACACCATACACAAAAATAAACTCAAAATCGATTAAAGACCTAAATGTAAGGCCAGACACTATCCAACACTTAGAAGAAAACATAGGCAGAGCACTCTATGACATAAATCACAGCAAGATCCTTTTTGACCCACCTCCTAGAGAAATGGAAATAAAAACAAAAATAAACAAATGGGACCTAATGAAACTTAAAAGCTTTTGCACAACAAAGGAAACCATAAACATGACGAAAAGACAACCCTCAGAATGGGAGAAAATATTTGCAAATGAAGCAACTGACAAAGGATTAATCTCCAAAATTTACAAGCAGCTCGATATCAGAAAAACAAACAACCCAATCCAAAAATGGGCAGAAGATCAAAATAGACATTTCTCCAAAGAAGATATACAGATTGCTGACAAACACATGAAAGAATACTCAACATCATTTATCATTAGAGAAATGCAAATCAAAACTACAATAAGATATCTCACACCGGTCAGAATGGCCATCATCAAAAAATCTAGAAAGAATAAATGCTGGAGAGGGTGTGGAGAAAAGGGAACCCTCTTGCACTCTTGGTGGGAATGTAAATTGATACAGCCACTATGGAGAACAGTATGAAGTTTCCTTAAAAAACTACAAATAGAAGTACCATACCACCCAGTAATCCCACTACTGGGCATATACCCTGAGAAAACCATAATTCAAAAAGAATCATGTACCAAAATGTTCATTGCAGCTCTACTAACAATAGCCAGGACATGGAAGCAACCTAAATGCCCATCAGCAGATGAATGGATAAAGGAGATGTGGCATATATATACAATGGAATATTACTCAGCCATATAAAGAAACGAAATTGAGTTATTTGTAGTGAGGTGGATGGACCTAGAGTCTGTTATACAGAGTGAAGTAAGTCAGAAAGAGGAAAACAAATACTGTATGCTAACACATATGTATGGAATCAAAAAAAAAAAAGGTCATGAAGAACCTAGGGGCAAGACAGGAACAAAGGCACAGACCTACTAGAGAATGGACTTGAGGATTCGGGGAGGGGGAAGGGTTAGTTGGGACAGAGTGAGAGAGTGGCATGGACATATATACACTACCAAATGTAAAATAGGTAGCTAGAGGGAAGCAGCTGCATAGCACAGGGAGATCAGCTCGGTGCTTTGTGACCACCTAGAGGGGTGAGATAGGGAGGGTGGGAGGGAGGGAGACGCAAGAGAGAAGAGATATGGGGACATATGTATATGTATAACTGATTCACTTTGTTATAAAGCAGAAACTAACACACCATTGTAAAGCAATTTTACTCCAATAAAGATGTTAAAAAATAAAAGTTCAGGGGAAGATATAGTTAGGATATGCTTCCTACTTTCAGTAAGTATCAGTGTCCTAACCTCATTTGTAGATACTTGTCAAAATTTTAAGAAGGGCATTAAAAATTGCTTCCTCTGAATGAGGTTAGTAATGTTCTTCCTTGGTGATCTGATATCTTGCATTCTTATTTTGAAAATTTTTTATAGCTTAATCCATAAAAATACCATCTAACTGCTGTGACCTTTTGCAGTTGCATACTATATATTTTCTAATGTTTGTTTTCCCAACAATCATCATTTAGAAGGGAATTATTTTGATAGAGGCCTAAAACAAAATATGAAATAGATTGAATTCTTAAGAAAAAGATGTTTTCAGAATGATTTTGTGTTAACTTAATGCTGTTCTTTGTAAGTGGAGTTGCTGATATTTCATTGTCCTTAGAAGCTTATGGAATTTATTATGTCTTCCCTCATGTGTTTAGAATTTCTGCCTTTATTGGTAAAATAGGACTTTCAATACAGAACTTTTCTATAATCTAGAATCTGTCTTTCAGATATCCAATCTGGATTAGTAATAGGGACTTGGCAGTCTGAGTGTATGGATATAAATCCCAAGTTGACAAATTTTTGTTTAAAATTGGTAAAGTGTGTAAACTCTTTTGGCTTCATTTTTCTCATCTTTAAAGGAGGATGATAATACATTTTTATATGGATTAAATACTATTACTGATATATAGTTTTAAAAGTAGTGTTTTTGTTATTCTTCGTGGTATTGTCACAATCATTTACCTCACACTTATATGCTTATGTTTGATTCTCTGTTGTAACCTACAGCCTGTGTTTGACTTTGTTCACATTTGGGCTCCTTATGGTCATTTCACAAAAAAAACTTCTTTTGTCTTCCTTTTTTAAAAAATTGAAGTTTAGTTGATTTACAATATTCTGTTAGTTTTAGGTGTACAGCAAAGTTATTCAGTTATATATATATTTCTTATATTCTTTTCTGTTATAGGTAGGTCCTTGTTTATCTATTTTACATATAGTAGTGTGTATCTGTTAATCCCACACTCCTAATTTATCCCTACACCTTTTTCCCCTTTGGTAACCATAAGTTTGTTTTCTATGCCTGTGAGTCTGTTTCTGTTTTGTCAATAAATGCAATTGTATTATTTTTTAGATTCTACATATAAGGGATGTCATTATTATGTTATATTTGTCTTTCTCCATCTGACTTAACTTCACTTAGTATGATATTCTCTAGGTCCACTCATGTTGCTGCAAATGGCATTATTTCATTCTTTTCTATGGCTGAGTAATATTCCATTGTGTGTGTGTTTGTGCATGTGTGTGTATACACTTTTTAATCCATTCATCTATTGATGGACACTTAAGTCCCTAGCATGTCTCAGCTATTATAAATAGTGCTGCTATGAACATTGGGATGCATGTATCTTTTCGAATTAGAGTTTAGTGTTTTTCAGATATTTGCCTAAGTGGAATTGCTGGATCATATGGTAGTTCTATTTTTAGTTTTTAAGGAACCTCCATACTCTTTTCCATAGTAGCTGCACCAATTTACATTCCCACCAACAGTGTAGGAGGGTACCCTATTCTCCACACCCTGTCCAGCATTTATTATTTGTAGACTTTCTGATAATAGCCCTTCTGACTGGTGTGAGGTGATACCTCATTGTGTGTTTTGTTTTGTTTTTACTGAAGTATAGTTGATTTACAATATTGTGTTAGTTTTAGGTGTACAGCAAAGTGATTCAGTTATCCATTTTTTTCAGATTCTTTTCCATTATAGGTTATTACAAGATATTTAATATACTTCCCTGTGCAATACAATAGGTCCTTGTAGTTTATCTATTTTGTATATAGTAGTGTGTAACCTCATTGGTATTTTGTGTGTGTGTGTCTGAATAGTATTCTATTGTGTGGCTGTATTACCTTTTGTTTGTCCATTTGTCAACTGAATTTAGTTTCTTTCCACATTTCCACCCTTATGAATAGTGTTGCTATGAACATCTGTGTACAAGTTCTTATGTGGGCATATGTTTTCAATTCTCTGTGGGTATGTACCTAGAAGTTGAATTGCTGGGTCATATGGTAACTCTATGTATAACTTTTTGAGGAATCTCATTGGTATTCTGATTTGCATTTCTCTAATGATTAGCGATGTTGAGCATCTTTTCATATGTCCATTGGCCATCTATATGTCTTCTCTGGGGAATTTCTGCCCATTTTTTGATTGGGTTGTTTTCTTTTTTGATATTGAGTATGAGCTGTTTGTATATTTTGGAAATTAACACCTTGTCAGTCACAACATTTGCGTATGTTGGATTGGCCAAAAAGTTTGTTCGGGATTTTCTGTAAGATTTCATGGAAAAACCCAAACAAACCTTTTGGCCAACCCAATATTTTCTCCCAGTCCATAGGTTGTCTTTTTGTTTATAGTTTCCTTTGCTGTACAAAAGCTTTTAAGTTTGATTAGCTCTCATTTGTTTATTTTGCCTTTATTTCTTTTTCCTTGGGAGATTGATCTAAGAAAATACTGCTACAATTTATGTCAGAAAAAGTTTTGCCTTTGCTCTCTTCTAGGAGTTGTATGGTGTCATGTCTTAGAGTTAGGTCTTTAAACCATTTTGAGTTTATTTTTGTATGTGGTATAAGGGTGTGTTTGAATTTCATTGATTTACATGAGGCTGTCCAGCTTTCCTAACACCACTTGATGAAGAGACTCTTTTTTCTCCATTGTATATTCTTGCCTCCTTTGTCAAAATTAATTGACCATAGGTTTTGTTTCTGGGCTGTCTATTCTGTTCCATTGATTTATATGACTGTTTTTGTGCCAATACCATGCTGTTTTGATTATTGTAGCTTTGTAGTATTGTATGAAGTCTGGGAGGGTTATGCCTCTAGCTTTGTTCTTTTTTTCAGGATTGCTCATCATTTGGGGGTCTTTTGTGGTTCTATATAAGTGTTAAGATTATTTGTTCTAGTTCTGTGAAAAATGTCATGGGTAATTTCATAGGGATCACATTAAATCTGTAGAGGACTTTGGGTGGTATGGCCATTTTCACAATATTAATTCCTCCAATCCAAGAGCATGGGATATCTTTCCATTTCTTTGAATCATCTTTAGTTTCCTTTATCATTGTTTTACAGTTCTCAGTGTATAGTTCTTTCACTTCCTTGGTTAGGTTTATTCCTAGGTTTTTTGGTTTTCTTTTTGATGTGATTTTAAACAGGATTTCTTTTTTACTCTCTCTGATATTTCATTGTTAGTATAAAGAAATGCAACAGATTCCAGCACATTAATGCTGTATCCCTCCAGTCTGCTGAACCCATTTACCAGTTCCAGTAGCTTTTGTGTGGGGTCTTTGGGGCCCTCTATATAGAGTATCATTTCATCTGCACATAAGGACAATTTTACCTCTTCCCTTCCAATCTGGATACCCTTTATTTCCTTCTCCTGTCCAATTGCTGTGCCTAGGACTTTCAATAGCATTTTGAATAGAAGTGGGGGGAGTGGGCATCCCCATCCCATTCTAGAACCCAGTGGAAAGGCTCTCAGCCCTTTACCACTGCATATCATAAAGGCTGAGGACCTGTCACAAATGGCCCCCATCATGTTGAGATATGTTCCCTCTACACCCACTTTGGTGAGTTTTTATCTTGAATGGATGCTGAACCCTATGAAATGCCTTTTCTGCATCTATTGAGATGATCATGTGGTTTTTATCTAAAAATTTTCTTAAACAGTAATTTCTATTTCTATAAATCTTTAAACCCCAATGCTGGATAATAATCTTTAATATTATTTTTAAGATGAATTAACCTACTGTGGTAAACCACATAAGTAAACCACATTTGCAGGCTCTCAAAAATGACCAAAGAAATTTTAAAAATTCCATCTTGGTTTTCCTAAAAAACTTTCTGCCAATAGCTTATTTGTCCTCCTTATCCAATCTGCTTTGTTGATATATCATCAATTATCAAGTTTTTGAGAGTTTGATGTTTTTCCCTTCCCTTTTCAAATTTGTCAAGCATTCTTCAGAGCTCATCCAATCTCATAGTTTTAAACCATGTATATCAATGATTCCTGCATAGATATTTTGAAATCTATCTTTTTAGCTCCAAGTTCTAATTGCTAAACGCTACATCTCTACCTGAATATATTAAAGAGGCTTTCAAATAAAATGTAAATAGTATCAGTTGCACACACAATTTGTTCTCTGTCTTATATGTCATGTTCAATTTAATTGTGTTATGTGTCATATAGTGATACAAGTTTGAGGTCATCTTGATATCTTCCATCTCTCTGAGACAACACAAACAATCTGTAAGTCCATCCCACCTCTCAATACCTGCTGCCTTAGTCCAGGAACTCATTTTATCTTGCCTAAATAATTGTGATTACTTCTTATTTCTGTCTCCTCCCTTGAATATTGCCTGAATTAATTTATAAAACCCTATCATAAGTTTTAGATGCTTCATGATGCCTTCCACTATTTCATTCTGTATTCTGTACATTAAACACAAGTCTATTGATTACACTTCATACTTAATATTTATCTGCTCATTTTGGTACTTTGAGGACACAGGACATGTCTTGGGGTCATTTCTGGTTCTATAAAATCTTACACAGTACTTGTCTTATAAGAGCTGAAGACATGTCATGCAGCCATTTCTGACTATATAAATATATATTTATATTTTTATAACAGTTTATTTTTAGTTCAGCCTACTACCAAATACAATGACTTTTATCCAGAATGTACTTCAAGTTATTAAAGAATTGTTTTTATTGTGATAGAGCCAAACAGGCATTATTGGCATAGAAAATAATCAAGCTTATTAAAGTATACTGAATAAATTAGGTTGATTTTAGCTGTAAGGGAGAGAAAACACAGCTCAAACTGGGTTTAACAAGAGGAAGCTTATTATTCAGAAAAATACGACCTTCAAAGGTGGAGGGGGCTTCCCTGGTGGCATAGTGGTTGAGAGTCCGCCTGCTGATGCATGGGACGCGGGTTCATGCCCCGGTCCGGGAAGATCCCGCATGCCACGGAGCAGATGGGCCCGTAAGCCATGACCGCTGAGCCTGTGAGTCTGGAGCCTGTGCTCCGCAATGGGAGATGCTACAACAGTGAGAGGCCCACCTACCGCCAAAAAAAAAAAAAAAAAAAAAAAAATTGGGGAGGTATGGGTGGGTCTAGCTTGTCTATTTATGTTAACTTAATCTGCAGTCTAGGAATAAGTAGCTGTGGTAGTTTAAGATGTCACTTGCCAGCTCTGACGCCTTACAGAGCAAGGATGGAAACCATGCACGTCCTCTTTCTTTGGAGTAAGGAAAGACTTTTGATGACAACCTTAGCTAATTTTCTGTTATTTCCCATTGGCCCTTACTGGATCTCCTGCCTATTCTTAAACCTGTAATCGTTCAAGGGAAAAGGATTATCATGTTTGGCTTAGAAGATTCATAATCTAACTCCTGAAATTTATCTCAATGGATATGGGAGGATGGAATGGAATGAGGGGTCACATTCCCCAGGGTCATACAAGAATGCCTGAACAAAATTAGGTTCCTTTTAGTAAGGGATAAGTGAGAAATAGATGCAAGGACCACAACCAACAGTTTTCACTATACCTAGGAATTCATTAGGCACTGAGCCTACACAGCCAAGACTACAGCTCCCTTATTGGGTCCACCTTCCTCTTTGTTCATCTGGTGGAAAATACATTGTTAATGGGCTACAGAGGAGGAATTACAAAGATACTATATTGAATTATTTCCCTCTTTATATTTTTATCCAAATTCGATTATATATTTTCCTCCATTTTCTCATATGTGATACTAATTTTTAACATTTCAGCTTTCTTTGAAGTTACAGAATCATTTGATTTTGAAAGGTACATGATATATGAAGAAAAAAGGGAAAAAAAATCATGCTTGGGATTTCCCTGGTGGCACAGTGGTTAAGAATCCACCTGCCAATGCAGGGGACAGAGGTTCAAGACCTGGTCCGGGAAGATCCCACATGCCACAGAGCAACTAAGCTGGCGCGCCACAACTACTGAGTCTGCGCTCTAGAGCCCACGTACTACAACTACTGAAGCCTGTGCACCTAGAGCCTGTGCTCCTCAACAGAGAAGCCACTGCAATGAGAAGCCTGCACACCGCAACTAGAGAAAGCCCGTGTACAGCAGCGAAGACCCAATGCAGCCAAAAATAGATAAATAAATTTATATTTTTTAAAAAAACATGCTTTCGGCTTTTGTGTACTTAGGGATAATTTATGTCACGATTCACTGTTCATAAACCCTGAACTCTGTTCTTTCTCAGGGTTGGTATTGCAAGTGTCTTTTCAAAACTATTTGGAGTTGTCCCATGTTAGTGTATATACAGATGGAGTTTAGAAAACAAGAGCTTAAAAACACTGTGAAATTAGAACACTCCCTAACACCATACACAAAAGTAAACTCAAAATGGATTAAAGACCTAAATGTAAGGCCAGACACTATCAAACTCTTAGAGGAATACCTAGACAGAACGCTCTATGACATAAATCACAGCAAGATCCTTTTTGACCCACCTCCTAGAGAAATGGAAATAAAAACAAAAATAAACAAATGGGACCTAATGAAACTTAAAAGCTTTTGCACAGCAAAGGAAACCATAAACAAGACCAAAAGACAACCCTCAGAATGGGAGAAAATATTTGCAAATGAAGCAACTGACAAAGGATTAATCTCCAAAATTTACAAGCAGCTCATGCAGCTCAATAACAAAAATACAAACAATCTAATCCAAAAATGGGCAGATCAAAATAGACATTTCTCCAAAGAAGATATACAGATTGCCAACAAACACATGAAAGTATGCTCAACATGACTAATTATTGGAGAAATGCAAATCAAAACTGCAACGAAATATCATCTCACACTGGTCAGAATGGCCATCATCAAAAAATCTAGAAAGAATAAATGCTGGAGAGGGTGTGGAGAAAAGGGAACTCTCTTGCACTCTTGGTGGGAATGTAAATTGATACAGCCACTATGGAGAACAGTATGGAGGTTCCTTAAAAAACTACAAATAGAAGTACCATACCACCCAGTAATCCCACTACTGGGCATATACCCTGAGAAAGCCATAATTCAAAAAGAGTCATGTACCAAAATGTTCATTGCAGCTCTACTTACAATAGCCAGGGCATGGAAGCAACCTAAGTGCCCATCAGCAGATGAATGGATAAAGAGGATGTGGCACCTATACACAATGGAATATTACTCAGCCACAAAAAGAAACAAAATTGAGTTATTTGTAGTGAGGTGGATGGACCTAGAGTCTGTCATAAAGAGTGAAGTAAGTCAGAAAGAAAAACAAATACCGTGTGCTAACACATATATATGGAATGTAAGGAAAAAAAAAAAGGTCATGAAGTACCTAGGGGTAAGATGGGAATAAAGATGCAGACCTACTAGAGAATGGACTTGAGCATATGGGGAGGGGGAAGGGTAAGCTGGGACAAAGCGAGAGAGTGGCATGGACGTATATACACTACCAAATGTAAAATAGATGGCTAGTGGGAGGCAGCCGCATAGCACAGGGAGATCAGCTGGGTGGTTTGTGGCCACCTAGGGGGGTGGGATGGGGAGGGTGGGAGGGAGGGAGACGCAAGAGGGAAGAGATATGGGAACATATGTATGTGTATAACTGATTCGCTTTGTTATATGGCAGAAACTAACACACAATTGTAAAGCAATTATACTCCAATAAAGAGGTTAAAAAAAAAAACACTGTGACTTTTTGAATGAAGACGTTCTGAAATGTTTGTATTGGTGCTAGTCTTCATGTTTATTCATGGGATGCCGTGATGTAGTTATAGTTTGAGATGGGTTTGATGTCTTATTCAATTTTGTATGTAAGACACTAATATTTGCATCCTCAAAATGCAGCTCTGTGGACAGAGCATTCGTTTCATCTCCATATAATTTTATTCTAGAAAGTAGAATTATCTCCTCTGTTGGCAAATTGGTGGAAAACTCTATTATAAATAAAATTATGTTTATTATTGCAAAATATTTGATAGTCATAGTTGCTGTTTTAAAATTATTTGAAGATTAATTATAACATTATTTTGGTGAGGAAGAAATTTAGTGGATAATGTAGATTATTTTGCATCTCTAGGTCATTTTATATTTAAATGAACCATATTTATGATGTAAATTCAGCATTATATTATGTGCCCTATAAAATAAATGAAACCTAAATTACTGCATTTTGCAGAATGAATTCTTATAAAATGATATCTAGGGACTTTCATTTCTACACACTAAGAAAAATTTAATATTAACAATACTGTAACTCACAAACAGTTGATTTTGTTGGGCTGGAAATGAACAAGTTTCATAAAAACATTAAAATACTTAGAATAAAGAGAATATCTGAAAAGCCTCACTGTCTCCTGCACTGCTAAGTTTCATTCTCATATGAGCTAATTCTCATATTTCAACCTGTAAATATAACACAGAAGTGCTTGTAGCAGAATTTAAGATAGCCATTCCAAATGCTTTGTCCAAAATCAGCTGTCTAGAAAGGCAGATGTTTGATAGAACAATTCCAATTTTAGAACAATTCCCATCCTACATTGGAATGCTATTCCCTCTGAAAAAAATAGCAATATTGGAATGAAAAAGACTCCTGTGTAATGCTAGTAGTGAAGGAGTTATTGTCTCTGGTGGGAGATTAAGTACTCCTGAGGAGAAAGGAGAGGTAAATTGACTTAAGAAGGTATCACCAGGGCACAAAATTTATGTAGAAGTTATAAATCATTTGATTTGGAATCAATGACTTTTCAAGTATCAGAGCCTGACTTTGCAAGGATCAGAGAATCACAATGTGGTGACTGCTAGGGTGTTTAAAGCAGTTCCATTGAACCAAATTGCATCTTTTAATTTTACAGTAAAATGGCACCAAAGACAAAGTTCTCCAGGGCCAGATTCAGATTTACAAGGTGGCTTCAAGGTGGAAGGTGACTGGGCTCTTGAAAAATCCACTGTAGTCAAAAGGCATTCACATAACTAAAAACTGCCAAGAAGGTGGTACGTGTGTCAGTCAAGGTGCAATCAGAAGTTTGAACATGGAAAGCTTAATGTAAAGAATTATTAACTACTAAAAGGAGACTGAATGGTGCAAAGGAGTACTCTAAGGAATACGGTAAAGATAAATGAAGGAGGTGACCACTATCTCTGGGACTGAGGAAGAGTGGATAAGGAAGAAATTAAGTGCTCAGAAAATGCCCCTATATCCCCTCAGTGCTAAGATTCTGACCTTGTTGGAGAGGGCATTTTGACACATGCAGACTGCTGTTGACAAAAAAATCTTCCCAGAGAGCTGGGCCAAGGCTGGTATAAAGAAGCAGCTGCTGGTGGATAAACTTGCTGTTATGTGGGGCAGTCTGAGGCTGAGTCATGGGAATGGATTACAGGGTGGTGGAGAAATTTGCCAGATGCCATTGTAGACACAGGTGCAGTTGTGTTGGAACTGGTTCACAGGAAGAGTATCCTAGGTGGCTGAGAAACTCATTGGAGGATGGGCTGGAGTTGATGCATGAGAATGAATTGATTTCTGGATACTGCAAGTGGGTTAGAGCTGGTCCACAGGAATGGTCCCCCAGGTAGACCAAGAAATGAGCTAGTGCATATGCATCGTGTAGAAGTGGTCTGTGAAGACCACTGAGGTGATTGTTACTGGCCTTTGGCACACTGAGTGACAGCCATGCTGGAGAAGAAAAGTACCCCAAGACAAGAAGGACACGTTCTTTCTCTTGAAATAGTCTTGTGGCATAATTCCAGTGACCTCTATTGGCATAGCTTATATTGCACTATCTGGCAAAAGAGAAGTGTTTACTAAGCAGAGTTCTGGTATTATACAAGGAAGGGCAGAGAAGCATAGCTTAGAGCTTAGAGGCAGTAAATTGATAACTGTTACAGCACCTGTTAGTAGGGCTGATGTGTATAGTCATTTCTCTTCTACTTGGATTTAGGTTATTAAAAAAACCCTGTTATAGTTTTAAGTCTACTCCATTTTGAGTGTCGCTAACTGTTCAGTGCACACCTTATAGGATGTTTCAGATTCTTTTAGGCTCATCTCTCGTCCCTTGTCCTACCTGAGCCACCTGATGGTGACTGACACTATATATACCTGTTTGCTTACCCAGAAACTCCCATACAGACCAAATTAACCTACACAGAAGCATAGTGGAGGGACAGATGAGGAGAGGAACTAGAAAATTAATTACTTTTTCATGTCATTTTCTAATGAACTCTTCCAAGGATGCTAGCTGTTATCTTTTTTAGGAAGGAGTAGAGCTTGATAGTAAATCAACTTATATTTCTTTCTGTTATGCTTTGCAATAATTCATTTTAGCATCACTCACATTGCCTGGGCCTCCTAAGTATCAATACACTAATACTAAAACTTTCCTTTAAGTTTTTGTTTGTTTTAAAATTTACTTGGACTAAAATTATGACTAATTCTAGAGAACAGATACTCAAGATATTAGTTTGGATTTTAATCACAAACCTATTTGAAAGCAATATGAGTCTCATTGCTATTGGTAAATGAGTTAGTAGTTATCTTTGGCAAGAAGTGGCATTGCACTTTTTAAAGCTTTAAGCTTTTTCTCGTGATCAGTTGTTACAGGAATACATAATTTTAAGATATTGGTAGATCAAGCAGACATAACACTTAATATGGGGAAAAGCAATGATAATTCTGAAGACTGTGAACTGGATTCAGTAGTTTGATGTTATTTTAGAGCTCATAATAATACATTGCTAAATTTAAGGGCTGTGCATATTGATGCCAAAGTACCTGAAGAGCCACTGTGGTCTTCCAACTTGTGTGGAGGCTTAAGGAAGTTGGGTGATAAATTTAGTTTTTTACAAGGTTCATCTTACAGATGGTTCAATTTATTCAAGAATCCATCCTACGGTTATGTTTCTGACGTATATTTGATTACACATACACACAATTAGAATCTATGTCTTTCTAGCTATCTATCTATGTCAACTTAGCAGCTACCAGTATCATTACATCTACTTTCTTATTTTTATTTTTTCATTTTTAAAAAAAATTTATTGATGTAAAATTTACTTACAATGTTGTATTAGTTTCAGGTATACTGCAAAGTAATTCAGTTTTATATATATATATATATATATATATATATATATATATATGCTTTGTTCTACATTCTCTTCCCTTATAGATTATTACATATTTAGGATAGTTCCCTGTGCTATACAGTAGGTTCTTGTTGTTTATCTATTTTATATGTAGGAGGGTGCATCTATTAATCCCAAACTCCTAATTTACCCCTCTCCCACTTTTACCCTTTGGTAACCGTTAACTTGTTTTCTATGTCTGTGAGTCTGTTTCTGTTTTGTAAATAAGTTCATTTGCATCATTTTTTAGATTTGACATGTAAGCAATATCACATGATATTTGTCTTTATCTGTCTGGCTTACTTCACTTAGTATGATAATCTCTAGGTCCATCCATGTTACTGCAAATGACATTATTTCATTCTTTTTGATGGCTGGGTAATACTTTATTGTGTATATATATCACATGTTCTTTATTCATTCATCTGTCGATGGATTGCTACCATGTCTTGGCTATAGTAAATAATGCCACATGAACATTGGGGTGCATCTATCTCTCTGAATTATGGTCTTCTCCAGAAATATGCCCAGGAGTGGGATTGCTGGGTCATATGGTAACTCTAGTTTTTTAAGAGACCTTCATACTGTTCTCCATAGTGGTTGCACCAATTTACATTCCCACCAATAGTGTAGGAGGGTTCCCTTTTCTTCACACTCTCTCCAGCATTTGTTATTTGTAGATTTTTGATGATGGTCGTTCTGACTGGTGTTAGGTGATACCTCATTGTAGTTTTGATTTGCATTTCTCTAATAATTTGTGATGTTGAGAATCTTTTCATGTGCCTTTTGGCAATCTATAAGTCTTCTTTGGAGAAATGTCTATTTAGATCTTCAGCCCATTTTTTGATTGGGTTGTTCTTTTTTTTTTTGCAACTGTTTTCAACTATTATTTTATTTTCTCATTTGTCTTCAAGTCTGTAGCATGCTGCAAAAATGCCATGGGATCTGAAAACTGTTACAGTAAGCAACCACTATATCAATCAGTTCTCTTATGAGTTCCATTTTGCAATTCAACTACAAACTTCTTTTTTTATATATATTGAGCTGCATGTGCTGTTTGTATGTTTTGGAAATTAAGGCATTGTCAGTTGCATAATTTGCAAATATTTTCTCCCAGTCTGAAGGTTGTCTTTTAGTTTTGTTTATGCCTCCCTTTGCTGTGCAAAAGCTTCTAAATTTAATTAGGTCTCATTTGTTTATTTTTAAAATTTCCATTACTCTAAGAGACAGATCCAAAAAGATATTGCTGCGATTTATGTCAAAGATTGTTCTGCCTATGTTCGCCTCTAGAAGTTTTATAGCGTCCGTCTTTACATTTAGGTCTTTTATCCATTTTGAGATATTCATTGTGTGTAGTGTTAAAGAATGTTCTAATGTCATTTCTGTTTTTGTACTAGTACCATATTGTTTTGATGACTGTAACCTTATAGTATAGTCTGAAGTCAGAGAGCGTTATTCCTCCATTTCTTTCTCAAGATTTCTTGAGCTATTCAGGGTCTTTTGTGTTTCCATACAAATTAGAAAAAAATTATTTTCTAGGCCTGTGAAAAATGCCATTTGATAGGGATTGCCTTGAATCTTTAGAGATTGCCTTGGTTACTATAATCATTTTGACAATATTGATTCTTCCAATACAAGAACATGGTGTATCTTTACATCTGTTTGGGTCATCTTTGATTTCTTTCATCAGTGTCATAGCTTTCAGAGTACAGGTCTTTTACTTCCTTAGGTAGGTTTATTCCTAGGTATTTTATTCCTTTTGATTCAGTGGTAAATGAGATTTTCCCCTTAATTTCTCTTTCTGATAGTTCATTGTTAGTGTATAGAAATACAAGTTTGTGTATTAATTTTGTTTACTGCAACTGTACTGAATTCATTGATGAGCTCTAGTAGTTTTCTGGTAGTGTGTTTAGGATTTTTTATGTATAGTATCGTGTCATCTGCAAGAAGTGGCAGTTTTACTTCTTTTCCAATTTGGATTCATTTTATATTTTTTTCCCTTTCTGAAGGCTAGGGACTAGATGAAGAAAAAGCTTTTGATAAGATTCAACACGATTTATGAAAAAAATCTCTCCAGAAAGTGGGCATAGAGGGAACATACTTCAACATAATAAAGGCCATATATGACAGCCCCACAGCTAACATCATACTTCATGGTGAAATGCTGAAAGCATTTCCTCTAAGATCAGGAACAAGACAAGGATGCCCACTCTCGCCACTTTTATTCAACATAGCTTTGGAAGTTCACAATGTATTGTTGGATTCAGTTTGCTAGTATTTTGTTGAGGATTTTTGCATCTATGTTCATCAGTGATATTGGCCTATAATTTTCTTTTTTGCAGTATCTTTGTCTGGTTTTGGTTTGAGGGTGATGGTGGCCTCACAGAATGAGTTTGGAAGTTTCCTTCCTCCACAATTTTTCTGAATAGTTTAAGAAGGATAGGTCTTAACTCTTCTCTAAATGTTTGGTAGAATTCAAACCAGATGTGAAGCCATCTGGTCCTTTTGTTTGTTGGGAGTTTTAAAATCACAGTTTCAATTTCAGTACTTGTAATTGGTCTTTTTATATATATTTTTAAAATTTCTTCTTGGTCCAGTATCGGGAGATCATACATTTCTAAGATTTTGTCCATTTCTTCCAGTTTGTCCATTTTATTGTCATATAGTTGCTTGTAATAGTCTCTTATTTTCCTTTGTATTTCTGTGATGTTAGTTGTAACTTCTTTTTCATTTCTAATTTTATTGATTTGAGCCTTGTCCTTTTTTCTCTTGATGAGTCTGGCTAAAGCTTTATCAATTTTGTTTATTTTTTCAAAGAACCAGCTTTTCGTTTCATTGATCTTTTCTATTTTTTTTAGTCTCTAATTCATTTATTTCTGCTTTCATCTTTATAATTTCTTTCCTTCTACTAATTTTGCGTTTTGTTTGTTCTTCTTTTCCTAGGTGCATTAGGTGTAACATTACATTGCTTATTTGAGATTTTTCTTGTTTTGTGGAGTAGGCTAATACTACTATAAACTTCTTCTTAGAACTGCTTTTGCTGAGTCCCATAGGTTTTGCATCATTGTGGTTTTTTTTCACTTTAACTATTTTTTTAATTTCCTTTTGATTTCTTCAGTGATCCACTGGTTGTTTAGTAGCATGTTGTTTACCTTCCATGTGTTTCTGTTTTTTTGCTGTTTTTTTCTTGTAGTTCACTTCTAATCTTATAGTGTTGTGGTTGGAAAAGATGCTTGGTATGATTTCAATTTTCTTAAATTTACTGAGGCTTGCTTTGTGGCCCAGCATATGATCTGTCCTGGAGAATGTTCCATGTACATTTGAAAAGAATGTCTATTCTTCTGCTTTCAGGTGGAATGCTCTATAAATATCATTTACATCCATTTAGTCTATTATGACATTTAAGGCCTTATTTTGTTTCCTTATTGATTTTCTGTCCTGGATGATCTGTCCATCGATGTAATAGGGGTGTTAGTTCTCCACTATTATTGTGTTACTGTTGATTTCTCCTTTTATGGCTGTTAGCATTTGCCTTATATATTAAGATGCTCCTATGTTAGGTGCATATAGATTTACAATTGTTATATCGTCTTCTTGGATTGATCCCATTGTCATTATGTAGTGTCCTTCTTTGTCTTTTGTAACATTTTTTATTTTAATGTCTATTTTGTCTGATATGAGTATTGCTACTCCATCTTTCTTTTGATTTCCATTTGCATGGAATACCTTTTTCCATCCCCTCGCTTTCAGTCTGTATGTGTCTCTAGATCTGAAGTGGGTCTCTTGTAGATAGCATATATATACAAGTATTCTTTTTGTATTCATTTATCTAGTCTATATGTTTCAGTTGGAGCTTTTATCTGTTTACATTTAAGGTACTTATCAATATGGATATTCTTATTGCCATTGTGTTCATTGTTTTGGATTTGTTTTTGTAGGTTTTTTTCTTCCCTTCCTCTTTTCTTCTCCTGTGATTTAAAGACATTTTTAGCATTGTTTTTGGATTCCTTTTTCTTTTTTGTGTGTACATCTATTATAGATTTTTGGTTCATGGTTACCATGAAGTTTTTATATAGCACTCTCTCTCTCTCTCTCTATATATATATATGTGTTTGTATATATGTGATTGTTTTAATATACTGCTGTCTTAATTTCAAATACATTCCCAATATACTGCATTCCCAATATACTCCTCTCCTGCTCTCATGATTACTGATTTAGATACCATATTTGTGGATGACTTCCTACTTTTACTTATGTTTGCCTCTACCAGTGAGCTTTCCCCTTTTGTAATTTCCTGTTTCTTGTTGTGGGCTTCTCTTTTCTGTCTAGAGAAGTTCCTTTAGCATTTGTTGTAAAGCTGGTTTGGTGGTGCTGTACTCTTTGCACTTTTGCTTGCCTGTAAAGTGTTTGATCTCTCCATGAAATCTGAATGAGAGCCTTGCAGGGTATTCTTGGTTGTAGATTTTTCCCTTTCATCACTTTAAATACATGATTCCACTCCCTTCTGGCCTGAAGAGTTTCTTCTGAAAAATCAGCTGGTATGGGGCTTCCCTGGTGGCGCAGTGGTTGAGAGTCCGCCTGCTGATGCAGGGGATATGGGTTCATGCCCCGGTCAAGGAAGACCCCACATGCCACAGAGCGGCTGGGCCTGTGAGCCATGACCGCTGAGCCTGCATGTCCAAAGCCTGTGATCCACAGCGGGAGAGGCCACAAAAGTGAGAGGCCTGCGTACCACACACACACAAAAAAATCAGCTGATAACTTTATGGGGATTCCCTTGTATGTTATTTGTTGCTTTTCCCTTGTTTTTAATATTTTTTCTTTATCTTTTATTTTTGTCAATTTGATTATTTTGTGTCTCTGCATGTTCCTCCTTGGGTTAATCCTGTATGGGACTCTGTATGCTTCCTGGACTTGGGTGACTGTTTCCTTTCCCATGTTAGGGAAGTTTTCAGCTATTATTCCTTCAAATATTTTCTCAGGCCCTTTCTCTCCATCTTGTCCTTCTTGGACCCATATAATGCAAATGTTGCTTTGTCCCAGAGGTCTGGTAAACTGTCTTCATTTCTTTTTATTATTTTTAAAAATTCTGTTCTTTGGTAGGGATTTCTGCCACTCTGTCTTCCAGCTCACTTATCTGTTCTTCTGCCTCATTTATTCTGCTATTTATTCCTTTTAGTCTGTTTTTCATTTCAGACATTGTATTCTTCAGCTCTGTTTAGTCCTTTATTTTTTCTAACTCTTTTCTTAGAAATTCTTGTAACTTTTCTCTCTGTGCGTCCACTTATTTCCCAATTTCTTGGGTCATCTTTACAATCATTACTCTGAACTCTTTCCTAGTAGATTGCCTATCTCCACGTCACTTAGTTGTTCTTTTGGGGTTTTATCTTGTTCCTTTGTCTGGAACATATTCCTGTGCCATCTCATTTTGTCTAAATTTCCATTTATATATTTATCTATGTAGAAGGTTAGTTACATATCTTGACCTTGGAGAAGTGGCCCTCTTTAGGATGTCCTATGTATCCCAGCAGTACACTCCTCTCTCATCACCTAAGAAGGGACCAGCTGGTCTCAGGGTAGTTTCTGAACTGTGTTTACAGATTTAGTTCCAAAGGCTGTGGGATTTTAGTTTTATTGTTTCTGGTGTCTGTCCCTGGTGGGTGAGTCTGGTCTAGAGGCTTGTGCAGGCTTCCTAGTGGGAGGGGCCAGTGCCTGCCCACTGGTGGGTGGAGCTGTGTCTTGGCTGTTTTGTGGGCAGGGCTATGTCAAGGAGCATGTCTGGAGGTTGCTGTGGGCTCAGAAAGTCTTTAGGCAGCCTGTCTTCTGATGAGTGGGACTGGGTTCCCATCTTAGGTCGTTTGGCCTGAGGCGTCCCAGCACTGGAGCTTACAGGCTTTTGGGTGGAGCCAGGTCTTTGTGCTAATGACCCAAGCAAGATGTCAGCCTTCAGATGAGTACCCAGATTATGTTCATCACCCACTTTTGTGTCACCAGAGAGAGCCACAGTCACCCCTGCCTCCCCAGGAGACCATCCAATACCAGTAGGTAGGTCTGGCCCAGGCTCCTATGAAGTCATTGCTTTTGTCCTGGGTCCAAGTGTGCATTAGACCTTGTGTGCACCCTCCAAGAGTGGAGTCTCTCTCCTCCAGTCTTTTGGATCTCCTGTGATCAAATCTCACTGACCTTCAAGCCAAATGCTCTGGGGGCTCCTCCTCTCAATGCCAGATCCCCAGACTGGGGAGCCTGATATGGGGCTCAGAACTCTCACTCCCATGGGAGAACTTCTGTGATATAATTATTTTCCAGTTTGTGGGTAGCCCACCTGGGGGTATGGGGTTTGATTATATCACATGTGCACCCCTCCTACCATCTTGTTGTTGTTTCTTCTTTGTCTTTAGATGTACAGTGTCTCTTTTTGTAGGTCTTATTCTTTTTTACTGATGGCTGTTCAGCAGTTAGGTGTGACTTTTGTGTTCTCATGGGAGGAGGTGAGCTCAAGGTCCTTCTACTTCACCATCTTTTCTCGAGTCCTATGTATACTTCTTGACCCATGGATTAAGGTTATAATAGGAAGAGCAAAGTGAGGACCTGACCACTACCTACCACCCTGTAACCCTATCCTTATGATAGAAAATAAGAAGACACTGTGTTTCTGAATGAATGCAGAAATTAAAACCACTGTCAAATACTCAAAAAACTCAGAGTGGTGGTCTCCATTCAATTATTCTATCCAGCCTCTTAAAAGAACATATATATCATGACAGAAGTCAGTGGACTGTTGTAAACTTAACGAGGGTATAGCCTTTATTGAAGCTGTTCTGCTGCTATAGTGTATTTACTGGTACAGAGCAATACTGTCGCTAGGATTTACTTTGTGCCAATTCCTTTATTTGAAATTTACGTTAGAGTCAGTTCTCTTTTATACAGCAAGGGCAACAGTACGTTTTTACTGTATTGCCTCAGGACTATGATAATTCTCTTGCTTATAATTAAAATATTACCTGCTGGAAACTTGGTCATGGTCACTTTCTGAAAAGGTCCAAACTCTAGGTGACTTCACTTTGCTTACATTCTCCCTGAATATATACCAAAGGCATCCTCTTGACCTATGTCCAACTTAAAGAAGAGGAAAGAAATTTAGTCCAAACCCCATATCATGATGCTCTGTGTTGACATTAACTGGAAATGTGTTGCTGCCACATTATTGCCATATCAGGGTAATTACAACGTATAGAGGTTGAGGACAAACCTTCTGGGAGATAGAGTGGCAATCACTAAACCTGGTCATCTACTGTCTGTGGAAGAGAAGTAGTTGGAACTCATAGGCACTAACTTGTGTGCAGAGGTAAGTGTGGACAGTTGGTCAGTCACCTGGCAAGAACAAACCTGGAAGACTGATATTAGGTAGGTCTGACAGAGGGATATATAGGTGGATTTGTGTTAGTGCATACAAAATATGTGAGTCTTTATGCTTTATGGTAAAGTTCAAGGGAAAGCAACTGCCACAGAGGAGATATTTAGCCACAGGTGAAGATGATACGTGCTGTGTAATTAGGTAGCTTCTCTCCTGTGTCATCTAAATAGTTTTACAGTAAGTCCATAGACAAGGGTGGACAGAGTGACATGAATGAAGACTATGCATTTTTCAAATAAAATGAAATCTCAGCAAACCACCTAGCTGTTGACACTCATGATGCCCAACCTGCCAGCAAAAAAGAAAGATGTTGAGCCCTTGATATTTCAAAGGGAACGCTGCCTGCTAACTGAAGTCTAGTCAGTTACATTATAACAGTTTTGTACTTTGAAGGGTTCATCTTTACCAGAATTAATACATATTCCAGACAGAGGATGCTTCTCTGGCTGTGATATCTCTGTAGCATCATCATCTGAGTGCTTACAGAATATGTTCAATATGTTGAACATGGTATCAAATACAATGTTGATTCAGGCCAAGGGGCATATTTTATACAAAAGAGTTGGTGCAGTGGGCTTAGAATCACTGACATCACTAATAATTTCATATGCCCTATCAATGAGAAACAATCAGACTGATAGAAGATTTGCAGGCACATGTAAGTTTTAGGGGATGCACCTTAGGAAGTTCAGTGCTGCCTTCCAGGAAACACAACATGCACTGAATCATTTGCCAAAATATGGTAGCATGTTCCAGTAGCTACATTAAGTGGATCACCGAGCTGAGGGACTGAAGCAGGATATCTGATCATCACATCTACTGAGTCCTTTGAACTTTTGTTTCTCTTCACTGCAGCTTTAAGTTCTGCTATGAAAGATGTCCTAGTTTTCAAGGTGAAAACACTTCTACCAGAGGACATATTAATGGTGATGCTGAACTAGGAGCTGCAACTAACCCCCATCCACTTAAGGCTACCAATGCAGTTTGAAGTACTGGCAAAGATGAAGAAATCTAGGGTGGGTAGTGATGTGATGAAGGGGGTTTCTGCAGCAGAGGCTATAGCTTTTATTTTTTTTAATTAATGTTTTTTCTTAAGTGTTCTGAGAGTTTGAGATTGATCTTCACAGATACTCTGCTTGATTTAACTTGTACTTTCACAACTGGTAAAGAAATATTCCAAAAGTGGTACCCCACTTTGCAGTATAGAACCCAGCAGAAGGGCACCATCAGATCTAAATACCACGAAGAATGAACTATATCAGACACATCTGTATTGTATCCTATTTTCTAAACCTTTCCTATCCCCTGAGCTTTTGGTCATGCTCAACCCTAGGCGCTCCCATAGGGACCAACTCTGTATAGCCCTTCCAGGCTCTGTCTCCTAAGGCTGATATCCAGAGTCTTTGGCTCCTTTCAGTTAATTCTGGACTCACATATATAATAGCACCATTTTTCAGAGGAGGGCAGAGCAGTTGCCAAAGGGACCAGACAGCACTCCTCAGAAGTGTGAAGTTCATTCACCAATGAGTGACAGAGGAATGTCCTCTCCATTCCCTCCTCTAATAGACTAATCCAAAGCATAGTTTCAATAGTTTCAGTAGAGACTGCCCAGGGCCAGCTCACATGGTCAGGGACCAGTCATTGCTCTTCCTGAAGCGGCAGCCAACTGAATCACATACCACCAGAAATTTGCTTCTCTTCCTTCCTGGCCTCATAATATGCTCTCCTCACTCACTCTGCCCTGGGATTGTACCTGGTTAATTATTACCACTCAAGGTTTTGTTCAGATTCTGTTTTCTAGAGAACGTGGGCTAAAATAAAAGAAAGTATTCTAAATGAAACTGGGTCATTTGCAGAGACGTGGATGGACCTAGAAACTGTCATACAGAGTGAAGTAAGTCAGAGAAAAACAAATATTGTATATTAAAGCATATGTGTGGAATCTAGAAAAATGGTATAGATGATCTTATTTGCAAAGCAGAAACAGAGACACAGATGTAGAGAGAACAAACATATGGATGCATGCAAGGGGAAAGAGGGGTGGGATGAATTGGGAGATCAGGATTGACATATATATACTATTGATACTATGTATAAAATAAGTAACTAATGAGACCCTACTGTATAGCACAGGGAACTCTACTCAGTGCTCTGGGTGATCTAAATGGGAAGGAAATCCAAAAAATAGAAGATATATGTACAGCTGATTCACTTTGCTGAACAACAGAAACTAACACAACATTGTAAAGCAACTATACTCCAATAAAAATTATTAAAAAATGAAAATATTCTAGATGGGGGTAATCCCATCACAATGTACTTATATATCAGATCATCACATTACACAATTTAAATATCTTATAAATTTGTCAATTATACCTCAATAATAAATAAACTTTAAAAACCACCTTAAAGCTGTGGGTAAAACCACAACTTTTAATCTGCTTTATTGAGAAAGCAAGAGAAGATGTAGTACAGAGGAGGTAAACCTTAGTCTTTTATAGTATAGTCCAAGAAATAATGTCTAGTATTAAAAATCAAGGTGAGTCAGTATAAACATGTTATTTATGAATAGGGAAGTCAATACCAGAAAAAAATTCTAAAAGACCTTGTAGTGAGACCATGGACCAGGGAGAAGTAGGGAAAAAGACTTTAGTTTTTTCTATAAGCCATTTAGTATTACTTGACTTTTAAAAGTATTTTTTTGCCTAAATTAAAAAAGTGCTGGGGGGGCTTCCCTGGTGGCGCAGTGGTTGAGAGTCCGCCTGCCGATGCAGGGGACATGGGTTCGTGCCCCAGTCTGGGAAGATCCCACATGCAGCGGAGCACCTGGTCCCGTGAGCCATGGCCGCTGAGCCTGCGCGTCCGGACCCTGTGCTCTGCAACGCAAAAAAAAAAAAGTGCTGGAATTGTTAACAATTGTTAAAAAATTATCTTTCTCTTCTTAGATGATTAATAGAGAACTCATCTTTATGATAAACTCATATAGGATAAGTATAGGTTTAGCTTGAACTGAATGCATTTAACTATGCAACTAGACAGTGATAACTATCTAAAATTAAGCATACGACCTCTGGTTATACCTTGAATGCGGTCTTTGGTGAATAAACTATGTGACTTATCACTGAGAAAAAAGTGCATCTCTTTGTAATAGGCACCCAGGTTGAATAACGGTCTCACCCTGGTTTAATTTATTTAAAAACTATTTTATTTGTTTATCCACACAGACACACACACCACGATGTATGCAAATGGATGCAAGTGGATTCCAAATAGCCTTTGGTATTTGTGCTTTTCAGTTAAGTAGCTATTCTAGCAATGGCACACAGTTCATATCGTGCCATTGTCAATCATTGAGAAGAATAGCCTTTCACGTAAATATATTTTCCACATTATACCACCCAAGTCTTGTACAAGATAAAATGAGTAAGATTGTAATTCTCTGTTCTTGACCTTTATATGTGCTGTGAAAGAAATGCACTCTAAGATATATTTATCATTACCACCATTATTATTATTCAAAAATGGTGTGACTGACAGGGCCGGTTCCCAAGTTATTTTTTCTTTCAATCACAAGTTCTCATTCTTGACTCAGAGGCAGAAATGTTATGCAAAGTGAGATATTTGAAAGGTGAACAGTACATCTTTCTGACTATAAAAACTCTCCCACTGTAACATCTCAGAAAGCTACAAACTTCTCTGTTATTGGAGGTGCCTCTGAGGGGATAATAAGTTATTGCATTTATTTAAGGAAGGCAAGAGAGGGTACAAAATCTTTTCTGAATTTGTTATGAGACTTTCTGGGCGACTGTGACATGGTTAAGTTATTCATATTCAGGAGTGTGGTGTCTCACGACTGTAATATAGTTGGTTATAAACATAAAGCTTTCAAATGATTTTGTTGGATTCAGTAATAGTGCACCCGCATTTTCTTTAATAGTAAAATCCTAAAATAATAGAACCTTAGTGCTGAAGGTCATTACTCACAGTCTCTTCTTTCCCTGTCTATCGTTTGGCATTTGCTTTTACTTTTCGATTGACAGCTTGCTGCATCACGATGGAAAACTTCCATGTTAGAATAAGTGTAGACAGGGATTAGCCTACGTAGAAGAAAAGAAAAAGATTAAGGCATCACTAACATAAACATGATGAAATCTCATTAATTCAGCTGAAGTAGAGGAAGCATCCTAATAATTTGAAGTGCAAATTACTTTTTTCTTTTTTTTTTTTTTTTTTGCGGTACGTGGGCCTCTCACTGTTGTGGCCTCTCCCATTGCGGAGCACAGGCTCCGGACGCGCAGGCTCAGCGGCCATGGCTCACGGGCCCAGCCGCTCCGCGGCATGTGGGATCTTCGCGGACCGGGGCACGAACCCGTGTCCCCTGCACCAGCAGGCGGACTCTCAACCACTGCGCCACCAGGGAAGCCCTCGCAAATTAGTTTTAAAGGAAGAGTTTCAATCATTCCCAGGGCATCCAACAATTAAAGCTAATATACAAATACTACCAAGTAGAAATACCGCCAAACCTTATTTAAGGCACAAATAAGGCTCATTTTTAATTATAATTGGTATGTAAATAGTTGCTTCTAATTTAATTGAAAAGAGATTGTTACCTTAAGTAAAACATTTCTCCCTCATATTTTGTTTACATTATTAATTTCCTTGCCAGGTCCTTTTTTTTTTATTAGTGCAAGGAAAGTGTCTACTCCAGTGCTTGTCTGAATCAGCATAAAATCAGTTTAAAGTTATTCATAATAAACAACTTAAAACATTAATTTTTACTTGTGGATTATGAGCCCATTTTTGGGTGCTTTTGTTGATTAAATGTGTGTCAGCAAAGAGAAGTCACCTGGAGTTTGGACTTTTTCAGAAAGTGATCATGACCAAGTTTCCTGCAAGTAATATTTTATTTATGAGCAAGAGAATTAGAATAATCCTGAGGCAATACAGTAAAAATGTACTGTTGCCCTTATTGTGTAAAGGAGAACTTACTCTAATGTAAATTTAGAAAAGAAATTCAGAAAGTAAAGGCATAGAGGATACTTCTTTATATCCTATAACAATATACATTTTCTTAAACAAATTTTTTTGAAAAACCTAGCATGAAAGGTCAAACTTTAATAAAAAGAACTTATTTATAATTGTTTAATATTTTCTAATGAGAAATACAAAAATTAGCTGCTTAATAATGCACATGCATATATGTTATACATTATAAACTAAAGCAAATGATAATAGTATTTAATTGCTTAGGAACTTTTTGAAATAGTGAAACTATTCATCTTTCTGAGGGTATATACATTT
Source organism: Phocoena phocoena (assembly GCF_963924675.1). NCBI lineage: Eukaryota > Metazoa > Chordata > Mammalia > Artiodactyla > Phocoenidae > Phocoena > Phocoena phocoena. The sequence goes on along the minus strand of NC_089219.1, from coordinate 180,714,574 downwards.
CCACTAAAAGGAAAAACTCATTCAAAAAAATCTGATTCCTGAAATTCACTGTTTGATAGAAAAACATTTTAATAAAATTTTTGTTATACTGTTTTGCTTAGTTCATAAAATAAACCTTTCAAACATATACAAATTAAGATTAAACCAAGAACACACACACATTTATATATTATATATTGTGTACATTTCCATACTTTTTAATTAAAAAGTTATTTTTGAAATTTAATGAAGTTGCATAGATCTGTAACATCTGATTTCTGCTCTTGATTTAGATTTGATAGTCTTGCCACATCAAAATTAAATAAGCAACATCAATTTTCTTTTAGTATGCGTATAGACCATTTTGTATGTAAACATTTATTTCATCTGAAATTCTTTAGAGCATGTTATAAAAATTAATTGAATTTCATTGTTGTCTCCAAATAGCCAGTTGCTCACACGTGTTGTAAAATGGTACATGTACTATACATTGCCATAAAAACTAAATTAAGTTTGTTTCAGAACACTTTTTGACAACGGCTTATCTGTGTATGTTTGCCACTGACTCATATTATTCTTGGTCACTTTATAATATACTTTAAATTTTTCTTTAGATAAGGTCAGCTCAGTTTTTATGTTGATAATTTTCTTGGCCTATTGTGAAATATTGATTTTTAGTGTTATTTAAGGGTATTTTATAAATGCTAATTAATATTTCACTGAGAATATCACTGTGAATAAATAAATTGATTATGTAACATGAAGAGAATTGGCTTCATTCTGTCCAAAAACAACTTAATTCATCCTACCCAAAAGCAGAAACCAAAATAGAATAAGCTTCCATGTCTAGCAATGTGAAATTGATCTAAAATTTTTGTTTTGGTTTGGCTTCAGGATTTTCAGAATCGTGCCTAGCCTTACAAAATGCGTTGCAAAGATTCCCAACTGCTTATTCTTCAGACAAATTAATCTCATTATTTTGACCTTATGAAATTGATTCTGATTTTATATTGTAGAAATACATGTATACATTATCTTTACTTCAGTATACTTTATAAAATGCACAGACTTGATGTGTAAACTGAAATGAGTTTTGAAAAATACATACAACACTGCAATTGAGATCCTTAAGAAGCAGATATTTCCATATCCCCAGAAAGTTTTCTAATGTTTTCACAGTCAACACCCCTCCTAACCTCAGACCTGTTCTTGACTTTCATCTAGTGAAATAATTAAATACATATTGTTTGTGGGCACATTAACATCAGACTCATCTAGAAAATTATTCCATGATGCCACGTATATCACAATGTTTTTATTTATTTCAGAATGCATCTCATTTTATAAATTTTCCAAAATATATGCATTTATTCTCCTCTCGACAGACATTTCAGTTATTTACAGTTTGAGTTACTATGAAAGAAACTGCTGCAAACATTTATGTATAAGTTTTGTGGAGACATGTTTTAGTTTTTCTTGGGAAAATAAGAGTGAAATTGCTGCATCGTACTACATTTTAAGATACTGCCAAACTTTTTCCATTTGATGTTATGGAATTTTATATTCCCTCAAGCTTGTTTGGGAGTTTCAGTTGCGCTACTCAGTTGACATATTGTCCTTTTTAAATGTTGGCATTCCAGCAGGTGTGTAGTTATAGGTCACAGTCATTTTAAATTTCCATTTTACTAATGCATAATTATGTTGAACATCTTTTAATGTGCACATGTGTGTGTATGTGTATTAGACATTCATGTATCTTGGGAAAGGTCTATAAAGATCCGTCACCCATTTTTGCTGAGGTTTAGTCTTCTTGATATATTTTAGTTATATAATACACACGTGATATTTTTGGAGATATATATATTTATATACACATACATAGGTATAAGTAATTTTTTCAAACCTGTGTGCTTTTTAAATTTTTTTAGTGTAATTTAAAAAAGCAAAATGTTTTAACAAGTACAAATTATAATTCTTATTCTCATTGTTAGCAACTTTTGAATCCACCTAACAAATTTTTCCTACTCTAAATTCATAAAAATGTTCTCATATATTTTTTCTAAAAGTTTCATATTTGTATCTTTTATATTTTAGTTCAGACCCACTTTATTTTTTTAATTTTATTGAAGTATAGTTGACTTACAATGTCATATTTAATTTCTTCTGTATAGCAAAGTGACTCATTTATACATATATATATTCTTTTCCATTATGGTTTATCACCAGATATTGAATATAGTTCCCTGTGCTATACAGTAGGCCCTTGTTTTTTATCCATCCTATGTATAATAGTTTGCCTCTGCTAATCCCAAACTCCCATTCCTTCCTTCCCTTACGCCCCCCTTCCCTTGGCAACCACAAGTCTATTCTCTGTGAGTCTGTTTCTGTTTTGAGATATGTTCATTTGTGTCATATTATAGATTCTACATGTAAGTGATATCATATGGTATTTGTCTTTCTCTTTCTGACTTCACTTAGTATGATCATCTCTAGGTTCATCCATGTTCATCATCTCTAGGTTCATCTCTAGGTTCATCCATCGAAAAGAATATTTCATTCTTTTCGATGGCTGAGTAATTTTCCATTATATATATGTACTGTGTCTTCTTTATCCATTCATCTGTCAATGGACATTTAGGTTGTTTCCATGTCTTGGCTATTGTGAATAGTGCTGCTATGAACATAGTGGTGTATGTATCTTTTTGAATTATAGTTTTCTCTGGGTATATGCCCAGGATTGGGATTGCTGGATCATATGGCAACTCTAATTTTAGCTTTTTGAGGAACCTCCATGCTATTTTCCATAGTGACTGCACCAACTCACATTCCCACAAACAGTGTAGGAGGGTTCCCTTTTCTTCACACCCTCTCCAGCTTTTGCTATTTGTAGACTTTTTGTTGATGGATATTCTGAACACTGTGAGGTGGTACTTCATTGTACTTTGGATTTGCATTTCTCTAATAATTAGCGATGTTGAGCATCTTTGCATGTGCTTATTGGCCATCTGTATTTCTTCTCATGAAGAAGTGTTTATTTAGGTTTTCTGCCCATCTAAAAATTTTTTTGTTGTTGTTATTCAGTTGTATGAGCTGTTTGTGTATTTTGGAAATTAATCCCTTGTTGGTCAGATCATTTGCAAGTATTTTCTCCCATTCTGTAGATTGCCTTTTTATTTATGGTTTCCTTTGCTCTGCAAAAGCTTATAACTTTGATTAGGTCCCATTTGTTTATTTTTCCTTTTAATTCTATTTCCTTGGGAGACTAACCTAAGAAAACATTGCTATGATTTATATCAGAGAATGTTTTGCCTGTGATCTCTTCTAGGATTTCTATGGTGTCATGTCTTACATTTATCTTTAAGCCACTTTGAGTTTATTTTTGTGTAGGGTTTGAGGGTGTGTTTTAACTTCATTGATTTACATGCAGCTATCCAACTTTCCCAGCATGAGTTGCTGAAGAGACTTTCTTTTTCCCATTGTATATTCTTTCCTCCGTTGTCAGTGGTTAATTGACCATAGATGTGTGGGTTTATTTCTGGGCTCTTTTCTCTGTTCCATTGATCCATGTGTCTGTTTTTGTGCCAAAACCATGTTGTTTTGATTACTGTAGTTTTGCAGTATTGTCTGAAGTCTGGGAGGGTTATGCCTCCTGCTTTGTTCTTTTTCTTCAAGATTGCTTTGTCATTTCTGGGTCTTACATGGTTCCATATACATTTTTGGATTATTTATTCTGGTTCTGTTAAAAATGTCATGGGTAGTTTGATAGGGATCACATTAAATCTGTAGATTGCTTTGGGTAGTATGGCCATTTTAACAGTATTAATTCTACCAATCTAAGAGTTCAGGATATATTTCCATTTCATTGAATCATCTTCAGTTTTCTTTATTAATGATTTATAGTTCTCAGCATCTAAATCTTTCCACTTCTTGGTCAGATTTATCCTAAGTTGTTTTTTTTTTTTGCGATTTTTAGAGGTATTATTTTTGCCATCCTTTTTCCGATATTTCATTGTTAGTGTAAAGAAATGCAACCAATTTCTGTATGTTAATCTGGTATCCTGCTACCATTTAGGGTTTTCTGTATATAGTATCATGTCATGTGTATAAAATGACAGTTTTACCTCTTCCCTTCAAATTTGGATACATTTGTTTTTCTTGTCTGATTGCTGTGGCTAGGACTTCCAGTACTATGCTGAATAGAAGTGGTGAGAGTGGGCATCCTTGTCTTGTTCCAGATTTTAGGCGGAAGGCTTTCAGCTTTTCACCATTGAGTATTATATTGGCTGTGGGTTTGTCATAAATATCTTTTATTATGCTGAGATAAGTTTGCTCTATATCCACTTTGGTAAGAGTTATTATCATGAATGGATGATGAATTTTGTTGAATGCTTTTTCTGCATCTATTGAGATGATCATGTGGTTTTGTCTTTTATTGATGTGGTGTGCCACATTGATTGCTTTGCATATGTTGAACCATTCTTGTGAGCTTGGGATGAATCCCACATGGTCGTGGTGTATGTTTGTGTTGCTGGATTTGGTTTGCTAATATTGTGTTGAGAATTTTTGCATCTATATTAATCAAATATATTGGCTTGTGATTTTCTTTTTTGGTGGCATGTTTGGTTTGGATATCAGGGTGATTGTGGCTTCATAGAATGTCTTTGGGAGTGTTCCCTCCTCTTCAGTCTTTTGTAAGAGATTGAGAAGGATCAGTAAAAGTTTTTCTTTGTATGTTTGGTAGATTTCACCTGTGAGACCATCTGCTCCTGAACTTTTGTTTGTAGGGAGTTTTCTTTTTATAATTAAATTCTATTTTACTTCTAGTGACTTGTCTGTTCAAATTATCTGTTTCTTCTTGATTCAATTTTGGTGGGCTCTGTGTTTCTCGAAACTTGTCCATTTCTTCTAGGTTGTTGACTGTACTGGCATATAATTGTTCATAGTATTCTCTAATTTTTTTTTTTTTTACATTTCAGTTATTCAAACATATTTTTTGTATTTTCACTGGGATTTAAAAAATAGACTAGTATTTTCTGTGAATAAGAATGATTTTACATCTCCATTTCCAATCTTTACATTTTTCATTACCTCTGCTTGTCATATCCTCTATGTGTCAAAGACATTATATACCCCATTTTGCAAAGGTATTACGCTTGCTCTAAACAAATATGTCCCTTTTAACAATACTACAAGAAGGAAAAAACCTAGATTATTATATTTACACACAAATTTATCTTTTTTGGTTCTTTTTATTCTGTCTTGCACATCTGAGTTTCTGCACTGGTATACTTTCTGTATCACAATTTTTCTGCTTACTTCTTGTAAGACAAGTCTGCTGGCAACACATGTTCTTAATTTTCCTTTATATGAAAGTGATTTTATTTCTCTCTAATTTTTGAAAAATATTTTCACTGGATATAGAACTCTGGGTTAACAATTTTTCTCTTTTTAGCATTTTAAATACACTTCTTTGTCTTATGGCTTCTATTTCTGATGCTAAGTAAGAAATGGTCTGTCTCGCACCTTTGTAAGTAAAGCATCTTTCTGGATGTTATCAGTTTTTATAAACATATTTTAAATTTTCAGCAGCTTGATTATTATGGGCACAAGGTACTTGTTTTTTTTCTTTTAATTCTCTTTATGGTGGTTTATCTTCTTGGAATTTGAATTTACTTCAAAATATATGGGAAATTTTTGCCTGTTTCTTCAATACATTTCCCTGACTTCTTATTCTTTTTCTAAATCAATCTGTCTCTCTCTCTCCCTCTCTCTCTCTTTTCCATTCAGTTTGGGACTCCAATTATATATATTTATTTAAAACTTTGTTTTTCATTAATAAACTTTATTTTTATAGCAGTTTCAGATTTACAGCAAAATTGAGTGGAAAGTGCACAGAATTCCCATCTACTCTGTTTTCACATACACACACTACTGACATTCTGTACCCCAGTGGTACATTTGTTATAATTCATGAACCTACATTGACACATCATTATTACTCAGAGCCATAGTCTACATTAAGGTTCACTCTTAGTGTTGTACATTTTATGGGCTTGGACAAATGTACAATGACATATATACACCACTGTAGTATCATAAAGAATCATTTTACTGCCCTAAAAATCCTTTGTCCTCTGCTTATTCCTTCTTCTCTCCTCCCTACCCAACTTTTTGATCTTTTTACTGTCTTCATAGTTTTGTCTTTTCTAGAATTCCATATACTTGGAATCACACAGTATGTAGCCCTTTCAGATTAGCTTCTTTCACTTGGTAATATGCATTTAAGTTTCCCTTATGTCTTTTTTTTTTCCACATCCAGTTTTATTTATTTATTTTTTAACATCTTTATTGGGGTATAATTGCTTTACAATGGTGTGTTAGTTTCTGCTTTATAACAAAGTGAATCAGTTATACATATACATATGTTCCCATATCTCTTCCCTCTTGCGTCTCCCTCCCACCCTCCCTATCCCACCCCTCCAGGCGGTCACAAAGCACCAAGCCTATATCCCTGTGCCATGCGGCTGCTTCCCACTAGCTATCCACCTTACGTTTGTTAGTGTGTATATATCCATGACTCTCTCTTGCCCTGTCACAGCTTACCCTTCCCCATCCCCTCCCTTATGTCTTTTCATGACTTGATGGCTCATTTCTTTTTAGTGCTGAATAATATTTCGTGGCTTGGATGTACCACAGTTTGTTTATCCATTCACCTACTGAAGGACATCTTGGTTGCTTTCAAGTTTTGTCAATTATGAGTAAGGTTTCTGTAAACATTCATGTGTAGGTTTTTGTGTGAATATAAGGTATCAATTTCCTGGGGAGATACCAAGGAGTGCAATTGTTGGATTGTATGGTAAGAGTACACTCATTTTGTAAGAAATTGTCAAATTGGCTTCCAAAGTGGATGTACCATTTTGCATCCCCACAAGCAATGAATGAGAGTTTCTTTTTCTCCACATCCTCACCAGCGTTTGGTGTTGTCAATGTTTTGGATTTTGGCCATTCTAATAAGTGGGTAGTGATATCTCACTGTTTTAATTTGCAAGCACCTCGTGACATATGATGCTGAACATCTTTTCAAATGCTCCCCTGCCATCTCTTTATCTTCTTCACTGAGATGCCTGTTGAGGTCTTTGACGTATTTTTTTAATCACATCGTTGGTCTTCTTACTGTTGAGATGTAAGCAGTCTTTGTATATTCTGTATAACAGTCTTTTATCAGATTTATCTTTTGCAAATCTTTTCTCTCTGTCTGTGGCTTGTCTTCTCATTCTCTTGACATCATCTTTCACAGAGAAATTTTTAATTTTAATGAAGTCCAACTTATCAATTATTTCTTTCATGGATCATGCCTTTCGTGTTGTATCTAAAAAGTCATTGCCATAACAAAGGTCATCTAGGTTTTCTCCCATGTTATCTTCTAGGAGTTGTTTTGTTTTTGCTTTTATATTTAGGCCTATTATCCACTTTGAATTAATTTTGGTGAAGGGTGTAAGATCTGTGTCTAGATCCATTCTTTTCTTCTAGCACCACTTGTTGAAAATATTATCTTTGCTTCATTTCATTGCTTTTGCTCCTTTGCCAAAGATCAGTTGACCATCCTTAAATGAGTTTATGTCTGGGATCCTGGTTCTGTTCCATTGATCTCTTTTTTATTCTTTCACCAACACCAAATTGTCTTGATCACTGTAGCTTTATAAGTCTTGAAGTTGGGTAGTGTTAGTCTTCCCACTTTGTTCTTCTCCAATATCATGTTGGCTTATAGGTCTTTGCTTCTCCATGTAAACTTTAGGCTCAGTTTGTCAATAACAAAAGAAACTTGCTGGCATTTTAATTGGAATTGCATTGAATCTGTAGATCAAGTTGAGAATAATAGACATCTTCACAATGTTGCGTCTCTCTATGAACGTAAAATTCCTCTCCATTTATTTAGTTCTTCTCTGATACCTTTCATCAGAGTTTTGTAGTTTTCTTCATATAGGTCTCACAGATAATTTGTTAGGTTTCTACATAAGTATATCATTTTGGGGTGTTAATACCAATGGTACTGTTTTCAATTTCAAATTCAACTGGTTCATGGTGGTAGTTTTAAGCTTTTTAATATAGTTCTTAAGCCATCTTTGTCAGGAGCTCTGCTGAGCTGGGACAGAGGGCTGAGCTGCCAAGTGTCAGAATAACAACAAGACAAAAATGAAAGAGTTAGGCCTTTAATCAGTTACTGTGATGGCAAAAGCAAGAGTCTCAAACTGGAGAGGAGCCCAACTCCCTCTATTCCACTTTCCCCCATGGAAAGGCACATGGGTTGAAGATCAAGTGGATCAACAAAGAAGTAGGAGTCATCTCAGTGTTAAGGGCCCCCCCAAAAACAATATGCTCTGGCAGTTTTATGGAGTCTAGGGTCAAGGGAGGAGGGCAAGACAAAGGGCTAGGAGTGGAGAAGCACTGGGTACTGAGTTAGAGTGGGGAAACCTCAGCAGAAGACCTCTGCCCAAGGTCCTGGGAATGAAGGCACAGGGGCTAGGAATGCAGATAGGAAAAGAGCATGACCGGCCAAAGGGGCCTTAATCCTTGGCTGTAGCTTCAGACGGCCATGCACTAAGTGATGTTGAGAAGGCAGCTTTCTCTCACACGGCTGGCCAAAGGTTTAGCCTTTGTAATGGCCTATTATTGAGACTGAAAGATCACACATAGTTTTTCAACCAGGGGCCAAATACCTCAGTGACTTTTTTAGTCCCTAAAACATATACCCTGAGTATTTAGGAGATCACTTCACTCTACATGTCTATACCTTTGATGTCCCCAAGTACTGTACAATTCTGTTAACTTGGTTCTGCTCTTAACCATGAGATATCTGCTTGGTGGTAGGGCCCTCATATTTGCAGTCCAGCTCTCAGCAAGGACAGTGGGGAATAATCACACACATTAGACCCGACCTTTCCATTTCCTATTCCAATAATAAATAGCCTGATCTGTAGGTTCTAGCTGCTCCAGCTGCTGTGAATTCCAATATCTGCCTCATCAGCTCAATGAGGATGTCCTGACCTTGGGTTCTATCTCTTATGCTCCCTAAGCAGGTGTCTGAAAATTATTCCAAGGCAGAGAGCCAGAGTAAAGATGAGGCTCACTTTGTGTGTTTTTCTTTGCTCAGGGATTGCAGGACTATGTCTATTGTCCAACACCTGAAAATAGTTGCTGTGTGCATGCTGTCTAGTGTTAAGATTCTGTGCAGCAAGATGAGAAACACAGTACCAGCAATTCATCACTGTCTAGTAATAAGTCTTTTATGCCATGATTATATTTTTGCACTGAAATTTACCTTTTATTTTGTTAAAATCTGTGATCTGAAGAACACAGAAACAAACAGCATTATTGCCATAGACAAATTCTTGTCAGTTTTGTTGTAAATTTCCTGAGAAATACAACAAAATATCAATTATTTACTCTAACTCAGGCATAAATATCTAATGCAAAACTTAAAAAGTAACCACTAATCCTGCAAGTGGTAAAATACAATACTGGTAAATTTGTTCTAGAAAAATCAAACAGGTAAATGACCTGAACATGAAATAAAATGAATACATGAAAAATAACATGCTAGATAACATAATTATAGTTGACAATTCAAAATGGAAATCTTTTTAAAAACTAAATAAGGAATTTAAGTGCTTAATGGAATTCTTTCAGAAAATTGGTTTCTCTCTCAAAGCTTATCAATAGCTATGCAATTAAAATATATTAATAATCATAGAAAAAAGACATTTTTAGAAAATTGTGGTGTCATATTTCCAATATAAATGGTTAAGTGATAAACAAAAGAGAAATCCATTTAACTAACATAAAAATAATCTATGTTTGGAAAATGTAATAGCTTTTACCTGAAATTTCTTGCAAATTGCCTTTTGATAGTACTTATTTTAAAATTATATAATTGTCTTTATATGTGGATTCATTTTTTTCTGTTTGGCTTTTGAAATGCATAATTTCCTAGCAAGTACTGCATCTATTTTTGTTACTTACTGGCACACAAGTTAGGTGTGAATAGATCTTATGATTTTAAAATGTCTCTATATTTGCGGTCATGCCTAACTTATTTTTTATATCATATAATTATTTACATATGTTCTCTTTTTCTTTGGTTAGCCTTTCCTCAGTTTAGTTGTGATGATGATTTTTACATTTATTGATCGATTTCAAACTTTTTTAGATTATTAACGTGTTAATTTATGTTTCATAATTATTTATTTTCTGTTGCTTTTTTGTATAATTCATTTTCTTTTTTTTACACCTAAGTGATTATCATAATTTCATCTGTATTGCAAATTTTAAAAACTTTGCACACATGATCTTTCATTGTCATTCTTGGTGTTTTTTCCTTGAATTATACATGGTTGAAATATATGTGATCCCTGATTTCTTTGTGTCCTCGTTAACTTGATTTTGGACAGACACTACTTTAACAATTATCTGTGATTTTTAAATTTTACTTTTACTGTAAGATATATTTGAACTTTTTTCTAACTGTGCTTATATATAGAGCACATACATTTTCTCTCTGCTTCTCTTGTATCTTTTTTAAAAATTAGTTTTAACTTTAGATAGTTTTTCTATGTCCAATTTTGAATATTTTGTTTTCTCCATCATTATGATATAATAAGAATTCCAGGTATTTTACTGCAAGTAGCACTTTTAAACGTTTAGATGTATTCATTAAGCCTATATTTTGTCATTCTGTCATTTTTAAGGCAGAATTAACAACTGTAAGATCTCAGATAATTTAAGGTGTGTAATCAAATAGTTTTACTTCAAATCTTCCAAATCTTCTTTTCCCAAGTACTTATGAATCATTGAATATACAACCAGGAGTGCCAGATTGAGATTATTCTTACTACATCAAATAGTCTCTTCATGTAGTATCTCTTTTAATTTTTACTTGTGCTTCGTGCTTGAAAACTGATCTTAAAACATTTATTTTGAAGATGCCTTTTCAACTGCAACACTATTGATATTTGGGACCAGATGATTTTTTTTTTTTTTTTTTTTTTTTTTGTGGAGAGCTGTCCTGGACAGTATAGGATATTTAGGAAACTACACTTAGTTGTAGCAATCAAATATGTCTGCCAAATGTCTTCTGGGGATAGGTAATATCACCCCAGTTGAAAACTATAGATTCAGATTTAATTTTTATTTTAGTTAATTTTAGTTCTCAAGTGCTTTTGTGTTTATCATTTCTATTTTCTAAAATCCATGTTTTAAGTAATTTCAATATTTTCCAGAGGTAGCTTGTTGGATGTATGCCCTGCTCTTTGTTTATCTAACAATATTTTTTTTTGTTATATTTATACATGAAAGTTAATTTGTCTGGGTTTGCAATCTAAGGAATTACTTTTTTCCCTTTCAAAATCTGTAGATATTGTGACTTTTGGTTCATGCATAAGAAAGTAAGACTGCTTGGTGTATGTTTGTAAGTAAACTTTTTCTAAATTTTTTACGTGTGTGTGTCCAGAATTGTTACCCAAATAGGTATATTCTGGATCTGTTTTCATTAGTTTTTCCTTGATTTTTTTTCGAAGTTAGTTGATTTACAATATTATATTAGTTTCAGGTATAAAACATAGTGATTCAATATTTTTACAGAATACACTCCATTTAAAGTTATTATAGGGGTGAAGTCAAGATAGTGGACTAGGAGGAGGTGGAATTTGTGGCTCCGTGCAACTAGGGCACCTACCTGACACCCATGGGGGACCACGGACACATAAGGGGACGGAAGGAACCCCCAGTAATCTGATAGGACGTTGGGCATGAGGGGAGTGAAGGGGGAGGAGAAGTGGAGGTGGGACGGGACTGGCACCCCTGAGAGGCGGCTGGGAGAGGGGAAGGGATCCCCTGCCCAAAGGGGGAAATTAGGGAATCACTGGGAGGGAAGAGGATGAAAAGGGAGCGTGACCAGGTTTCCCCTGCCCACTTGGGCCCCCAGGAACCTGCTGAAATCCCGAGCCTGATCCTCTGCCACCCCCTCCAGCCGCGTGGGTCCTGAGGGAGTGGGAGGGAGTGAAGGGAGCAAAAGTAAAGGTCAGACCTCCAGGACTGGCACCTGAGGGGTGGCTGGGGGAGGGGAGGGGTTCCTACATCTTTCAGAGTAATGATAGTAAAGATGATCCAAAATCTCAGAAACAGAATGGAGCATATACAAAAAACATTTAACGAGGATCTAAAAGAATAAAAGAGCAAACAAACAGTGATGAACAACAAAATAATTGAAATTAAAAATACTCTGGAAGGAATCAGTAGCAGAATAACTGAAGCAGAAAATGGATAAATAAGCTGGAAGATAAAATCGTGGAAGTAACTGCTGGGGAGCAGAATAAAGGAGAAAAGAATAAAAAGGATTGCAGACAGCCCCAGAGACCTCTGGGACAATATTAAATGCACCAACATTCGAATCATAGGGGTCCAAGAAGAAGAAGACAAAAAGAAAGGGTCTGAGAAAATATTTGAAGAGATTATAGTCAAAAACTTCCCCCACATGGGCAAGGAAATAGTCAAGTTCAGGAAGCACAGAGTCCCACACAGGATAAACCCAAAGAGAAAATGCCAAGGCACATATTAATCAAACTATCAAAAGTTAAAACAAAGAAAAAATATTAAAAGCTGCAAGGGAAAAGCAACAACATACAAGGGAATCTCCATAAGGTTAACAGCTGATCTTTCAGCAGAAACTCTGCAAGCCAGAAGGGAGTGGCAGGACATATTGAAAGTGATGAAAGGGAAAAACCTACAACCAAGATTACTCTACCCAGCAAGGATCTCATTCAGATTCAATGGAGAAATCAAAAGTTTCACAGACAAGCAAAGGCTATGAGAATTCAGCACCACCAAACCAGCTTTACAACAAATGCTAAAGGAACTTCTCTAAGTGAGAAAAACAAGAGAAGAAAAAGACCCAGAAAATTAAATGGAAATCAATTAAGAAAATGGTAATAGGAACATACATTTCGATAATCACCTTGAATATAAATGGATTAAATGCTCCAACCAAAAGACGCAGACTGGCTGAATGGATACAAAAACAAAACCCTTATATATGATGTCTACAAGAAACCCACTTCAGACCTAAGGACACATACAGACTGAAAGTGACGGGATAGGAAAAGACATTCCATGCAAATGGAAATCACAAGAAAGCTGGTGTAGCAATTCTCATATCAGATAAAATAGACTTTAAAATATAGACTTTTATAAGAGGGAGGGCCACTAAATAATTATCAAGGGATCAATCCAAGAAGAAAACATAACGATTATAAATATTTATGCACCCAACATAGGAACACCTCAATACGTAAGGCAAATTCTAACAGCCATAAAAGGAGAAATAGACAGTAACACAATAATAGTGGGGGACTTTAACACCCCAGTTACACCAATAGACAGATCATCCAGACAGAAAATAAATATGGAAACACAGGCTTTAAATGACACAATAGACCAAATAGACTTAATTGACATTTTTAGGACATTCCACCTGAAAGTGGAAGAATACACATTCTTCTCAAGTGCACATGGAATGTTCTCCAAAATAGATCACATTTTGGGTCACAAATCAAACCTTGGATTATTTAAGAAAATTGAAATCATATCAAGCATCTTTTCTGACCACAACGCTATGAGGTTAGAAATCAATTACAGGAATAAAAAACAGTAAAAAACCACAAATACATGAGGTTAAACAGTGCACTGCCAAATGACCAAGAGATCACTTAAGAAATCAAAGAGGAAATTTAAAAATACCTAGAAACAAATGACAACAAAAACACAATGATCCGAAACCTATGGGACACAGCAAAGCAGTTCTAAGAGGGAAGTTCATGGCTATTCAAGCTCACCTCAAGAAACAAGAAAAATCTCAAATAAACAATCTAAACTTACACCTAAAGCAACTAGAAAAAGAACAAAGAAAACCCAAAATTAATAGAAGGAAAGAAATCATAAAGATAAGAGCAGAAATAAATGAAATAGAAACAAAGAAAAAGATCAATAAAAGCTGGTTCTTTGAGAAAATAAACAAAATTGATAAACCATTAGCTAGACTCGTCAAGAAAAAAAGGGAGAGTACTCAAATCAATAAAGCTAGAAATGAAAAAGAAGTTACAAGAGACACCGCAGAAATACAAAGCATCCTAAGAGACTATTACAGGCAACTTTATGCCAATAAAATGGACAACCTGAAGGAAATGGACAAATTCTTGGAAAAGTACAACCTTCCAAGATCTATCCAGGAAGAATTAGAAAATATAAACAGACCCATCACAGGTAATGAAATTGAAACTGTAATTAAAAATCTTCCAACAAACAATAGTCCACAACCAGATGGCTTCACAGGTGAATTGTATCAAACATTTAGAGAAGAGTTAACACCTATCCTTCTCAAACTCTTCCAAAAAATTGCAGAGGGAGGAAAAAACTCATTCTACGAGGCCACCATCACCCTGATACCAAATCCAAAGAGGTCACAAAAAAAGAAAATTATAGACCAATATCACTGATGAAAAAATCAGGATGCAAAATCCTCAACAAAATACTAGCAAACAGAATCCAGCAGCATATTAAAAGGATCATACACCATGATCAAGTGAGATTTATCCCAGGGATGTGAGGATTCTTCAATATATGCAAATCAATGTGATACACCATATTAACAAATTAAAGAATAAAAACCATATGACCACCTCAAGAGCTGCAGAAAAAGCTTTTGATAAAATTCAACACCAATTTATGATAAAAGCTCTCCAGAGAGTGGGCATAGAGGGCACCTACCTCAAGATAGTGAAGGCCATGTACAACAAACCCATAGCAAACATTACTCTCAGTGGTGAAAAACTCAAAGCATTTCCTCTAAGATCAGGAACAAGACAAGGATGTCCACTATTATTCAACATAGTATTGGAAGTCCTAGCCACAGCAGTCAGAGAAGAAAAAGAAATATAAGGAAACCAAATTGGAAAAGAAGAAGTAAAATTGTCGCTGTTTGCCAATGACATGATACTATACATAGAAAATCCTAAGGATGCCACTAGGAAACTACTAAAACTAATCAATGAATTTTGTAAGGTTGCAGGATACGAAATTAATGCACAGAAATCTCTTGAATTCCTATGCACTAACAACAAAAAATCAGAAAGAGAAATTAAGGAAAAAATCCCACTTTCCATTGCAAGAAAAAGAATAAAATACCTAGGAATAAACCTACCTAAGGAGGCAAAAGACCTGTATGCAGAAAACTATACGACACTGATGAAAGAAATCAAAGATAACATAAACAGATGGAGAGCTATACTATGCTCCTGGATTGGAAGAATCAATATTGTGAAAATGACTCTACTATCCAAAGCAATCTACAGGTTCAATGTAATCCCTATCAAATTACCCACGGCACTTTTCACAGAACTAGAACAAAAAATTTTACAATTTGTGTGGAAAGACCCTGAATAACCAAAGCAATCTTGAGAAAGAAAACCAGAGCTGGAAAAATCATGCTCCATGGCTTCAGACTATACTACAAAGCTACAGTAATCAAGACAGTATGGTACTGGCACAAAAACAGAAATATAGATCAATGGAACAAGATAGAAAGCCCAGAGATAAACCCATGCACATATGGTCACCTTATCTTTGACAACAGAGGGAAGAATATACAATGGAGAAAAGGCAACCTCTTCAACAAGTGGTGCTGGGAAAAATGGACAGCTACATGTAAAAGTATGAAATTAGAACACTTCCTAACACCATACACAAAAATAAACTCAAAATGGATTAAAGACCTAAATGTAAAGCCAGACACTACAAAACCTTTAGAGGAAAACATAGGCAGAACACTCTGTGACATAAGTCACAGCAAGATCCTTTTTGACCCACCTACTAGATTAAGGGAAATAAAAACAAAATTAAACAAATGGGACCTAATGCAACTTAAAAGCTTTTGCACAGCAAAGGAAAACATAAACAAAACAAAAAGACAACCTGCAGAATGGGAGAAAATATTTGTAAATGAAGCAACTGACAAAGGATTAATCTCCAAAATATGCAAGCAGCTCATGCAGCTCAATATCACAAAAACAAACAACCAAGTCCAAAAATGGGTGGAAGACCTAAATAGACATTTCTCTAAAGAAGACATACAGATGGCTAACAAATGCATGAAAAGGTGCTCAACATCATTAATTATTAAAGAAATGCAAATCAAAACCACAATGACGTATCACCTCACACCAGTCAGAATGGCCATCAAAAAAAATCTACAAACCATAAATGCTGGAGAGGGTGTGTAGAAAAGGGAACCTCTTGCACTGTTGGTGGGAATGTAAATTGATACAGCCACTATGGAGAACCGTCCTTAAAACTAAAAATAGTACTACCATATGACCCAGCAATCCCACTACTGGGCATATACCCTGAGAAAACCATAATTCAAAAAGAGTCACGTAGCACAATGTTCATTGCATCTCTATTTACAATAGCCAGGACATGGAAGCAACCTAAATGTCCATGAACAGACGATTGGATAAAGAAGATGATGTGGCCCATATATACAATGAAATATTACTCAGCCATAAAAAGGAACGAAACAGTTTTTTGTAGTGAGGTGGATGGACCTAGAGTCTGTCATACAGAGTGACGTAAGTCAGAAAGAGAAAAACAAATATCGTATGCTAATGCATATATATGGAATTTTAAAAAGCAGTACTGATGAACCTAGTGGCAGGACAGGAATAAAGACACAGGCATAGAGAACAGACTTAAGGGCATGGGGGGAAAGGGGAAGCTGGGATGAAGTGAGAGAGTAGCACTGACATATATAGACTACCAAATGTAAAATAGATAGCTAGTGGGAAGCAGCCGCATAGCACAGGGAGATCAGCTTGGTGCTTTTTGATGACATAGAGGGATGAGATAGGGAGGGTGGGAGGGATGCTCAAGAGGGAGGAGTTATGGGGATATATGTATACATATAGCTGATTCACTCTGTTGTACAGCAGAAACTGACACAACATTGTAAAGCACTTATAGTCCAATAAAGATGTGAAAGAAAAAGTTTTAAAATATTGGTTATATTCCCTGTGCTGTACTTTATTTCCTTGTAGTTTATTTGTTTTTTTTATTTTTTTGCGGTACACGGGCCTCTCACTGCTGTGGCCCCTCCCGCTGCAGAGCACAGGCTCTGGATGCACAGGCTAAGTGATCATGGCTCACAGGCCCAGCCGCTCCACGGCATGTGGGATCCTCCTGGACCAGGGCATGAACCCGTGTCCCCTGCATTGGCAGGTGGACTCTCAACCACTGCACCACCAGGGAAGCCCGTAGTTTATTTTATACATAGTAGTTTGTGCCTCTTAAACCACTACCCCATGTTTCCCCTCCCTACTTCCCTCTCCCCACTGGTAACCATTAGCTTCCTCTGTATATCTGTGTGTCTATTTCTGTTTTGTTATATTCATTTGTTTGTTTTATTTCCTACTTCCTACATATGAGTGATATATAACTCTATCTGAATCTCTATCTGACTTATTTCACTAAGCATAATCCATGTTCTTTCAAATGGCAAATTTTCATTTTTCATGGTCTAGTAATATTCCTTTGTGTATATATACCACATCTTTTCATGCAGCTGTTGGCTATCTGTAAGTCTTCTTGGAGAAATATCTGTTCAGGTGTTCTGCTTATTTTTAATCAGGTTGCTTGTTTTTTGATGTTGAGTTGCCTGAGTTGCTTATGTGTTTTGAATGTTAACCTCTTATTGGTCATGTCATTTGCAAATATTTTCTTCCTTTCTATAGGTTGTCTTTTCATTTCATTGGTAGTTTCCTTTGCTGTGCAAAAGCTTTTAAGTTTAATTAGATCCCATTTGTTTATTTTTCCTTTTGTTTCCCTTGCCTTAGGAGAAAGAGCCAAAAAAATATTGCTACGATTTATGCCAAAGAGTGTTCTTCCTATGTTTTATTCTAGGAGTTTTATGGTTTGTAGTGTTATATTTAGGTCTTTAATCCATTTTGAGTTTATTTTTGTGTATGGTGTGAGGAAATGTTATAATTTCATTCTTTTATATGTAACTGTCCAGTTATTCCAGCATGACATATTGAAGAAACTGTCTTTTCTCCATTGTATATTCTTGATGTCTTTGTTGTGGATTAATTGACCATAAATGTGTGGGTTTATTTCTGAGTTTTCTATTCTGTTCCATCGTTCAATATGTCTGATTTTATTCCAGTACCATACTGTTTTGATTACTGTAACTTTGTAGTACAGTCTGAAGTCAGGGAGCATGATACCTCCAGCTTTGTTTTTTTTTTCTCAAGATTGCTTTGGCTATTTGAGATCTTTTGTGTTTCCATATAAATTTTAGGATTATTTGTTCTAGTTCTGGGAATATGTCAAGGGTATTTTGATAGAGATTGCATTGAATCTGCACATTGATTGGTTAGCATGGATATTTTAACATTAATTCTTCCAACCCATGAACACAGGATATCTTTCTATTTTGTTATATCATCTTTAATTTTCTTTATCAGTGTTTCAAAGTTTTCAGAGTATAGATCTTGTGTCTCCTTGGTTAAGTCTATTCTTAGGTATTTTCTTCTTTTTAATGTGATTTTAGAGGGGATTGTTTCTTAATTTTTCTTTCTTTTATAGTTCGTTATTAATGTATTGAAAAACAAAATATTTCTGTATATGTTTGCATCGATTTAGCTTGGTGCTGAAATTTAAAACAATGAGTAATAACAAGAAGAGTAATCACAATAACTTGCTATTTATTGAATTCAGATATACTATGTGTGTTAAAAGCATAATCTTATTTAATCCTCACAACAGTCTCAAATTTCAGAAGACAAAAATACTTCAGGAAATTAAAAAGTAAGAATGAACATAACAAGTTTTAAAAGATGTGGGCCAGTACTTTTATCTACTACTAACAGAGATGCAAAATGATAGATTTTTTTAGAAAACAGGCTGGTAGTTTCCTTAAAATTTAAAATATACAGCTATGATATGTTCCAATCATTCAACACATAGGTATTTATAATGTGAAAAGAAGACACAAAGATTTATACAAACATTCATAGCAGCTTTTTAATAGCTCCTAACTGGGAATCACACTAATGTCCATTAATAATTGAATAGATTAATAGATCTTGGTATATTGATACAATGGAATATTTCTCAGCAATAAAAAGAAACACATTATTTGTGAATTCAACTATAAGAATCTCAAAATATTTATGCTGGATGAAAGAAATCAGGAAAAAATAAAGTGCATAGTGCATTATTCTATTTATATAAAACTCTAGGAAATTCCAATTGATCTATAGGGACAGAAAGCAGACCAGTGGTTACCTGGAGATATGATAGGGGTGATATATATATAACAAAGGGGCATAAGAACATGTATGGTTAGACTCATTCATTATCTAGATTATGGTGATTATTTCATAAGTGTACAAATAAGTCAAAATTCACCAAATTTTGTGCTGTAACTATTTGATTTTTTTTGAAATATATCTCAATAAACTTAAAAAAAATAGTGCCACAGAGAGAATAGATAGCTTAGATTGGATTATTTTTTCATTAAATTCTTATTTACATTCAATGAAATTCACTCAATTTAAGTAAACTTTGAATGTGTATAATTGTTTACAGTTGTATAACCACAATAGAACCTTTTCTTCATCATAAAGTTTCTTACTTCCTTATTGCACCCATCCATGACCCCAGAAATTCTCTGAATCTGCCTACAGGCATTATAATTTTTCTTTTTTCCCTTAGAACTGCATATATTTAGAATCATACAGTATGTAATTTTTGTATTTGGCTCTTCACTTGGCACACTGTTATGAAATTCATCCATGTTGTTACATGTATTAATATTCTATTTCCTTTAATTTCTGAGTATTATTTCATAGTATGACTATCCTAGAATTTCTTATCCATTTACCACTTATGGGTTTGTATGCTTGCATCCAGATTTTGGATATTATGTGTCATCTTTCTGTAGACATATGTTATTTTGGGGGTAAATAGCTAGGAGTGGAATTGCTCAATCATATGATAAGCATATATTCACCTTTATAAGATTTGCCATACTGCTTTCCAAAGTGGTTGGACGACCTTGCATTTGCATCACTAATCTACAAAATTTCCAGTTGGTTCACATGCTCACCCGCAGTTGGTATGTTAGTCTTAAACTGTTCTAGTGGGTGTGTACTGGTATCTTGTTGGTTTAATTTGCATTTTTCTCATGAATATTGATGTTGAGCATATTTCATGTGCTTATTGGATATATATACATATAAATATATGTGTATATATATGTATATATATTTATATATATATAATTTAGAAATATATGTCCAAATAAATTGACGATTATTTTTTCTTAGATGGTTTATCTTCTTATTTTTGAGTTATAAGACTTTTGTATATATTCTGTATATAAGCTCTTTTACAGATAGGTTTTCAAAACATTTCTCCAAGTACACTTGCCTTCTTGTTATCTTAATAATGTCTTTCAATGTGTAAATTATTTTACTTTGTTGAATTCCCTTTTATCATTTTTTCTTTTGTAAACTGTGTTTATTTTGCTCTTTGAAAAATCTTTGCCTAACTCAGTATCACAAAAATTTTCTCCTATATTCTTCAAAAATAGGATCTTCTTTATTGCTTATTAATTTAGATAAATGATCAAAACTGGGGTCTATTGTAGTGTGGGAGCTTCATGCTACCTCTCTGTAAATCCAATTCTTTCTAGTAAAATGTGTGTATGGGGTGTCTACTTAATTTGCCCAGCCAGTACAACAGTGTTTATTCTATGAATACGAAGAATATTGGTCAAGAATAGAGCCATGGGACTACAGTCCCAACTCTAGAATCCAGGACTCAGGCTGCTCTGACCCTGATGTGAGCACAGTATGAGAGTAAGATTTGAAAGGATGACAGCTCCAACTGCAAGCAGGCCAATACAAGACAGAGACTTAAAACTCAAAGGGTCAGAACCATGCCTGAGTAGCTTCTTCCTACCTGGATTAAAAATAAACATAGATGTCAGTCCTACTTTAAGGGTGAATAATGGATGGAGAAAAAGAGGAAGTCTTGCCCCCAATTAGTTCTCTAAGAGGGAAGCCTATCTGTTTACCAGCCCTTATTTTATTGGCTTACAGGAGCAAGAGGGAAGGAGTTCCTTACAGCATATATTGTTCAATTTTACTGTGTGCTTAATTATTTTTATTTCTTTTTAAAAATGTATTTTTTGGAGAGCCTGATGGTATTAGCTAGAGTACTGATGCATGACTTAGTTTTTCGGACCTAACCAATTCATTTAGGATATTAAGGCAACAGTGTTCTCTCTTCAGTTTGCTTATTGTCTAAGCCAAGGGAAGCCTCAGCCAATTATACCATGTACAGGACATGAGTGCCCGGCAATTTCTACTGATATTAGCACTAGCAGCATATATGTATGTGTCTTACAAGTGCCTACAACTCTTAACTATTTTATTTTTAGTTCTTCTGGGACTAATATTTATTAGCATACATTTCACTAAAATGGGAAAGTCAGAAAGAAAAGCTAAGGTATTTTGTGGTGGTTGTTGTTTTTTTTTTTTTTTTTTTTTTAAACATCTTTATTGGGGTATAATTGCTTTACAATGGTGTGTTAGTTTCTGCTTTATAACAAAGTGAATCAGCTATACATATACATATGTTCCCATATGTCTTCCCTCTTGCGTCTCCCTCCCTCCCACTCTCCCCATCCCACCCTTCCAGGCTGTCACAAAGCACCGAGCTAATATCCCTGTGCCTTGCGGCTGCTTCCCCCCAGCTATCTACCTTACTACGTTTGTTAGTGTGTATATGTCCATGACTCTCTCTCGCCCTGTCAAAACTCACCCTTCCCCCCTCCCCATATCCTCAAGTCCGTTCTCCAGTAGGTCTGCGTCTTTATTCCTGTCTTACCCCTAGGTTCTTCATGACATTTTTTTCCCTTAAATTCCATATATATGTGTTAGCATACGGTATTTGTCCTTTTCTTTCTGACTTACTTCACTCTGTATGACAGACTCTAGGTCTATCCATCTCATTACAAATAGCTCAATTTCATTTCTTTTTAAGGCTGAGTAATATTCCATTGTGTATATGTGCCACATCTTCTTTATCCATTCGTCCGATGATGGGCGCTTAGGTTGTTTCCATCTCCGGGCTATTGTAAATAGAGCTGCAATGAACATTTTGGTACATGACTCTTTTTGAATTTTGGTTTTCTCAGGGTATATGCCCAGTAGTGGGATTGCTGGGTCATATGGTAATTCTATTTGTAGTTTTTTAAGGAACCTCCATACTGTTCTCCATAGTGGCTGAACCATTTCACATTCCCACCAGCAGTGCAAGAGTGTCCCCTTTTGTCCACACCCTCTCCAGCATTTATTGTTTCTAGATTTTTTGATGATGGCCATTCTGACTGGTGTCAGATGATATCTCATTGTAGTTTTGATTTGCATTTCTCTAATGATTAATGATGTTGAGCATTCTTTCATGTGTTTGTTGGCATTCTGTATATCTTCTTTGGAGAAATGTCTATTTAGGTCTTCTGCCCATTTTTGGATGGGGTTGTTTGTTTTTTTGTTATTGAGCTGCATGAGCTGCTTGTAAATTTTGGAGATTAATCCTTTGTCAGTTGCTTCATTTGCAAATGTTTTCTCCCATTCTGAGGGTTGTCTTTTGGTCTTAGTTATGGTTTCCTTTGCTGTGCAAAAGCTTTGAAGTTTCATTAGGTCCCATTTGTTTATTTTTGTTTTTATTTCCATTACTCTAGGAGGTGGGTCAGAAAGGATCTTGCTGTGATTTATGTCATAGAGTGTTCTTCCTATGTTTTCTTCTAAGAGTTTGATAGTTTCTGGCCTTACATTTAGGTCTTTAATCCATTTTGAGCTTATTTTTGTGTATGGTGTTAGGGAGTGATCTAATCTCATACTTTTACATGTACCTGTCCAGTTTTCCCAGCACCATTTATTGAAGAGGCTGTCCTTTCTCCACTGTACATTCCTGCCTCCTTTATCAAAGATAAGGTGTCCATATGTGCGTGGGTTTATCTCTGGGCTTTCTATCCTGTTCCACTGATCTATCTGTCTGTTTTTGTGCCAGTACCATACTGTCTTGATTACTGTTGCTTTGTAATATAGTCTGAAGTCAGGGAGCCTGATTCCTCCAGCTCCTTTTTTTGTTCTCAAGATTGCTTTCGCTATTCGGGGTCTTTTGTGTTTCCATACAAATTGCGAAATTTTTTGTTCTAGTTCTGTGAAAAATGCCAGTGGTAGTTTGATAGGGATTGCATTGAATCTGTAGATTGCTTTGGGTAGTAGAGTCATTTTCACAATGTTGATTCTTCCCATCCAAGAACATGGTATATCTCTCCATCTATTTGTATCATCTTTAATTTCTTTCATCAGTGTCTTATAATTTTCTGCATACAGGTCTTTCGTATCCTTAGGTAGGTTTATTCCTAGATATTTTATTCTTTTTGTTACAATGGTAAATGGGAGTGTTTTCTTGATTTCACTTTCAGATTTTTCATCATTAGTATATAGGAATGCCAGAGATTTCTGTGCATTAATTTTGTATCCTGCTACTTTACCAAATTCATTGATTAGCTCTAGTAGTTTTCTGGTAGCATCTTTAGGATTCTCTATGTATAGTATCATGTCATCTGCAAACACTGACAGCTTTACTTCTTCTTTTCCGATTTGGATTCCTTTTATTTCCTTTTCTTCTCTGATTGCTGTGGCTAAAACTTCCAAAACTATGTTGAATAAGAGTGGTGAGAGTGGGCAACCTTGTCTTGTTCCTGATCTTAGTGGAAATGCTTTCAGTTTTTCACCATTGAGGATGATGTTTGCTGTGGGCTTGTCATATATGGCCTTTATTATGTTGAGGAAAGTTCCCTCTATGCCTACTTTCTGGAGGGTTTTTATCATAAATGGGTGTTGAATTTTGTCGAAAGCTTTCTCTGCATCTATTGAGATGATCATATGGTTTTTCTCCTTCAATTTGTTAATATGGTTTATCACATTGATAGATTTGCGTATATTGAAGAATCCTTGCATTCCTGGAATAAACCCCACTTGATCATGGTGTATGATCCTTTTAATGTGCTGTTGGATTCTGTTTGCTAGTATTTTGTTGAGGATTTTTGCATCTATGTTCATCAGTGACATTGGCCTGTAGTTTTCTTTCTTTGTGACATCCTTGTCTGGTTTTGGTATCAAGGTGATGGTGGCCTCGTGGAAGGAATTTGGGAGTGTTCCTCCCTCTGCTATATTTTGGAAGAGTTCGAGAAGGATAGGTGTCAGCTCTTCTCTAAACGTTTGATAGAATTCACCTGTGAAGCCATCTGGTCCTGGGCTTTTGTTTGTTGGAAGGTTTTTAATCACAGTTTCAATTTCAGTGCTTGTGATTGGTCTGTTCATATTTTCTATTTCTTCCTGATTCAGTCTTGGCAGGTTGTGCATTTCTAAGAATTTGTCCATTTCTTCCAGATTGTCCATTTTATTGGCATAGAGTTGCTTGTAGTAATCTCTCATGATTTTTTTTATTTCTGCAGTGTCAGTTGTTACTTCTCCTTTTTCATTTCTAATTCTATTGATTTGAGTCTTCTCCCTTTTTTTCTTGATGAGTCTGGCTAGCGGTTTATCTATTTTGTTTATCTTCTCAAAGAACCAGCTTTTAGTTTTATTGATCTTTGCTATCGTTTCCTTCGTTTCTTTTTCATTTATTTCTGATCTGATTTTTATGATTTCTTTCCTTCTGCTAGCTTTGGGGTTTTTTTGTTCTTCTTTCTCTAATTGCTTGAGGTGCAAGGTTAGGTTGTTTATTCGAGATGTTTCCTGCTTCTTAAGGTGGGCTTGTATTGCTATAAACTTCCCCCTTAGAACTGCTTTTGCTGCATCCCATAGGTTTTGGGTCGTTGTGTCTCCATTGTCATTTGTTTCTAGGTATTTTTTTATTTCCTCTTTGATTTCTTCAGTGATCACTTCATTATTAAGTAGTGTATTGTTTAGCCTCCATGTGTTTGTATTTTTTACAGATCTTTTCCTGTAATTGATATCTAGTCTCATGGCGTTGTGGTCAGAAAAGATACTTGATACAATTTCAGTTTTCTTAAATTTACCAAGGCTTGATTTGTGACCCAAGATATGATCTATCCTGGAGAATGTTCCATGAGCACTTGAGAAAAATGTGTATTCTGTTGTTTTTGGATGGAGTGTCCTATAAATATCAATTAAGTCCATCTTGTTTAATGTATCATTTAAAGCTTGTGTTTCCTTATTTATTTTCATTTTGGATGATCTGTCCATGGGTGAAAGTGGGGTGTTAAAGTCCCCTACTATGAATGTGTTACTGTTGATCTCCCCTTTTATGGTTGTTAGTATTTGCCTTATGTATTGAGGTGCTCCTATGTTGGGTGCATAAATATTTACAATTGTTATATCTTCTTCTTGGATCGATCCCTTGATCATTATGTAGTGTCCTTCTTTGTCCCTTTTAATAGTCCTTATTTTAAAGTCTATTTTGTCTGATATGAGAATTGCTACTCCAGCTTTCTTTTGGTTTCCATTTGCATGGAATATCTTTTTCCATCCTCTTACTTTCAGTCTGTATGTATCTCTAGGTCTGAAGTGGGTCTCTTGTAGACAACATATATAAGGGTCTTGTTTTTGTATCCATTCAGCCAATCTGTGTCTTTTGGTGGGAGCATTTAGTCCATTTACATTTAAGGTAATTATTGATATGTATGTTCCTATTTCCATTTTCTATATTGTTTTGGGTTCGCTACTATAGGTCGTTTCCTTCTCTTGTGTTTCGTGTCTAGAGAAGTTCCTTTAGCATTTGTTGTAAAGCTGGTTTGGTGGTGCTGAACTCTCTCAGCTTTTGTTTGTCTGTAAAGGTTTTAATTTCTCCATCAAATGTGAATGAGATCCTTGCTGGGTAGAGTAGTCTTGGTTGCAGGCTTTTCTCCTTCATCACTTTCAGTATGTCCTGCCACTCCCTTCTGGCTTGTAGGGTTTCTGCTGAGAGATCAGCTGTTAACCTTATGGGGATTCCCTTGTGTGTTATTTGTTGTTTTTCCCTTGCTGCTTTTAATATGCTTTCTTTGTATTTAATTTTTGACAGTTTGATTAATATGTGTCTTGGCGTGTTTCTCCTTGTATTTATCCTGTATGGGACTCTCTGTGCTTCCTGGACTTGATTAACTATTTCCTTTCCCATATTAGGGAAGTTTTCAACTATAATCTCTTCAAATATTTTCTCAGTCCCTTTCTTTCTTTCTTCTTCTTCTGGAACCCCTATAATTCGAATGTTGGTGCGTTTCATGTTGTCCCAGAGGTCTCTGAGACTGTCCTCAGTTCTTTTCATTCTTTTTTCTTTATTCTGCTCTGCAGTAGTTATTTCCACTACTTTATCTTCCTGGTCACTTATCCGTTCTTCTGCCTCAGTTATTCTGCTATTGAACCTATCTGGAGTGGTTTTAATTTCATTTATTGCATTGTTCATCGTTGCTTGTTTCATCTTTAGTTCTTGTAGGTCCTTGTTAACTGTTTCTTGCATTTTGTCCATTCTACTTCCAAGATTTCGGATCATCCTTACTATCATTATTCTGAATTCTTTTTCAGGTAGATTGCCTATTTCCTCTTCATTTGTTAGGTCTGGTGGGTTTTTATCTTGCTCCTTCATCTGCTGTGTGTTTTTCTGTCTTCTCATTTTGCTTATCTTACTGTGTTTAGGGTCTCCTTTTTGCAGGCTGCACTTTCGTAGTTTCCGTTGTTTTTGATGTCTGTCTCCAGTGGCTAAGGTTGTTTCAGTGGGTTGTGTAGGCTTCCTGGTGGAGGGGACTAGTGCCTGTGTTGTGCTGGATGAGGCTGGATCTTGTCTCTCTAGTGGGCAGGTTCACGTCTGGTGGTGTGTTTTGGGGTGTCTGTGGCCTTATTATGATTTTAGGCAGCCTCTCTGCTAATGGGTGGGGTTGTGTTCCTGTTTTGCTAGTTGTTTGGCATAGGTTGTCCAGCACTGTGGCTTGCTGGTCGTTGAGTGAAGCTGGGTGCTGGTGTTAAGATGGAGGTCTCTGGGAGATTTCCACCGTTTAATATTATGTGGAGCTGGGAGGTCTCTTGTTGACCAGTGTCCTGAAGTTGGCTCTCCTACCTCAGAGGCAGAGCCCTGACTCCTGGCTGGAGCACCAAGAGCCTTTCATCCACATGGCTCAGAATAAAAGGGAGAAAAAGTAGAGAGAATTAGTAGAAGTATGAGTAAAGAAAGAAGGAAAGGAGGAAAGGAAGGAAGGAAGAAAGAAGGAAAGAAAGGAGGGAGGGAGGGAGGAAGGAAGGAAGGAGGGAAAGAAGGAAAAAAGACAGAAAGATGATACAGTAAAAATAAAATAAAGTATAATATAGTTATTGAATTAAAAAATATTTAGAAAAAAAAAAGGGACGGATAGAACCTTAGGACAAATGTTGGAAGCAAAGCTATACAGAGAAAATCTTACACAGAAGCATACACATACACCTTCACAAAAAGAGGTAAAGGGGGAAAAATCATAAATCCTGCTCCCAGAGACCACCTCCTCAATTTGGGGTGATTCATTGTCTAAAGGAGGGAAGGAAGGAAGGAAAGAAAGAAAGAACGAAGGTAAAGTATAATAAAGTTATTACAATTAAACTTAATTATTAAGAAAAAGAATTTTTTAAAATATCATGGACGGATAGAGCCCTAGGACAAATGGTGGAAGCAAGAGTATACAGACTAGATGTCACACAGAAGCATACACGTACACATTCACAAAAAGAGGAAAAGGGAAAAAAATCATAGATCTCGCTCCTAAATTCCACCTCTTCAATTTGGGATCATTCCTTGTCTATTCAGGTATTCCACAGATGCAGGGTATATCAAGTTGATTGTGGAGCTTTAATCCGCTGCTTCTGTGGCTGCTGGGAGAGATTTCCCTTTCTCTTCTTTGTTCTCACAGCTCACAGGAGCTCAGCTTTGGATTTGGCCCTGCCTCTGCGTGTAGGTCGCTGGAGGGCGTCTGTTTTTTCCGCTCAGACAGGACGGGGTTAAAGGAGCCGCTGATTCGGGGCCTCCGGCTCACTCAGGCCGGGGGTTGGGGGTTGGGGGATGGGGGAAGGAGGGGCACTGCGTGCGGGGCCGGCCTGCAGCGGCAGAGGCCGGCGTGACGTTGCACCAGCCTGAGGCCCGCCGTGCGTTCTCCCGGGGAAGTTGTCCCTGGATCCCGGGAACCTGGCAGTGGCGGGCTGCACAGGCTCCGCGGAAGAGGGGTGTGGAGAGTGACCTGTGCTCGCACACAGGCCGCTTGGTGGCGGCAGCAGCAGCCTTAGCGTCTCCCGCCCGTCTCTGGGGTCCGCTGTTTTAGCCGCGGTTCGTGCCCGTCTCTGGGGTTTGCGCTTTCAGCCGCGGCTCGCGCCCGTCTCTGGAGTTCCTTTAAGCAGCGCTCTTAAAGCCCTCTCCTCGCGCACCAGGAAACAAAGAGGGAAGAAAAAGTCTCTTGCCTCTTAGGCAGGTGCAGGCTTTTCCCCGAACTCCCTCCTGGCTAGTCGTGGTGCACTAACCCCTTCAGGCTATGTTCAAGCCGCCAACCCCAGTCCTCTCCCTGAGCTCCGTCCAAAACCAAAACCCGAGCCTCAGCTCGCAGCCCCGCCCGCCCCGGCGGGTGAGCAGACAAGCCTCTCGGGTTGGTGAGTGCTGGTCGGCACCGATCGTCTGTGCAGGAATCTCCCCGCTTTGCCCTCCGCACCCGTCGCTGTGCACTACTCCGCGGTCCCGAAACTCCCCCCTCCGCCTCCCGCAGTCTCCGCCCGCGGAGGGGCTTCCTAGTGTGTGGAAACTTTTCCTCCTTCACAGCTCCCTCCCACTGGTGCAGGTGCCGTCCTTATTCTATTGTCTCTGTTTTTTCTTTTTTTCTTTTGCCCTACCCAGGTACATGGGGAGTTTCTTGCCTTTTGGGAGGTCTGAGGTCTTCTGCCAGCCTTCAGTAGGAGTTCTGTAGGAGTTGTTCCACGTGTGGATGTATTTCTGGTGTATCCGTGGGGAGGAAGGTGATCTCCGCGTCTTACTCTTCCGCCATCTTCAAGTAAGATTTCTCGGTTGTTGTTTTTAAAGTTATTTCTTTAGTTAAGTGGAAATTTTTTTGGAGGAGTGCTTTTAGGTATGTTTTTGTAGTCTGTATAATTTATTTATTTTTATTAAAGTATAGTTGATTCACAATGTTGTGTTAGTTTCTGGTGTACAATAAAGTGATTCAGTTATACATACATGTACATATTTTTTCATACACTCTTCCATTATGTTTGTTACAGGATATTGAATATAGTTCTCTGTGCTATACAGTAAAACCTTATTATTTTATATATAGTAGTGTGTATCTGATATTCCCATTCTCCTAGTTTATCCCTCCCCCACCCACTTCTCCCTTTGGTAACTGTGTTTCTTTTCCATGTCTGTGTGTCTGTTTCTGTTTCAAAGGTAAGTCATTTGTATTGTATTTCAGATTCCACATATAAGTGACATCATATGGTACTTGTCTTTTTTTTTCTGAGTTATTTCACTTAGTATGATAATCTCTAAGTCCATACATGTTGCTGCAAATGGCATTATTTCCTTCTTTTCTATGGCTGACTCGCATTCTATTGTATATAAACCACATCTTATTTATCCATTCATCTGCTAATGGACATTTAGGTTGCTTCCATGTTTTGGTTATTGTAAATACTGCTTCTATTGGTACTAGTGCTAGGGTGCCTGTATCTTTTCAAATTAGAGCTTTATCTGGATACATGTCCAGGAGTGGGATTGCTGGATCATATGGCAACTCTATTTTTAGATTTTTAAGGAAACTGCATGCTGTTTTGCATAGTGGCTGCAACAATTTACATTCCTGCCAACAGTGTAGGAGGGTTCCCTTTTCTCCACACCCTCTCCAGCATTTGTTATTTGTAGACATTTTAATCATTACTATTCTGAAGTGTGAGGTGGTACCACATTGTAGAACTACTAGAATGGATAAAAGAATTCAGCAAGGTAGTAGGACATAAGATTAACATACATAAATCTGTTGCATTTCTTTATATTAATAATGGAATATCAGAAAGGGAAGTAAGAAAATAATCCATTTTAAAATCTCATCAATAAAAAATACTTAGGAATAAACCTGACCAAGGAGGTGAAAGATTTATATACTGAGAACTATAAAACATTGATAAAGTAAATTTTAAATGATTCAAAGAAATAGAAAGATATCCCACAGTCTTGAATTAGATGAATTAATATTGTTAAAATGGTCATATTACCCAAAACGATCTACAGATTCAGTGTGATCCCTTTCAAATTATCCATGACATTTTTCACAGAACTAGATCAAATAATCCTAAAATGTATACAGAAGCATAAAAGACTCAGAATTGCCAAAGAAGTCCTGAGGAAAAAGAACAAAGCTGAAGGCATAACATTCCCAGACTTCAGACAATACTGCAAAGCTAAAGTAATCAAAACAGCATGGTATTGACACAAAATCAGACATATGGGTCAATGGAACAGAGTAGAAAGTCCAGAAATAAACACATACCTACAGTCAATTAATCTTTGACAAAGGAAGTAAGAATATACATGAAAAGAGTCTCTTCATCAAGTGGTGCTGGGAAAGTTGGACAGCTGCATGTAAATCATTGAAATTAGAACACACCTACACATCCTACACAAAAATAAACTCAAAATAGCTTAAAGACTTAAATATAAGACATAACACGATAAAATTCCTAGAAGTGAACATAGGCAAAACATTCTCTGACAGAAATCTTACCAATGTTTTCTTAGATTAGACTCCCCAGGCAATAGAAAATAAAAGCAAAAATAAATAAATTGGACATAATCAAACATAAGCTTTTGCACAATAAGAGAAACCATAAACAAAACGAAAAGACAACCTACAGTATGGGAGAAAATATTTGAGAACAATGTGACAAACAAAGGCTTATTTTTCAAAATAAACAGTTCACACAGCTCAATTGCAACAACAACAACAAAAATCCCAACCCAATCAGAAAAACAGGCAGAACACCAAAATAGACATTTCTCCAAAGAAGACATCCAGATGACCAATAGGCACATGAAAAGATGCTAAACATTGCTAATTATTAGAGAAATGTAGTGTCTGTCTTTTAAGATTATACTATTGGTATTGGATTATCAAATTTGAGAGAGAATTCAGTGCATAACCATAGTAGTTGAAATCATGAAAGAGTGAATGGAATTGCCAAATGACAGGAATGTAATACTTGTAGAAATGTATATATTATGGCAAGTGCAAATAAGAAAGTACTCTTGCAGAAAAGGGAATGTAAAAGGGTGGATTATGAAAGTGGGAGAAAAATATATATACTGTATTGAAATATAAGTAAGGAGAATTAGAGAGTAAGAGACAGAGAGAGAGGGAGAGAGAGGTGTTGTCAAGTGGAAAATGTGCAAATTTTAGAAAGTTGGATATGCAATTTGGGTCATCACGGATGATCAATGAAAGTGAAATTTCAGTGACATGGTGGTTGTTGAATCTAGATTATTAAGTATTGCGAATGCCCTACCTAGAATTAAAACTAAGATATAAATAATAATATTCTACTCAGGTTTCCTCTATAATAAAAATTTAAATAATTATTAGCTTTATGTTTCAGAAAATTTCAGACAGTTTTCAAATATTACAATGTAACATTTTGGCACTCATAGGGGACAAAGTATCAGCATCTGTGTGAGTTCCAAACAATAGAGAACATATATGTTTCTCTTTGCTTTACTTTGGCAACATTTTCACCCTCTTTTCACTCTCAGCATAAATTAGCTCACATTGGGGCTGATCACCTTGTCTTGCGCATGGTTATACTAGCTTCAAATCCTTTCCACAAATAAGTTTTAAGCTCTGTTCTTTCTGCTGACATTTTCATACATTGCTGTCCTAAAGCAGATGGCTGAGGACTCTAATCAAGAGATTTTGTACAAATCAACAAAAATCTCTGGCCAGGATCTGTAGTTATTGAGGGAAAAATAGAGTCCTGAACCATATGTTCCAGTATCCTGTATGCTACTCTTGTAGGAAGTTTGTACATCGTTTAATCATCCTGTTCCAAATTACAATGTAATCCTTCACTGTGTCAGCAGCTTTTTGCTTAATGCAGCTAAAGTCAACCTCCTCTGCATTAAAGAACTGCATAGGTTTTTAAATACAATATCATATCTCTTCCTTTCAACTGTGGTCAATATGCCCTTAATGAAGGAAGATATGTATGTGGTTTTCAAGTTTTATTCCTTGCATGGATTTAAGATAAATGAACCTCAACATGCATTACTTCCAAAGCATGAAATACAAAATGATGTTTTCCATACAGCAAATGCATGATCCAGGTCAAATTCTAATATGAGCTGACCTGTAGACATATACATTTTTTAAAAAATCAAGATTAGTGCCTGAACATATATATTCTGAGTGCATCAGCAGCTTTAAATGAATTTAACTTTCTGAGCAATAGACTTAAATGCAGCTAAAACATACATCTTTGATTATAGCTTACTTTGCATGTAAAATTATATAATTGCTATATTGCAATGAGACAGGGTTATTATACAGCAAATTGTCTGTGATAGTTTAGAACTGCTCAAATAGCTCCAACACTTTTTTTAAAAAGTGACCTTAAATAGAAGTCAATTTCAGAGCATTTCTACTTTGAGACTTGCATTTGAACCTGTTTTCCTCCTACACATATCTTAACAACAAAACATAAATTAGCTCATAGAATCAAAAGCACACATAAATTTCAACCTATACATAATCTATTCCTAGAACTTGAATCATGATTTAGTTCTTGTAAAGTGAATGATGCTTTCCCATAAAGACAGTTGTAAAATTTCAGTTTGCCTTTCTCACAAATTTCTCTGTATAAGATGATAGATAGGATCAATAACTGCTCTCAAAGCAAAGATACAGCAACTCTAGCTTTCTCAGGAATCTAGAATAATAAAATTTGGTATGAGCTCCATAGAATGGACATACATATATTATAATAAACTTCACTTATACAGGGTTTCCAATGTACATAAAGGAAAAACATTATGTTTCTGTCAATAATTTGATCCACCAGATTACATGTTATGATAGACATTAAAATGAAATTAATGATGCTTTTGTTCTCCTACAGAAGCTCTTTATAAAATTGTCCATGTAAACATAAATGCTGTTCAAAGAAGTTTGAACTGATTCCCATTTTCCCCTAAGTAAATGTTCTTTTACTTGGAAGAAACATTTAGAATCTTTCAGCTGACCTTAAATTTTCTTCAAGTTTCTCTAAAGTATTCAGTAACTATTTTATGATTAGTCATAAATATTGGCTCCCCTCCCCCCAAATATTTATAGGTAAAGAAAAATTTAACATATTTTTGCTTGAAATGCACTTTCGTGATTTAGTTAAAACTTTTACTAGGCTACTGTCAGAACAAACATAGGTCTTATGAGTACAATTGCTATTAAAAAGAAATCTTTTTTCTTTATGTATATATGTTTTTATATATTATTTACACAAATATATATAGTTTTAAACAAAAAAAATGTTACTTTCAAGTTACAGTCTCTCCAGACACAACCCCTCAAAGAAAACATTAAAAAGTTATATTTTCCACCTTTCATAAGACATGGCTGGTAAAAAATAAAGTCAAGGAAATTAAGATATGTGCTAATTTGGCATCAGTAAAGATGGAGAAAGAGAAGAAATGAAGAGAAATAATTGCACACTGCAAGCATTAGTCTCCTATAGGCTGAAAACAATTTTAAGTCACGTGATTGGGGCAATGTAGCATTGGCTGAGAGCTTTGTAATGCCTCACTGTCTTTTTTTTTTTTTTAGCAGAAATAAGAATAATTATATATTAAGAAAAAACTTCTCACACAAAACACCAAGAACAAATCAACAGACAAAATAAACTTGAAGGAAGCAGAGAAGAGTAATAGGGAGATGACCACTGGGTGTGGAGCAATAGAATTATTAATCTTTTCAGATCTCAGGTCAAGTATAAAAAAATATAGAGGGGAGGAAGATGGTGCTGAGAAAAGTAACAATAAGAATGAGAGATATCTTTGAAATGAAAAATATTATGAAAGTTAATATTTAACCAAGAGTTTTGGAAAATAATCTGTGCCCCATCTCCCAGAAGGTAAAAATGTTTGAAAAGTGGAAAATTTTAGAGAAATCATATTTTAAAAATTAGGTGATCAGTCCAGCATTATAAGTGGCAGATGGATAGAGATGCAGAGGAGATGGACTTACAAGCATACTTTGGAGATATTGTGGATTCAGTTTCAGGCCACTGCCGTAAAGTGAGTATTGCAATAAAACAAGTCATGAATTTTTTGATTTCCCAGTGCATATGAAAGTTATGCTTACACTGTACTATATTCTATGAAGTGTATAATAGTATTATGTCTAAAAAATGTGCATACCTTGATTAAAAATGCTTTATTGATAAAATATGCTAACCACCATCTGAGTCTTCAGCGAGTTGTAATTTTTTTGCAATAGTAACATCAAAGATCACTGCTCACATAAATATAATAATGAAAAAGTTTGAAATATTGTGAGAATTCCTTAACTGTGACACAGAGACATAAAGTGAGAAAATGCTACTGAAAAAATGGTGCCAATAGACTTGCTCAATTCAGGGTTGTCACAGACCCTGTGGCCAATGATGTACACCAGAACTGCCCAGGAAAACCAAGGTGATTGATCACCAAATATATTAAATATACATAATTAGACAATTTTAAGTTTTCTTAACAGAAATGCTATAAACAAGAAAAAAGAAAATGCCTCCAAAATGTTGAGAGACAATTATCTTAAACCTAACAGTCTATATTCTCTATACATGCATATAAGTGTGAGGGCAAAATTTGCAGAAAAGCTTTTGATAATGTAAAGGCTCATTATTAAGGATTATTTTTGTCAAAGTGGAAGCTACATTGCAGTAAGTAGCAAATGAATTAAAAATAGAGATATAGAGGATGATCAATACTTTATTTTCTAGAAGTTCAGTTATATGACATAGAAAGAGCTAAACTGTTATAGGAATGGGGTGGACATACGATTGAGGAAAAATTGGGGAGGTTATTTTTAGTAAATAAGAAGTTGAGCATGCTTTTTATCCAAAAGGAAGAGAGAACAGTGAAAAAATAATAGTGATAGAGATGAAATAAGGGATGAAGGAATGATAGAAGAAAATCCAGGAAGAAAACAAAAATATAATATTGAAAGTATATGGAGAGAAATTTACATTGGACAGATTATGTGGAATTTCATCTCTTTCACCTGATCAGCAAAAAATTAGGCAAAAATTGAAAGGCGGAAGAATTTGAAGGTGAAGGTGAAAAATGTGGTGATTCTTGCCTGATGGGCTCATTACATATAACAACACGTGAATTCAACTGCTTATAGATATGTGCATGGGGAGAAATGATAGGGTTTATCAGCCGGAAGAAATTTCTTTTAGGATTTCTTTTAAGGAGGGTCTACAATCAACAAATGATCTCATGTTTCTTCCTTTTACATGTACAAACTTGTTTATTTTGACTTAATTTTTGAAAAACAATTTTGCTGGGTACAGGATTCTGCCCTGTGAATGCCACCCCAATACCTGTTGGATTCCATTGCTTCTGATGAGAACTTGGCTGTTCATCTTATTGTGGTTTCCTTCTATATGATGTTTCATTTTAATCCTGCTGCTTTCAAGTTTTTATCTTTGGCGTTCAACAGTGTGATTATGTGTCTGGTGTGACTCTCTTTGTGTTCACCCAACTTCCAGTTTATTGAGATTCTTGGATGTGTAGGTTAATGTTTTTCATCAAATGTAGGAAGTTTTCTGCTATTATATCTGGAAAATTTTTTTTCTGTCAGTTTCTCTTTCTTCTCTACTGCTAGTACTCCCATTATGTATCAGTTATGTACTTAATGGTTTGACAAATTGGTCCCGTGGCTTTATTTTTCTTTATGCTTTATCTCTGTTTCTCAGATTGCATAATCTCCACTGATCTATCTCAAGTTCATTTATTTATTTTTCTTCTACCAGCTCAGAATTACTTGTGAGCTTCTTTCATGAATTTTTCATTTCAGTTATTGGGCTTTTCAACTCCACAATTTCCATTTGGTTCTTTTTTTTTTTTTAATAATTTTTATTTCTTTATTGATAGCCTCTATTTTATGAGTTATCTTCATCACACTTCCCTTTAGGTATTGAAACATACTTTGCTTTAGTTCTTTGAACATATTTATAATCATTGCTTTGAAATCTTTGCTAATTCTGACATCTAAGTCCCTTAAAAGTTCTCGTCTCTCTCTCTCTCTCTCTCTCTCTCTCTCTCTCTCTCATATGGGTCAAATTTTCCTGTTTCTTTGCATGTGTCAAAAATATTTTTCATTGAGCACTCAGGATTTTATATAATGTATTATAGCAATTTTGTAATCTGACCTACCCTACTTCTGATGTTGCTGTTTGTTTTTCCTTTTTTAAATGACTTTACTGGACTAATTCTGCAAAGCCCCTGCTTTGTGATTCCTTTGATGTCTCTGCTCAGGTGTTTTTTCCTTGCTTTTATTTTCAAATCTGACTTCCATGGGGTCATTACTGTGTTGGCATAGATTAATGATCAGCCACTTATTTGTCAGTAGGTAAGGTGAAGTCCTCTTTACCCATATGATTTGCAACATTTACCATTGGGTCTGTGTGTGGCCTCTGAACTGATTTCAAAGTTCAGGAAATTACAAGTTTTAACATCTTCAGCATCATGGACTAATAGGTCAGAGACAACCTTTCTAGTCACTTTTGAAAGCGATTTAGACATGCAAACAGTTTTCCAGATACTAGGATGAGTATGATTTTAACAGAGCCTTCCTTGACTGTCTCGTTCCTTTTTAAATTTCTGTTGGTCTGCATTTTGTGGTAACAGAGATGTTAGCTGACTCTGAATGTTAGTTACCCAAATGGGAAATGGTGAGAATGAACAACACTAATTTGCTTCTAATGCCCACCCAAACTAGATTCTTCACAACAGAGAGTTAGGAGAGATGGGACCTGGACCCAACCTGAGTCCATTCTGAATACCTCTCACAATACAGACCTAGGAGGGATGGACTCCTCCAGTCCTTGGTTTTGCCCATCCCAACCAGAATAGATCTCTGTAATAGGACACTGGGGGAGACAGATGCTGCTCCTGGCACAAATGTCACAGCCTCCCACTGTTCTTACTAAGTATCTATAGATTTTATAAAATAAATGCTTTGTGCTTGTTATATCCTCTTCGGCCAATTTCCAGAACTTTAAACGATCATCTTAGATAGTTGTGACCAGGTTAATTGATGTTTTTTGGGAGGACAGGATTCACTCACCACACTCATCATTACAGATATCCTACACCCATGATAGGGGATTTGAGGAAAGAGAAGGAAATATGGACTTGTCAAAGAGGGTAATAAGAGAAATTCCAGGGATGCATAACTGGACAAGACCTGAGCCATAAAGCAGAGCTTGAATTTAGAGACTATGAAATTTTGGTGAAACAACTTCAGAGATAATAGATTTGATTTTCTAGGAGTGACCAATGTTCTGCGTGGAAGGATGAATCTGTAGGATAGATAGATTAACCTTTAATTAGAAAGAACGTAGATCTATCAGAAAAAACTTCAGGAAAAGAAAATGGGGAGTATAAATATAAACAGATTACAAGGTAATAACTTTTATAAGAAAGAACATAAATAAGAAGGATGTTGAAACACCAAAAGGGAATAAACTTGTGAAGATATTTGTGATCTCTGAAATCTCAGTGTAATTATTTTGGAGGAATCCCATTTTGTCTTCAGAGTAAAGTGATAGTGATTTTTGGTTAATGAAGTAACCAAAGTGATTTGGTTTGTAAAGTGATTTTTGGTTAATGAAAAATCTTATATGTCCTTCAGAGTAAGCAGCTACTCCTGTTGTTGAAGACATGTCATTGTACATGAAATCATCAAGCAGTTTTACATGACAAGTTTTGTTGGAATGATTTTCCATAGATATTAACTCATCCAAGGGCCTTAATTACCACCATTTCCTTCTCTGCACAGCTCTACCATTTCTTTAGATCACATCGTTTCTCCTCTCTGTCAAATCTCCCACCTGTAACACCAAATCACTGTGTAGTATGATCAGGCAATTTGCAGGAAAGGAGTGTGGTACGTTGTCAGTTGTCAACTTTGCATGTCAGTCACTCACTTTGAAGGTTTCCTCTGCATTGCATTACAGAGAAGAGCCCAGAAACTTTGTTTACCAGGTCCCCCTTCATTCTATGGTCCCAGATTAGGGTTTGCCACTGAGAGTAACTCAAAATATTTGAAAGTTGGGAAAAGGAAAAGCTATTTTTCTTGAGATGTCACAGAACTAGCACTGAGAGGTTTCTCAGTCTTCTTTGTAAGCACTCATTTTCTGACACATATTAAGGTAGTAGTGGGATTTTCCCAACAAATTTTGGGCAGCTGCTTGAGTGTTTCACAATGTAGTCATCAACAAATATTTCCCTCCTTGACCTCCACTCTCCCAGCTCTTTACACATTTTTGTAAGTCCAACATTGGATGTATTTCTATAATGCTTAGTGCGGCTCTGTGTTCCTGGCAAGTCCCAGATTGATTCAGGGGATACTTACTGGCAGGGTGGTTGTATCGATATATGTGTCTCATGTTAGCTTAATTATTTCAAATTGGTAGACTTGTTACTTTGACAGAGCAGGAAATATGACTGTCAGAAATGATTATAGTTATATTTTCAGCCTCTACCTATTTTTTAATTAAAACAAACAACCAAAACCATTAAAAAAAGTACTTATTTGTTCAAGCTTGGTCATGTGGAGTACATGTAAGATCCCAGTAAAGCTAAATTATGACAGGGGCATAGACTCAATTTCCTAAAAGAAGGAAATCCTCCCAATAGAAGATAGATAGAGAAAGAAATACATGGTCATTTTAAAACAACATACTTTCCTCTTAAGTAACACAATTGAGAAGCAAAAATAGTGGTTAAGAGTACGTACTCTATAACCAGATGAACTAAGTTTGATTTTTGTCTTCATACTATACTACCAGTTTTTTTAACCTTTGTTAGTTTATTCATTTGTAAACCAGGGTAAATAATAGTATTTACTTCATAGGTAAAAAATGAAAAGTATTTACAGGCATACCTCATTTTATCATAATTCGCTTAATTCACTTCACAGATATTGCAATTTTTGCAAATCGAGGGTTTGTGGGCCACTCTGAGTCCAGCAAGTCTATGGGTGCCGTTTTTCCAACAGCATTTACTCACTTCATATCTCTGTGTCACATTTTAATAATTCTTGCAATATTTCAAAGTTTTAAATTATTATCTGTGATCAGTGATCTTTGATGTTACTATTGCAAAAAGATTACCACTCACTGCAGTCTCAGATTATGGTTGGCATTTTTTAGCAATAAAGTATTTTTTAATTTAAGTTATGTATATTGTTTAGACATAATGCTATTGCACATTTAATAGGCTACAGTATACTATAAATATAACTTTTATATGCACTGGGAAATCAAAAAATTGATGCGACTGCTTTATTGCAACATTCAATTTATTGCAGTGGTCTGGAATCGAACCTGCAATATCTCCAAGGTTTGCCTGTACATAGTGATGTACTGAAAATAGTACTTGGGGCACAGTAAGAGCACAATAAGTTTTAGGCAAAAACTAGAATTTTAGTTAATATCTTTTTCAATCCACAATCTAAAGTTTTCTTTAACTTACTCATGACCAATTATGAAACTATTGCAGTAACTTGTGACCATTTTGTTTTTTTCTTTTTTCTTTTTTTTGGAATGCTCAATACTTAGGGTAGATCTTGCTTTAGACATTTAGAACAGATAATATGTTCTAATTTATATGAAGAATACCAGGGTTTCCTGTGACACTTTTGCTTGGTTAAACTGCAGCCCCCCTACCACACCTCCACTGGATTCATGTAACATTAAAAATTAAATACATTCTAGATAGCTGGAAACGTTTTGCCAAGAGATAGTTGGGGCCCTAGTAAAAATCCACAAGATGCATCTTAGTCACACAAACCTCTGACATTTTGAATATGTCATTCCTATTTTAGGATTTAGATATTTTTCTCTTTTTTTTACTTGCATTGCCTGATGTTCAAGCAGAAGAGAAAACACAAATGCAAAAAATGTAACTGAGGTGACATTCATATCCCTTCTAGGCTTGGCTAAATTTAAACTTTCATGGACAGTGCAAAATGCATCACAGTCTAGCACTTTTGTGGCTGGTGCATATTTTTGACTTTGATATTAAAATAAGTCATAATTTCAAAAAATGTGAAAATAGAAAATGCATATCTTAGAATAAAAAAGGGCACCATTTCACAATAATCTTATTTGACTTCATAAACTATTTAAGCAAGAATTGTTTGGCAGAGGACAAAGCAATGAATTGTGAAGATGAACTTGAGATATATTTTGATTCTACCATAATTACCTCCCAAAGGCTGGACCTCCAAATTTCATCACATTTGAGGTTTAGAGTGTCAACATAGGAATTTTGAGGACATTGACATTCAGTCCATGGCATGCCTGTGTGTCTATGAATTAGCATATGAAAATATATAAAAGCCTCTAAGAACTATGTAGTGATAAAAGTACTAAACCAGAGTTCCTATGTTTGTAATTTGGACCTCAATGTAAACCTTGAGTGTTATGGACCAAATGTATGTGTGCCCTCAAAATTCCTATGTTGAAACCCTAATCCTCAGTTAGGGTTAGATTAAATTATAAAAACTCATGGTGGGATTAATGCACTTACAAAAACAGGAGGAGAAAGGGAATCTCTCTGTGTTCTCCACCATGTGAGGACACAGCAATAAGATAACTTTGTGCAAACTAGGAAGAGAGATGTCACCGGATTCTGACCATGTAGGCACTTTGAACTCGGACTTCCCAGCCTCCAGACTGTGACAAATACAATACTGTTGTTTCAGCCACCGGGTCTGTGGTATTCTGTTATAACAGCCCAAACTAAGGCATCGAGTAATAATAAACACATAAGAATCTTAAATCAGACCTAAAACATTCGCCATATAACCTGATAGCGGTCTTCTTTATAAGGCTCATCTTGACCACATTTCATAACATTTTTAAAGAAATTTGGGAATCACCTTTTAAATTAGGTTTCAAAGATTGTATTTTTACATTTTATATTTTCTTAAAATGTGATCAGTTAGTAACTTTTCTTCTCTTTCTATGAATCTTGAAAGAGGTTTATGAAATGGCTTTTTTATGACTAATTTTTGTTGAGCTTATTATCTAACATTATTATTTTAAAGAATTTATGTTACCTTATCCATTTTTAGAGTTAGTGTTTTTTTTTTAAACTATTTTATATTGGAGTATAGTTGATTAACAATGTTGTGTTAGTTTTGATGTTTAAGATATACTTTTTTCTTTGGTACAACAATTTTCTCCAAGCAAATAGCACGTTTTACAGGAACACTAGTGAGCTTTTCCAGTTTCGGTTAGAGAAATCAAAGAAACATAAAAAGAGGCTTATCAAGAAAGAACACAGAATAAACACAAGCCTATGAGAAGACTTGACAAAATGGGAGATAATCAGTAGCACAATGCCCATGGATTATTTTAATATTCTTGGCTGTGTCTGTGCTTATAGAAGCTGAATTATTCTCAAAAAATAATTTTGGTCTAATGTTGCAGAGAATATTTCATTCACTGAGAATTGTGATTCTTCCCTTCAGCTCTGAGTTGAATGCTTCTGGAATGCAAAGCGAGAATTCACAAAACTGACATTTCTGTTCTATTAGTGTTTAATTATTGGGTATAATTTCGCAAAAGGAGGCAAACACTATTCTGAGAATGATATTGGTGTTTAGGAAAAAAAAGAGATAATTTATCTTTTCAATGAACTTTTTCTAAAAACAATTCTATTTGTAGAAGCCGTAGTTTGTGCCAGTTCATCACATGGTTTAGTTGGAAATCTTTACCATGGTCTGTGTCCCTTAGTCTTCACAGGGAACACTACAATTACTTATTCAATCATATCCTATGCATTTAGGTTACCACAGAAATTGATTTTTTCGAGGTGAGTTCATGTTTTTGTCACTAATAATATCTTTGACTGTTTTCTTGGGAAAATGTAGCCATTATGGTATTGAGAGCATTACTGTTAGGTTTGTCATTCATAATGAATGACCCAAATAAAGCTTTCCAGAAAAATAATGTGTTTCCTGATTTTGAGATAAAAAACAATTTCACAACCATCATCAATTCTGTACTAAAACTCTTAATAGAATTAAAATATAAAATTGAAACTTCATGAGCTTCTTAAAATGTCTATCCCTTCATAATAAGACTAAACATGTATATGTGTAGCTGACTCACTGTTATAAAGCAGAAACTAACACACCATTGTAAAGCAATTTTACTCCAATAAAGATGTTTAAAAAAAAAAAGTAAACAGTAAAATAGTCATTTAATCATTTCAAGGGCGTGTTCAGTTGAAGTAACATAACATAAAATAAAGTACTATGTATTTAAATGCCATCATTATTCAGATATGTACATTTATACACATGCAGATACATATATAGGTATGCACATGTATATATAATACAGAATTTTAATTAAGAAAGTATTAAGGAGAGACTATTACCATTGATTTCTGCTTCTAAGTCCTTCATCAACACCCTCCTTCCCTTACTTCTGCCCTATTATTGCTACTTCTTCAGTGTTCATTAGAATCTACCATGGAAGGATAAGAAACAGATACATATAAGGTTCAATGTGTCCTATTTGCAAGCACAAAGTATAGTGATTAATGGGAAAATGGGAATGATCTAATGGGAAAAATGAACCATTTATATATATATGTGTGTGTATATACACACCTGTGTGTGTGTGTGTATATATATATATATATATAATCTTTTTGTAAATAATCCATCTTGCATCAAAATGAGCAATTCAAGTGACTGAAAATAAGCTCTTTTGATAAAGTATGGATACATAATAGAATATATTAACTATAAGTCCACAGTTAATAGCAGTGAGGTAGCTCTATATGACCATGTGTGAAAGTTAACAGTCTTTCATATCACAACCACTGTGTTACCTGTTCTGCCTCCTTGTAGCAATAAGTCAAAAAAATGCATACTCTAAATATATCTGGGCACTCCTAGGATCTTAGCACTAATGTTTAGCCTCCATGGTTGAGATAAACACAAATATTGTGTTTTTAATCAGTATTGTAGAAGCGCCCTTACAAAAATCCCTTTAAATCACTGGATAGTAAGACAACCATATCCATTTCCATTGTAAAGTATGACTTCTGGTGTTCATCTGGTGCTAATTATTTATGACCAGAAGGCCACTCCTTAATATTTATGCCGGTGGTGGTGGTGGTGGTGTGATGAATTGGGAGATTGGGATTGACATATATACACTAATATGTATAAAATGGATAACTAATAAGAACCTGTTGTATAAAAAAATAAATAAAATTAAATTTAAAAAATTTATGCTGACACATTTTTCCCTGAAACCGAGGATGTGGTCCTTTAGATTTGTTAAGTTTATTAATGCTAGTTGTATGTCATTGTTGTGACATAATATTTTTCAACAAATCAGATATGAATTTGAAAAGGAAGAAATGTGTTATAAGGCTATTTAGTTGAAAGCTGTAGAAATATCAAAATAAGTTGCTAAAAATATCCTTTTTCTTACTAGATCACTATAAGACTACTACAAAATAGTCATGGGGATGATACATTTCTAAATAATTATCCCTTCAGATTACTTCATGAGAATTTAAAAGTTCTCACCTGAATTTAAAGAAATCCAAATTGGAAGTCTGTCATTTATGGGAGAGAGAATTCATTATCCTTGGACAGGTCCATATTCAAAAGCTTCAGTTGTATGTCAAATGTTCAGGAAAGAAATTGCTATTTAAATTGTTTTAAAGTATTTAAAATATTTAAAATACACACATGAAAATATTTTAAATAGACACATGAAAATTTTAATGATTTATTTTTTAACCACCTTTTAAGTTAGAATTGGAAGGATTTTGGTTTTTTTGGTTGCTTTAGTAAAGCTTTATAAGAGCTGTGGTTGTATAATAAAAATAACACTGAATTGAGAGTGAAGAGAAATCTGTCTACTGACTTTTATTAATCATATTTCCTTTCTGAAATTCATCTTCCTCCTCTTTAAAATAGTTACATTGGATTAAATGATCCCCAGGAATATTTATATAAATGGGTATCATGGTAATTGGAAAATGTCCAATTCTTTCATTTGCACCTGTACGAAGAATGTTTTGGAGATTGCTAAAGCTTTAGTAGACTAAGAAATATCTTTGGAACATAGCTGAGTCTTTATCAACAGTGGGAGCTTTTGAAGAGCAAAAAATTGTTATTTCCAGCCTCCAGAGTTTTGTTTAGTTGATTTTTATTTAATTTTTATCCTTGCAAATACTGGAGTAAGACACCAGCATTATACAGCTATTGTGATTCCCTGATGAACTATTAAATAAATTCAACTAGTGAGCTAACAAAATTTAAATAACACAGTAACTTCATTTAAAACTAGAAATTGCATCACTCCGGAAAATTAGT
The DNA here is from genome assembly GCF_963924675.1 of Phocoena phocoena. Classification (NCBI taxonomy): domain Eukaryota; kingdom Metazoa; phylum Chordata; class Mammalia; order Artiodactyla; family Phocoenidae; genus Phocoena; species Phocoena phocoena. The sequence goes on along the minus strand of NC_089219.1, from coordinate 180,669,783 downwards.
CTGAGTTACCATTTCCTGAAGGGTTTCTATTGAACTTTAACTGCCTCTTTTAGTGTAATGTACATTAATTCAAATAATTTAGAACCAATATATTCTTCTGCAGTTTGGGAAATCATATAAGATTATCAATGGGCCTTGGCTTTATAAAGTGCTCTTTTTATTATACTTATTTTGTTAAAGTATGTTTTCTACTGAGGATTCTCATAATAACTACGACAATTCCATTGGCCCTTTAAGGGTCTGAATACTATTCAAATATTCATTCATTCTTCCATTCAATGAAAATTTTTTGAGCACTTGTCAAGTATCAGGCACCATTCTAGCCACCTGTGGACACAGCAGCAAACAAACACAAAAATTCGTGCCCACGTGGAGCTTAAGTTCTGGTTAAAAAGACAGACAATGGACAACATAATTAGGGAAAATACATAACATGGTAATAAAGATAGATGGAAAGGCGGAAATAAAGTCAGAGAAAAGGAGTGTGGGAGGTGGTACAGTTTTAGGTAGGTGGTCAGAAAAGGGTTCAGTGACAAATTGACATTGAATAAAGCAAGGCAGGATAGATCTCTTATCTCTCTATATCTATCATCTATCATTTATTATCTATTATCTATCATCTATATCACCTATCATTTATTATCTATCATCTATCTATATCATCTATCATTTATTATCTATCTAATATCTATCTATATCTATCATTTATCATCTATGTATTATCTATCTCTATCATTTATCATCTATCACTTATCTATTTATCTATTATCTATCATCTATCATTTATTATCTATGTATTTATTATCTATCATCTATCATTTATCTATTATCTAACTCTCATCTATCATTTACCATCTATCTATGTATGTATTATCTGTCTGTCACCTATCTCTATCATCTAAAATTTATTATCTATCTATTTATCTCCCTATGTATCTATCTACATATAGTGCAGGGAGAAGAGCTCTGTGAGCAGACACAACCGCAAGGCAAGGTCTGAGCAGAAATGAGCCTGCCCTCCTGAGGAGATACTAACAGCACAGTTAGCAGATTGAGGGAGGGGCAGATGTAGGAAATGAGGCCAAACAATTAAGAGTGTATGGACAGACTACTTGCTGCAGGACTGTTCAAAAAATAATCCATGAATTAGTGCCAAGATAAATACAGACATTGAGAGAAAGTGTTTACACACTTTTATAGCTATTTGACATTACTGTGACATCCATGTATGTCATCACTGTTTGAATCCACATGCCTTTTTAAAAAAAGTTTCTATTAATTTTTATTTATTTTTACAACAGCGTTGCTTCATGCAAACATGGGGGATGGCTCTACAGATAGTTGAAGAAGAACTAATTTGGAGACTGTGTCTCTTTCTCTGAATAAGATGAAGAGGAATTGGTGTTTAAGGAGAGGAGAGACAGGATATGGCCTACTTATTAGAAGATCACTCTGGCTTCTGTGTTAGGAAATGAGAGAAAAAGGACAGGGGCCTAAAGTTGGACATGAGTTAGGTGGCTCTTGAAAGGACAGGTGATGGAAGAGGGTGACCCAGGCCAGAGTGAACGCAGGGGATATAGTAAGATGTGCACAGGTCCTGGATCTATTTTTGAAGAAAGAGAAAAGAAAAGAAAATTAGAAGATTACATATGAAATGTGAGATAAAGAAGAATCAAGGGTGACTCAAAGTTCTGGTCTGAGCAATTAGAAGAAATTGCCATTTACTCAGGTAATGTAGCTTGGGAAAAGAGCAGTCTTGGCTGGTGGAGGAGAAATAGAATGCCAGTCAGGAGGTCTGCTTGGGGCATATTCATTTTGAGAGACCTATTATACAGCCAAGAAAAGAATGTCATAAAGGAATTAACTTTTTTTTTTTTTTTTTTTACAATAGGTCCTTGTTAGTTATCTATTTAAAATATAGCAGTATGTACATGTCAATCCCAATCTCCCAATCTATCCCTCCTACCACCCTTCCCTCACTGGTAACCATAAGTTGATTCTCTAAGTCTGTGAGTCTGTTTCTGTTTTATAAATAAGTTCATTGGAATCGTTTTTGTTTTTTAGATTCCACATATAAACTATATCATATGGTATTTGTCTTTCTCTGTCTGACTTCACTTAGTATGATCATGTCTAGGTCCATCCATGTTGCTGCAAATGGCATTATTTCATTCTTTTTTAATGGCTGAGTAATATTCCATTGTATATATGTACCACATCTTCTTTATCCATTCATCTGTCAATGGGAATTTAGGTTGCTTCCATGTCCTGGCTATTGTAAATAGTGCTGCAGTGAATATTGGGGAGCATGTATCCTTTCACACCATGTTTTTCTCCAGATATATGCCCAGGAGTGGGATTGCTGGATCATGTGGTAGCTCTATTTTTAGTTTTTTAAGGAACCTCCATACTGTTTTCCATAGTGGCTGTACCAATTTACATTCCCACCACAGTGTAGGAGGGTTCCCTTTTCTCCACACCCTCTGCAGCATTTATTGTTTGTAGATTTTTTGATGATGGCCATTCTGTCTGGTGTGAGGTGATATCTCTTTGTAGATTTGACGTGCATTTCTCTAATAATTAGTGATGTTGAACATCTTTTCATGGGCTTTTTAGTCATCTGTGTGTCTTTTTTGGAGAATTGTCTGTTTAGGTCTTCTGCCCTCTTTCGATTGGGTTGGTTTTTTGGATATTGAGCCGCATGAGCTGTTTGTAAATTTTGGAGACTAATCCCTTGTCAGGAATTGAGTTTAAGAAAGAAGGAAAGTGAAGAAAGTGCTGACATTTATGTTTAGTGATGAAAGCATTCAAAAGATGAAAACAAGTTAAAAGACTGGAATTTCAAACAAATAAAGTCACCCTGGATTGTTTATGTTCCAGACCCTGGACCAGTGTTAAGTGCTGTAACATGCATTTTCAGATTTGATTTGTACAGTAGTTCTTCCAAAGTGAGCATTACTTTCCTTTTTTTTTTTTTTTTTGGATAGGGGAGACTGGTACTCAGAAGACTAAGCATTTTGCCAAAGAGAGAATATAAGATTAATAAATGAAATGCAAAATACAACAGATAACTATATTAACTCCTTATTAAATAACCATTAAAAGCTACTATTATTATTTTATTTCAGAGGATAAAAATTAGAACCAATATGTTAAGTATCTTGCTTGAGCTCTCACAGTCTGTAATTGGTGGAAACACAATTTCAATACTGTTGGATAGACACACAGAGACCAAGATATTAAATAATTATAGTCAACTGCTTCCTCTAGGAGAGCAAGTATTCACAATTTGGTACTTCCATTCTAGAACTCAGGTATTTCCCGCTATCCCAGCTGTTTTCTTTTAAATTTAGTTCTCAAAACTTGAGCGTGAATCAGAATCACCTGGAGAATTTATTACATACAGATTCTTGGGTCCTCTCTCCCAAAGTTCTGATTCAGTTTGTCTGGGGTGTGGTTTAATGATTTATGTTTCTAACAAGCTCCCTGGAGATACTGAGGATGACAGCTCTGATTTGGAAAATGTATTTCGAGAACCATTGCTCTATTGTATTACAATATTGTGAACTCCCAATATAGTATACTAATATGTATAGTTTTTTAAAAGGAACTATGTTTTAATATAATTATGCCAGGTCTCCCGTATTCAAAGAGAGGCCACAAATCTTTGTGTTATCAAAATGATTTTCTGGCTTGGCTCTCTTTAAGATAGGGCATCTTTCCTGAAAGAGACAGGCAAAACCACAATGACAATTTTATAAGGAGAGGACTCATGCTGACAGCAGGCAGTTTCTTCCAAGCAGAAAAGGGGTGTCCCACTCAATTACCTCTGTGGAACTATGGTGAAAAGGAGCCAGGTGAATAGCTGCATTATGAACAGAGTTTTTTTTTTTTTCCTTGTAGTTCAAAAGATATAGGATTGGAGAGACTACACCAATGATACCAATAAGAAAGCGGAATGCAAAGAATATGCAGGACTAGAGTGATAATGACAAAGGTGGGGAAAATTTAGATTCACCATACAAATATTTCTCAATGCAATTTGCCCTTATAGGTCATAATTTGACCATCTGACATACTAATTTTACAGTTATATGGTTCTCTGTAAATGGTACTTATTATTCACCTTTTATTGTTTTCTTTTTCAACTTTACTGATAAAAAGTTATAGTCAAATTTATAAGTCACTTCACAACACCTGTAGTTAGTAATTCATGGAAAGCTCTTAATGCACTTTCAGGTTCCATCATTTGACATTCGGCTAAATAGCCCACGTAATGATTACAGCGGAATATTTTTGCAAACAAAAACATTCTTGAAGATGCTCATTTAAAGGAATATCTTTGAATTTCTTTTAATAGCTATAAGCCCTACATTTTTTATTCTTTCTTCCTTTTTTAGACTTCTAGGAAGTAAGTGTATAGAATGAATTTTCCAAATACCTTAGTATACTATATGCTCTAGTGCCCATTAGAAAGCAAAATGTAAGTGACATGTCTGAAATCAAAGACACCAAAATGTGTTTTTAAAACCTCGGTTTAAAAGGCTAGTGTAAAATGTTCAAATAATTAACAGCTCTGCAGATTATAATACACTGTGATGGCATTAAATGATCCAGGCTGCCAGCCATGTTTAAGGAATAAATTCTCATTTCCACCCCTTCTTTCCCTCATTTCATTTCTTTTTGACACTTTTTCTCACTGAAGTATTAGGTGATAATAACACATAAATTCTCAAAATTTAATTAGGATCAAAGACTTTTTTCTCTCATTAATAAGTAATCTAAATAGTTACTATTCTTTTTCCCTTTAAAAATGAAAAATTATACTAATTTTTACAATTTTTAATGTGAAAAATTGTTCTTTATGAGCCACATCCTTAATCTCTTTTGCACTGAACAGAATTATTTATGACATGGACCTGTACTTTAATGGACCTATAAATACATATTTTATGTTAAAAACCTTAAGAAAGGTGGTTTTAAAAATATGAAAATCATGCTTATTTAATAGTTGAGCATTATATACATTGGGTACTTTATATGCAAACCCTGCATATTGTATTTTGTAGTTTAAAATATTTATGCAGTTTTTCATTTATAATGCTCATGTACAAAATTCACAAGTACTAAAATATATTGTTCTTGAATTTGGTCCCTAAATCCTCAGTTTCCTCCCCAGAGACAGCCGCTAACATCACTTTCTTTTTATCCTTTGAACTCTATTCCATGCATCACACAATGCCTATTCATAATTATATCTTTGTTCTTATCTTGAGCAAGTTATATCAAATTATACATATTATTCTACATTTGCTATTTATACTTAATACTCTCCCTTGCAGATTTTTTTACACTAGGACATATGTAGTTTCCTTATCTTCTTAAAGATTATGGAAATATTTTATGGATGTGTTTGATTCATGGAGCTCTAATCATTATAATGCTTACAATATTTTAGAAGAAAAAATTGCCTATGAACCATATTATATATACATTATTTTGTAAACTTTCAATTATATCTTTAGGAAATTAGCTAAATATGGAATTTCTAGATCAAAAGATAATCTTTAGTTTTGATAGGAATTCTTTTTTTATTTTTATTGAAGTATAGTTGATGTACAATATTATATAAGCTACAAGTGTACTCAATTTTAAAGGTTATACTCTATTTATAATTATAAAATATTGCCTGTATTCCCTGTGTTGTACAATATATCCTTGTAGCTTATTTTATACATAATAGTTTGTACCTCTTAATCCCCTACCCCTATACTGCCCCTCCTGCCTTCCCTCTCCCCACTGGTAACCACTGCTTTGTTCTCTATATCTTTGAGACTGCTTCTTTTTTGTTATATTCACTAGTTTGTTATACTTTTTTGGATTCCACATATAAGTGATATCATACAGTATTTGTCTTTCTCTGTCTGACTTATTTCACTCAGCATAATACCCTCCAAATCCATCCATGTTGCTGCAAATGGCAAAATTTCATTCTTTTTTATGATTGAATAGTATTCCAGTGTGTGTGTGTGTGTGTGTGTGTGTGTGTGTGTGTGTGTGTATGTATGTATACCACATCCTCTTTATCTATTGATCTGTTGATGGACACTTAGGTTGCTTCCATATCTTGGCAACTGTAAATAATGCCACTATGAACATTAGGGTACATTTGTCTTTTTGAATTAGTGTTTTTGCTTTTTTCAGATATATACCTAGGAGTGGAATCGCTGGGTCATATGGTAATTCTATTTTTAGTTTTTTGAGAAACTTCCATATTGTTTTCCACTGTGGCTGCACAAATTTACATTCCCATCACCAGTGTGCAAGGTTCCCTTTTCTCTACATCCTTGCCAACTTCTGTTATTTGTGTTCTTTTTGATGATAGCCATTCTGACAAGTGCAAGATGATATCTCATTGTGGTTTTGATTTGCATTTCCCTGACAGTTAGTGATGTTGAGCATCTTTTCACATGCCTGTAAGTCATCTGCATTTCCTCTTTGGAAAGAAAATGTCTATTCAATTATTCTGCCCATTTATTAATTCACTTGTTTGTCTTTTTGATGTTGAGTTGTATGAGCTGTTTATATATGTTGGATATTAAACCCTTATCTGTCATATCATCAGCAAATATTTTCTCCCATTCAGAAGGTTGTCTTTTTGTTTTGTCAATGGTTTCCTTTGCTCTGCCAAAGCTTTTAAGTTTAATTAGGTCCCATTTGCTTATTTTTGCTTTCAGTTTTGATAGAAATTCTTAATGACTGCCCAATTAGTTTGAAATTTCATTCCAACTAAAATATGAAAAAATACTCAACAAAAGATTGAGTTATCAAAATTGTTCAGTACAATAAAATAAAAATTGTATCTTTAATTTAGCATTTCTGTCATTGTGATTGACGTTGAACATCTTTTTTGTATTAAGAATGATTTATGCTTGATTTTTCTGTAAAAGCATGTTAAGAATCCTTTCCTTTTATTTCCCTAATTGCATTGCTGATCTTGATAATAAGAACTTTCAGGATTATATATTCTTTATACATAAATATTATAATATTATGTTTATTATATACATGTATAATAAAAATTATCAATATCTGATTCCTTGGCAATAAGAGAGATTTCATATGGATCACCCTAATAGTATTAAAATGGACACTTTGCTTGTGGACTGAGTTGAATTTTCTTTTTTTTTTTGAGTCTAGTTTGTTGTTTTGTCTTTTGAAAACCACGATTATAGTTTATTTGTGATTTTGCTTTGACATGTAAACAGGTCAAAATCTTGTAATCAATTTTTTAATTTTTAACTCTTTTTGGCTCTTCAGTTTTAAGTATTTCCCAAGACTATAATTAAGTATTTCCCAAGTTAATAATTATTAAATTATTAACTTAATTAAACTATCAAATTATTAAAACAACCACAGAAAACAACAGGACCTCTCACAGTATTTTTTAAAGTTATTAAAATTTAATTTTCTACTAGTGAATCTTTGACACATCTATAAATGAATTTAATAAAATACTTGGTAAGAGTCAAATTTTGTTATTTCCCCAAGTTACTAGCTAGAGGTATCAATAAAATATGTTGAAAAATTCATATTCCTTCTTCTCATATGAAATGTCAAATTTCCTGTGTTTTTGAACTTGCCTTTCTCCTGCCACTGATTTTTCTCTTCATGCACCAGGATCACTATGATCTAAATATTGTGACTTTTATATGTTTAAATATTTAGAAAAACTGGCAGCCTATCCTTATACTACCTTTCTGACCTATTCTTATCCTTTTATACATGCTTACTTTTACATAACTTTAGACTGAACTTGGTTAGTTTGTGTTAGTATGTATATGTGTTTGTGTATACACACATATATTTTTTAAAGTTTTTAGTTATATATTACCACATAGAAAAATTATGTGAACCTTGGCAGTGTAAAACAACAAAACATTTTTTAACCCACTTGTCATTTTTGAGTGCCTGGGATTCTTGAATGGATTAACTGGGCTCTCACTAGGTTGCAGTTATGCTGAAGGGCAGGGTCGCAGATGTCTGAAGGCTCAACTGAGGCTCAAGAGTTTGATTCTGAGCTCACTCATGTGGCTGTTGGAGGAGCTCATGTTCCTTGCTGGCTGTTGGCCTGAGGTTTCAGTTCCCTGGCAGTTGGGCCTCCCCATAGGTTGCTCAAAACATAGCAACTTGTTTCCCCAGAGTGACCTAAGGAAGAGAGAGAGAGAAAAAAGAAAAATAAGACAGAAGTCACAGATTTAATAACAATTTTGGAAGTGATACAACATCAATTTTGCCATATGTTGTTTAGATAGAGCAACTCCAGTACAATGTAAGCAAGGCCTACACAAGTGTGTGAAAACCAAGAAGAAGAGATCACAGGGGTCCGTGTGGAGGTTGGTTACCACTGTCTGTCCTCTGGCCCACAATGCTTCATGTCCTTCCCACATGCAAAATGCACTCAACTATTCCTAAGTTACACAAATACCTTGTTCCATAACTGTATCATCTCCAAGTCCAGAATCTTGTGTCTAAATCAAGTCCAGGTATGGTTGAGTGTTTCATTCCCTCAGTTAGTCAATCAACCAGCTGGAGGACTAATCTTAATCTATGTCAGATCCTGGGACCTAGCCATGGACCAGAAAGAAAGAACTCAGTGCTTTTATTTTAAGGCACCACCAAATATTTTTGTTTGCGAAATAGAAAATGTGTTTGGACTTGAGAACTAGAGGAACATCATTTAAACTCTCTAAACCATAGATTTCTCTTCTGAGAATTTCATTTATTAAGGCCTAACCAGCTATATAATTCTGATACAGTGAAGATTAGGTTAAAATAATGGATCCCAAACTTTTTTCCTGTTTTCTGCCTCCATAATCTCTACCTGTAACTCCCTCACATTAGTAACAATTCTTATTCATATAGTAATTGTTCAGATAGGAAGGCAAAAGGCTAGACATTGAGTAGATTAGAAAATCTCTTGATGGGGTAACTAATTTAACTGAATGATATTTGTAAATCTCAAAGGGTAAATGCTATCATTTTTTTTCTTCTTTGTTACAAATGTATCTCTATTTTATTCATATTTTCAAAACCATATTTCAGGTCCTATTCAATTCACTGTATTTACTACAAAGTATTCTATCTTTTCTTTTTATTTTCCCCAGTGTCACTTCCCTATAATTAGTACTATACTTGGTCACCAGATTAAAATGTTACTTTTCTTAAGTTACTGATTGTATTAAACTAACACATGCCTCCTCCTGCAAAGATACATATATATACACATATATGTATATATATATCCCTGTCCTCATACACTGGAACATGTGAACGTACTGAATTTGGCAAAGCATTGCAGATATGATTAAGTTAAGGATCTCAAAATGGGGAGATTATCCTGGATTATCCATGTGAGCCCTAACGTCTGTCACTTGCACGTATCCTTATAAGAGACAGGCAGAGAGAGATTTCACATGCACACACATGCACATGCACATGAAAATGTGATGTAAAGATGTAGCAGAGAGATATTTGAAGATGCTGGCCTTGAAGACTGGAGTGATGTGGCCTAGCTCAAGGAATGCTGACAGCCACCAGAAGCTGAAAGGGCAAGAAATAACATCTTTTTTATAGCCTCTGGAGGGAGTGCAGCCTTGCTAAAACCTTCATTTTGGGCCATTGATACATTGATTTTGGACTCCTGACCTACACAACTATGAGAAAATAAATTTCTGTTGCTTTAAGCCACCAGGTTTGTGGTAATTTATTATAGTAGCTACAGGGAACCAATGTACTGATCAAAAGCTTTCAGTGATCTACTTATCCAATGACTGAAATGAATATTCCTTGGACTGCCCTAAAGCACTCATAATTTTGGCCTGCTATAAACTGTTTATATTTTATTCCAAGGGTGAGCAAACTGTCTGGAATAGAGCAGACCAAAAATATTCTGGGCTTTGTCAGCCATATGGCCTTTGTCAAAATTACTCAACGCTGCCGTGGTAGCAAGCAAGCAGCCATAGACAGCATGTAAATGAATGAGTGTAGCCATGTGCCAATAAAACTTTATGTATAAAAACAGGCAGTGGCTGGATCTGACCCACTGGGAATATTTTTTGACCCCATTCTATATCATATACTTCCTTTTTTCCAATAATTCCCCTTCCCTTGTTTCATACTATACAGTGACTAGGTAGTATTCATTCTGATACCACCCACAGATTATATACTGTGAATTTACTGTATTAACCATAAATATTTGTTGAATGAATAAGTGAATAAAATTCGAATCTCCGATCTTACTAGTGTGCACATTTCCTTCAATACATGGTGAATGCATTTAATTTGTATCCCTTTGCTTTAACCATGGCAGAATATTTCCCTTTTTCCTTCACCTATGGGAATACTCATCACTCATTAGGGTTAATTGTAATAAGATCCTCTTCTTGAAAACTACCTCAAATACTGTAACTGTTACTAATCTGCTACCATGTATCATGTATATTATCAGCATCTCTTGTTTGACATAAGCATGCTAACTTGTATTGCAAACATTGTAAATATCAGTACTTAACCTGGGTGTTTCCATAATTTCCTTCAGAGCCAATATTTTGGCACCGTACAACCGTTACAGATTTCTGATAACATGACTTAATCTTAAGGATATATTTAGTGGGTTTTTTTGCCTTTCAAATGCAATTTCTTTACATATTGAGAAGCACGGATTCTATCTCTGCATAGAAAAACAGAAGCCTCTATTTTCAGCTCATAAGTGTAGAACTTCTGTTTCTCTTTTCCAAATAAGTATTCATATTGATTTTCAGAACAATTTTTAAGAAATTTTAATACTTAATATTGATACTCATCTTGATCATAGCTGATGTTAAATTCTGCTGTTACAAACTTGCAGCAAAATATGTAAAAAAAACCCAACAGACAACTGCTCACATCGTTGTTTGTACCATATACTACCCACAAAGTATTGTGTGCCAAGCACTATTGCATGTAAAGCATAGTAAGATGTGGTCCATTTTGTTAAAGATCCTGTGGCAGACAAATGAATTCACATATTCATAATGAACAGAACAGAATCCAGTTTCCTATATTAAATCAGAGAAGCACCATTTGAACTCGAGTGCTGAAAAGACATGAGAGTGTATACAGAATATTGAATCTTTGCCCATATGTTCTCCTCAAATTAAAATGAATTCTATTGTAATCCCGGTATATAAATTACCTTGATTAAAATTATGATTTTAACCTTACTGAAGCCACCAGCAGCATAACATTGCTGACCTCTGAAAAGCCATGATATATTTCAGTTGAATTTAGGAAAGCTCAGCTTATGTAGGAAAAATCTTTGCCAAGAAAGCACTGCTTTTTATGTTGTTATTTTTTCTTACATCTTTAACAATTCATTGCTCTTTTGTGCTCTGAACTCCCCCAAAAGATCACTTAAGAATTTTAAAAACATATTTCCCCCATTCCTATCTGTTCCCACAAAGTCCCCTAGAGAAAGTTTTGGAAAATATGGTAATCAGATATGCAGACAAAAAGAGGAGAGTATTAAATTATAGTATTTTGAATTTTTTCTCTAAAAATAATGTATATACCGAATCCTCACTAAATAATATAGTATAACTCATTTTTCTACAGAGCTTGTTTTCTCATTCAAGTTAAATTAAAAATGACTCCATACTTGGGATAGTATAAATTAATCAAAATCATCATTGGCTCATTCGTTTATTCAGGAAGCATTTGTTGCAGGCCTACTATGGAATAATATTTTGATACACTTCAGTTTATTTTATTACATTCTTTATAGAAGAACAAACAAAAATTCTACTTTTAATTTGTATAATTAGCCTAACTGAATGCCTTTGATATTATAAGAGAAAGCAGAATTTTCTCCTCAGCTAATTCTTCACTCTAATAATGCCTTTTACATGGGAGCTAGGTATCTGTCTTTTCTTTATGTTGAGACAAATTTTAACTTTAAAGTTCACTTAAACAGTATTTGGCTTAAACTTCTAAAAAAAGTTATTCATTAAAATCTTCAGACTGACTTCTTATTTATGTTTTGTTTTACTCTTTTACTTATACTCTTTGTTAACTTACAGATACAGTGTAAATGGCAAAATTAATGGTGTAATCACACTGTGTTGCATTTCTGAATCAAATATATATTAGTGTAATTTTAAAATTTTATTATGAAACATACAAAATTAAAAGCACCATAATTAGCAAATACAAATTTAGATAAAGTCTGAATTTGTTATAAAATTGTTTTATAAAATACAACTTCCTTGAATTTCAGTAATATTTATTTTTTCTTCCTTCAGTTGAATTATGTTGGTTTATACTTCATTAGAAAGAAAACACAAATCAAGGCATAGAGTATAGTCTATATTTTCTCTACCCAGGGTTTATTCAACTTCTTTCCCTTTTCTAGTGCCTAGGATCTCTTTACAAAACATGTTCCCTTTACTTTATTTTTTAAATTTTAAAAATTTTTATTTTATATTGGAGTATAGTTGATTTACAATGTTGTGTTAGTTTGTGTACAACAAAGTGATTTAGTTATGCGTATATGTATATCTATTCTTTTTCAGATTCATTTCCCATATAGGTTATTACAGAGTATTGAGTAGAGTTCCTTGTGCTATACAGTAGGTCCTTGTTGATAATCTATTTTATATAATAGTGTGTATATGTTAATCCCAACCTCCTAATTTATCTCTCCCTCCCACCTTTCCCCTTTGGTAACCATAAGTTTGTTTTCTAAGTCTGTGAGCCTGTTTCTGCTTTATAAATAAGTTCATTTGTATCATTCATTTGTATCATTCCACATATAAGTGATATCATATGATATTTGTCTTTCTCTGTCTGACTTACTTCACTTAGTATGATCATCTCCAGGTACATCCATGATGCTGCAAATAACATTATTTCATTCATTTTATGGCTAATATCCCATTGTGTATATATATATATATATATATAATATATATTGTATATATACAATGTGTATATATAGTATATACACATTGTATATATACATATATATACATTGTGTGTATATCTATATCTATACCAATATGTATATATATATATATATATATATATATATATATATATATATATATACCATATCTTCTTTATCCATTTCTCTGTCGATGGACACTTAGGTTGCTTCCATGTCTTGGCTATTGTAAATAGTGCTGCTATGAACATTGGGGTGCATGTATCTTTTCAAAATATGGTTTTGTTTGGATATATGCCCAGGAGTGGGATTACTGGATCATATGGTAGCTCTACTTTTAGTTTTTTAATGAACTTCCATACTGTTCTCCATAGTGGCTGCACCAATTTACATTCCCACCTCTAGTTTATATTGCCATTGCAGTTGATTGGTTAAAAGAACAAAAAAAATAAGAAGTCTAATGTGTACTGGATATTTCTTAAAGCCACGGGTAATAATTGGAGAAAGAGATCAACTGAAGTAATTGGTTTGAAAGTAGAAAGGAAAGAAATTGTACATTGTCGAAGAAAGCCCTTTTCTCTTTGCAGACTGAAGTCCAAAATGGGCCAGTCCTAATCCGGAGATTGAGAAATTTAGAAAAATTAAATGATCTGCCCCATGCCAAGTTTTACAATACAGAGACAGGTCCTGTCTCAAAATTTTACAATATTGAGACAGGACTGAGTCAGACAAAAGATTTCTCAAACTGAATAAACCGATATTCCCAGACCTTTCTCAGATACAACTAGTTAGGCACTTAATGGGAGTAATGTGTGGGCAGCAGTGAGGGAGTGCCAGTTAGAGAAAGAAGAGATGAGAAAAAGGTTATTTTGAAATTGAAGCTGATTTAGAGCTAGATATAGAACACAAATTTGGGGTGACTGCCCTAAGGTGTTGGTTTTGCATTGCTTGTCCGGAAACGAAGGTGGGGAATATGGAGATGGGATTAGGATTTGTGCAGAGAGAAGGACAGTTTACAGGTAGGACACAGAAGTACCAAAATGCAAGTAAAATACTTAGACACGATTTCTAAATCTCTAGAACTCTAGCTAACAAAGTCAACCAAAAGCAAATAAGCCCTGAATCCTCCCACAGGTTTGAGGGACATGTGAAATGCCAGGGAAAATTCAGGCCTGGATAACAGCTTGGGATTGCCCATCAGTTTAGGAAATCCACAGGCATCCAACAGGAGTGAATAACAAAGGCACCCTCAAAATGCCTACCGCAAGGTACAGGAGTGGGAAGTAGCAGCCAGGAGAGCTCTTCTAGATATTAGAGCCTAAAGAATGGTTGGGATTTCTTATTCTTTTGTACAGCAGAATATGATAGGTACTATCAATGGGTGACCACTTTTTTGTTATTTTCCAACTTTTCCTTTTCCAAATGGAAAATGCACTTACCTCTAAGCAGGGAGCCAGGTATGGAGTAGACTGCAATTCTTTTGGAAAAAATTATAAGGGACTCAATGGAAATAACAATGGGAAAAGAAAGCAGGAAAAGGCTTTGAGAGATTCAGGGGTACAATCTGGATTTTGTAAACTAAGATGCAGGCAGAAAGGAAAGAGAAAATTTGACTTGTAGATATTGGACTTAGTTGAGCATATATGAATTTTATCATGCAGGGATAATAAATGAGAAAAAACATGTTTTGGGGGAAGATGCTGAATTTGTATTTTGATTTATTGATCACCCTATGCCATCTGTGTGAGGCTTCCCAATAAACTGATGGAAGTCAAGGAAAGAAAGCCTGAGAAACAAAGATGTATTCAACTGTGTTAGAGGCTACAGAGAAAGATCACTAAGATGAGAAGTATATCAGTTCAAAGAGGTATTACCCCCAGGTAATACTCTGTGACTCTGTATCTCAATACGAGGCTGCCCCCATGATATTTGCAAAAGGGATCCGAGACTGGAGAATTCTGGAGACTTCTTCACTGCCTCAGCTCCAAAATGTTACACATCTCTTACACTAAGATTATATTGGGGGCCAGTCACCACCTTACACAGAGACCCAGGAAGTAAAGAAGAACTGGATATTGGTGAGAAGTGGATAGTGACCTACCTCAAAGAGTGAGGGGGAAACTCTGATATGTCAGCTGTTGAGATATAAGCCTAGGAAGAATACTTTTCAAATAAATGCAAAAACAACCTAATGGATTGAGTCCCGGGAAAACTACAGATTCTTTTTTGTAAATATTTTTTGTTGTCACATTTCAAAATCCCCTATATTTTATTGTAAACCACATATTGTAAATACATAGCTTATATTGTGAGGCATATAGTAAATATTACTGAAAGATAGTTTGTGCATACATTACCTCTAGGAAAAATTGCAGTGAAGGGAAAGAGACAGCTAAAGAGAAACACAAACTGGATGGGGAAGTGAAGTAAGAGGCCTGGTAATTTCCAGAGAGAGGGAGAAAAAGATTGTGAGCGAACGACAGAAAGATAAAAGTGTGGTCAAGATTAACGTTGGTACCAGTATTTTTTTTTTTTCAATGAAACACCATAGAAGATATGAGATGAAATTGACCAAGGCATTTGAAAGGGTTCCAAAGGAAGAGAACAATCCCTAGACTGAAGACCATAAATTTGAACAGTAGTTATTGTGGTTATGCAGTATTTTCAAAAATAACCAGCAGTCCCCAAAAGGACTAGAAAAAAAGAATCATAAGGTTAACAAAAGTTTAAGTACCATATAATATTACAGAATATAGCCAAAGTTTAAAGGAATAAGGTAGTTGAAAGTGCAAGTAAAATTATGGTTGGAAGGAAAAATCATTTTGGTATGAAAGTGACAGGGGCTGAGAGTATAAAGGTGGCATATGAAAAAGTGCAGGTGTTTGAAAGCTTAAGAAAGAGGAAGAGGAAGAGAGATAGGAATAATGGAGTGAAGGAACTAGAAGGGTAGAAACGGTGATGAAGGTTTGATAAGTTGTCATTTGTTTAATTTGTTTGAAGAGTTCCAGGTTGTAATAAGATCAAAAGTGCTGTTTAAAGAGTAATGTGCTGAGAAGGTGTGGAAAGCAAGCCAGAGAAATTAAAATGGTATTGATATTAAAATCTAATGTGTTCTCTTGGACATCTTTGTAGACACAGAAGCCATCTAGGATTACGGCAGGAAAGGAAATTGTGATCCAGGGTGCAAATTCTCAATTGATTTGCACTAGAGTCTATAGGCTTAGGAAATTACTCTGGTGAAGATGAACTGAAGATGTAAATGGTAGCAAACAGGTATCAGTGACAGCACCAGATCACCCTGAACATTAGGGTCATGGGCTACAAGAAAATTAGCAGCCTTTCATACATGGCATAAGAGAAACAGTGCCCTCAGAGAAGATCCATATTTTAGCTCAGGCAAGGAGGAGACAGAGTCTTAGTAAAGATGCTGTATATGACGAGGGTGGGGGAATTTCTTTAAAACGGAACTAAATTAAGGCAGAACGATGGGAATTGTTGGTTAGAAAGTTAGCATTGGAAGATACGGTTTGGAGAGAGAACGCACAGATCACTTGGAGTGTGGGGTTCTATGACAAACGGTTGATGAATGAGAATTGAATTTGGGAACACAGCAAAGAGTAGCAGAAGTGAGAGGTTCCAGACAGACTCAAACTGAAGAAACACACATGAAACTGTTAAAAATGCATGGTTTGGTCTTTGAAGTGTTGAAACTTGCTGACAGTTCAGATATGCTCAGCGCTTTTAATCAGCATGGTCCACTAGCTAGCTATGTGGTCCTAGAGACATCTTTTAAGATCTGGGGATGGATTTTTTTACACAGTACTTCAAATAACGTCAACCTCCTGCACTCAGACAGCAGAGCTGCTAATGCCTGATGGTCCACCCTACCTGGCTGTGTAGAACTTCTAACCATGGATCTGGGGAGCCACGGAGGAAGCAGTTTCTGGTTAAGATGCCATACACCTACTGCTCTTCCTGAGATTCAACAGAGATTCATGAATATCTGTTTCTCAATTGTTACATGCTTTTTCACCACTTTCCTGGGTCTTTAAATGATTGGTTTTGACAACTTTGCCCAGGTTGCTGTTGTTGTGGCTTGTTTGGAAGAGCTCTTTGCTCTGTTGTGCCAGAGGTGCCCCACCCCGACCCTGTAACATGTCCCTCTGTTGCATCTTTATCAGGCAACTCCTCTGGTTAGGAATTCATCCTGGAGCACTTTCAAGATGGGGGTGTTTCTTTACACTAGAACCAAATATAAAGGGGGAAAATGGAAATGACATGCTGTTATATGTTTAACAATTCGCTCTTTGGCTGTGGGAATTGTACAAAAGCCCAGATTTATAGCATATGCTAGTCTTTTTTTTCCCCATTTATTTATTTATTTTTGGCTGCATTGTGCCTTCACTGCTATGCGCGGGGTTTCCCTAGTTGCAGTGTGCGGGCTTCTGTTTGCGGTGGCTTCTCTTCTGGAGCACATGCTCTAGGCGCGCGGGCTTCAGTAGTTGTGGCGCACTGGCTTAGTTACTCCGCAGTGTGTGGGATCTTCCCAGACCAGGGATTGAACCTGTGTCCCCTTCATTGGCAGGCAGATTCTTCTTTTTTTTTTTTTGGCGGTACGCGGGCCTCTCACTGTTGTGGCCTCTCCTGCTGCGGAGCACAGGCTCTGGACGTGCAGGCTCAGCAGCCATGGCTCACGGGCCCAGCTGCTCCGCGGCATGTGGGATCTTCCCGGACCGGGGCACAAACCCACGTCCCCTGCATCAGCAAGTGGACTCTCAACCACTGTGCCAGCAGGGAAGCCCTTTTTTGTTTGTTTGTTTTTATTTTTTTAACATCTTTATTGGAGTATAATTGCTTTACAATGGTGTGTTAGCTTCTGCTTTATAACAAAAGTGAATCAGTTATACATATGTTCCCATATCTCTTCCCTCTTGCATCTCCCTCCCTCCCACCCTCCCTATCCCACCCCTCTAGGTGGTCACAAAGCACCGAGCTGATCTCCCTGTGCCATGCGGCTGCTTCTCACTAGCTATCTATTTTACGTTTAGTAGTGTATATATGTCCATGCCACTCTCTTTGTCACAGCTTACCCTTCCCCCTCCCCATATCCTCAAGTCCATTCTCTAGTAGGTCTGTGTATTTATTCCCATCTTACCCCTAGGTTTTTCACGACTTTTATTTTTCCTTAGATTCCATATATATGTGTTAGCATATGGTATTTGTTTTTCTCTTTCTGACTTACTTCACTCTGTATGACAGACTCTAGGTCCATCCACCTCACTACAAATAACTCAATTATGTTTCTTTTTATGGCTGAGTAATATTCCATTGTATATATGTGCCACATCTTCTTTATCCATTCATCCGAAAGAATATACAGTGGAGAAAAGAGAGCCTCTTGAATAAGCGGTGCTGGGAAAACTGGGCAGGTACATGTAAAAGTATGAGATTAGATCACTCCATAACACCATACACAAAAATAAGCTCAAAATGGGTTAAAGATCTAAATGTAAGGCCAGAAACTATCAAACTCTTAGAGGAAAACATAGGCAGAACAATCTATGGCATAAATCACAGCGAGATCCTTTTTGACCCGCCTCCTAGAGAAATGGAAATAAAAACAAAAATAAACAAATGGGACCTAATGAAACCTCAAAGCTTTTGCACAGCAAAGGAGACCATAAGCAAGACCAAAAGACAACCCTCAGAATGGGAGAAAATATTTGCAAATGAAGCAACTGACAAACGATTAATCTCCAAAATTTACAAGCAGCTCATGCAGCTCAATAACAAAAACCAAACAACCCAATCCAAAAATGGGCAGAAGACCTAAATAGACATTTCTCCAAAGAAGATATACAGATTGCCAATAAACACATGAAAGAATGCTCAACATCATTAATCATTAGAGAAATGCAAATCAAAACTACAATGAGATATCATCTCACACCGGTCAGAACGGCCATCATCAAAAAATCTAGAAACTATAAATGCTGGAGAGGGTGTGGAAAAAATGGAACCCTCTTGCACTGCTGCTGGGAATGTAAATTGATACAGCCACTATGGAGAACAGTATGGAGGGTCCTTAAAAAACTACAAATAGAATTACCATATGGCCCACTACTGGGCGTATGCCCTGAGAAAACCATAATTCAAAAAGAGTCATGTACCACAATGTTCATTGCAGCTCTATTTACAATAGCCAGGAGATTGAGGCAGGCAGATTCTTATCTGCTGTGCCACCAGGGAAGCCCGCATATGCTAGTCTTTGTGATGTAAATACATTGTGGGTGATTTTAAGCCTACAATGTGGTGTCACTGGATTTAGAGTAGGAAAGGGATGTATACAATTGGTGCTCAAAAACCTGTTTGAGCCAACTCTAGCAGACTACTGGCCATGCCACATAAATACAAAAATTCCAGGTTTGTTTATCATAAGAAGCCCAGGCAGACCAGGAGCATCATGCTAAAAGCATTCCATAGATTAAGACTCTCCTTATCTTTCTCTATTAGAACCTATTCAGCACGGTTGATTAGCATGTTTGCAAATAATTTTGACAAAACAATTTTTTCATTTTCCTTTCTCCTTGGCATTATCAAGGTAAGGAGGATGAGATATGCTCTAGCTGACAGCACCTCTTCCTCCCACTTGTAAATTTGCCTTTTCCTTTTAATTTTAGAGCTAGATAAATGTACATATACACATTTTATACAGAATTTACGTATATATTTTTAATCCTCAGTAAAGACATGCTTAAAGGGAGTGTTCTCTTTAAAATGGAGATGCCTATATTTCTGTGTATATTGTTTGTATTGTTACATTATATTTTATTTTATTTTAATCCCACAATTTTCTTATGAAGTTCAATAGCTACTAGGAAACCAGAACTGTCAGTTTTTGACACTCTCTTTTTAGTTGTGTTTCTTTAAATTGAATATAGTATCTTGATATATTCAAGTGTATTTGACAGAAAAGGAAATACAAATTTAGTTTAAAAGGTAAAGCATACAATTTATGTTCCAAAGGGAAGTGCTAATGGACATGTGGGAATTATGTCTGCAATATAGTTTTGTGATTTTTCAAAAAGGAGACACAAAGAGGAAGCTGTTGTCAATTACTTTCAGAGCAGAAAAAAGTAGTAATAGGCATGCCTTCAACTTCCCAAAAATGTCATTCAAATACTGACGATATGTGTGAAATGTATGAAGTGATAATAAAAACATAATTTGTTATAATTTGTATGTTTCAAGTCATGTCATTAAGATCATGAGCTTTTTTGAGAGCCATATTCTATAATTATTTTTATTGAAATTATTTCAAAGAAAATAAGTGAGCATTCCACTGGCATATCAAAAATAATTGTATTACAATAAAAAGAGAAAACATACTTTTCTCTTGCTGTTAATATATTAGGTATTAATCTCTTTGCTCTTGTGAAAGAAAAGTGCCATTTCTATATTCTATATCTCAGCTGATTACTGTTCTAAAAAACCTTTTTTATCAGAGTGGCTGAAGATAGGTTTTATCCCATTTATAATTCTCTCAATTTCCTCAGGTTTTCCTAAGTTTCCAGGTACTTATAAACCATAAATTTTCTTGTTAGTCTTGGTTTGGATGGAGCATATTGTAATTTTAACACAGGAATTTTCACCAATGTCCAAAATATTGTGGATACATTGGTTTAAAAACAATGTACAATTAAAATGAATTTTAGCTGTTTCTTCATAGTGTGTGTATGTGTGTCTATTACACTGTTTTTTTAAGTATGGTTGTATTATATTTCTATTGGGTAACACTTGGCTAGAGTCTGACCATGAGCGTGGGAAGCTAAAAAAGATGGAGGAGAAGATTATTTGATCTGTGGAGTTTAGAAATGCCTGGAAAATTACTGTGTGGAAAACGTGTTTCTTCAATAAAATCACAATATCTATGGTGGGCAAAAAGATAGTAAATCAGATACTCAAGTTATGACAGTTGTTACTAGGCTAAGCTAAAAAGTGAGCAAATAGAGTGGAAAAAAATGAGAAAATGTTCTTCAAAGGATTTGAGGATTTGTAAAAATGGAATAAAAATACTGTGGAAATGGGGATGGTAACTTCATGTATACTCATATCACTAATATAATGTTCCTATTTTTGTGTGTTTCACAGCTAAGGAAGGGCTGGTTTTTCTAAACAATAGGTCTCCATAAAAGAATCATATAACAAGTTAGCTTCAAATAAAGAATACTCCACACGTATTTTACATAATAAAAGAATCAAGCACTGACCAATGCTGTACCTATCTAGTATCTTAGATTAAATATTACTGCCACCGGTATGGACACCATTTTAAAAGTTCCATCTCATGTGTAAGTATCCATCATATCAATATGAAAAGTTTTAGTGATTATAATGAAAAATAAGTAATTGGAAAAATATCAAGGCTGTGGAATGTGGCCATGTAAGTTAAATTCTACATGATTGGTGCCTACTGGATTTGGAGAGTGTACAAAACTAGTATGTTTCATTTTGCAAACTAAGAAGGGAGTTATGCTAAATGGATTGTAAGTATAATGTAGCAGATGGTATAAAGGCAAAAGTGCTTTTCATTCTTTTTCATCTCGTTTCATTTTGAGAGGATTTTTAAATTGCGTATGTGTGTGTGTCTGTGTATGTAAGAGAGTATCGTTTAGAATCAGCCAAATGCAGTCTTTATATGCAGGGTTTATTGGTACTGAGCCCATCATTTAAAACCATTCCCATGATGAGTTTATGGAAAAAGAAACTTTAATATTTTTATTAAATGACAAGTGTGCACAAATATTGCTCCCATTCACTTATGACAGAGTTGTATGAGTTTTAGGGTAATGTGTGGATATTTTAAGCAGTTTAATAAAAGAAAATATGAACTTAGAAATCTATTAATCTTCTTGTTACACAGGGTATATCATAGAAGGGATATTTTCCATTCTTTATAACTTTTCACTGGTTGCCTACATGTATTCTATCAAGCAGTTCAGATGGGCATTACTACACTTTTCTGTCTTTCCTGCTTTATGAAGCTAAAGTTCTGAATGAGAAGGGTATGTGTTTTAATGGAATTCTCCTCTGGGGCACATCAAGTCATTTTATACAATGACACACTAAGAAAGGCAATTTATGATGTGTGACTGACTCTAATGTGACTTTTTCAACATTTCATTTGTTTTCCATTAGTCAGAAAGAAAGACATATGAACTACATAGAAATCTTTTTATTGTAGTCCACAGGGGGTTTGTAGTATATTAGAATTCTGGTGGAGCACAGTATTTTATAAAGCTTATGAAAAAATGGATGTTTAAAAACATTTTTATCTTCAAATCTCTAGCAAGAATTTCTAAAACTTTCTCAAAGGGCATTTATGGTTTTTAAAAATGGCAAATGCCTTACAAAATAGATTTTAAAAGATAACTGTTTGCTTAGAACTTTAATCAGTACTTTTAAATTATTTACAATTATTATAATTCAGGTTTCTGAAACTTTTGTTACTCAAGTGTAAATTAAATAAAATCATAGCTGATGGCTCTGGTTGTATAACTTAAATCAATAAAACCCTAATTTTTAGTTAACTGTTTTCAACCATAATTTTTGGTTCCTCTGTTTGGGTTTCTAATAAATTATCAGCTAAAAGCATAACAATATATCTGTGAATAAAATATTATTTATCATTATATATAAAATATTTAGACCATTTACATAACATTATCAGGCTAGCTAAGTTTTTTTTGCTTAAGGTATATCCATCATTATTTTCTGTTTCTACCCTCTGATTTCATACCATGTGTTTAAATGTTATTTTCATTAGATTTTTACTTTTATTTCCACTAGTTCTACCACCTTCTCTTGTCCTCCATTTGTCCTCTTTGTATGTCTACCTTCTTTGCATCATTTCAGATAAGCTGTAAATCTCAGCTCTTTCACTGAATGTAGTGGCTCATTCAGAGTCTCAGAATTCAGCCTGAATGTGCAGGAAGGAATGAATAACCCTCCCATATAATGTAGTATATGGGCAAAACTAAAATATAAAATACTGATCTATTAAAAATAAAAATGTGCTTCGGAGTTTATACTATTGATATATCTGGCACTGAAAGTCAGATAACAGCAAAATAATGTAGGAGAAGGGGTAAATGGCTTTAAGCTATTGTAAATTCCCTGCTATGTTGGGAAGTGGTAAAGCACCTTTACATGGTATATTTTAAAAGCCAATTATGCATGTTGTTATCTCTAGTATAACTATTGAAAGATGATATAATGAAGTAGAGAGGGGAAAGTGACTCTAAAATATTTAATTTATCCTATAGAAGGCATGGAAGTGCAGTGGAAAGAACAAGAAAAAATTGAATGAATAGAATAAATACTATTATGGTAACATTATTTTCAGATATGTTAGAAAACTAAATATAGGACTAAATATTTTCATAATAAATAAGAATTATCAAACAGGATATTTATAAAGAAGTAACAAGAGTAGAAAAGACATGACATGAATAAAGTGTAATCACTGAATAAATGAAAAGTGGTGCAAATCAGACATCCTGCATTACCAGACTGAATCCTAAGAATCTGAAACTGGGATTATTTTAGTTGTTTCTGAAGATCTCTCTCTAATATACATTTTCCTGCAGGTTTTTGGTAATAATTTTCTGTATTTTTTTCTGAAAAGTTTTATATCTGACCATTATTTTTTCCCACAGTACAGGTTAAATTTTGTCCCTAATCATCTTTAATTAAATTTTTATTTGAGGTCATTGTACACTTAAATGTAGTTGTAAGAAATAACATAGATTCCCATGTACCTTGTACTAGTTTTCTCCAATGGAAATGTCTTGCAAAACTATCATACAATATCACAGCCCGATGTTGACATTGATACATTGATGATATAGAACATTGTCACCATGAAAAAGATCATTATATTTCCCTTTTATAGCCACACCATTTCCTTTTCAACTGTTCTTCGTTCCTATAGTTTTATCATTTCAAGAATGCTTTTTGGATAAGTATTTTTCTTTTGCAATCAGTGTAAATCTCTGGAGATCATCAGAGTTGTTATGTGTACATATATTTCATTTTGCTTTATTCCCAAGTACTATTCCATAGTATGGATGTACCACAGATGGTTTTACCTATCGCCTGTTGAAGGGCATCAGGGTTATTTCCAGTTTAGGGATATTATTTTTTAAAAAGCTGTTATAAACAGTCATGTATAAATTTTGTGTGAAAATAGGTGATAATAAGTTTTTATTTCTTTAGTATAGATGCCTAGGAGTCCGACTGCTGAGTCCTATGGTAATTGAATGTTTAGTTTTTTGAAGAAACTGAAAAACTGTTTGTTTTCTTTTAACAATCCACTAGCAATGTATAAGTAATGCAGTTCCTCTGCATTCTCTTTAGCATTTGGTGTCACTATATATTTTTTTCAAAATTATAGACATTCTGGTAAGTGTAGTGATAACTCATTGTTTTGTTCTGTTTTATTGTCATTATAGTGTTAATTCATATTTCCCAAGTGGTTATTTTTATGTTCTTATTGTTTGTATATCCTCCTGAGCTAAGTGTTTCTTCCTGTCCCTTGCAATTTTCTCATTGTATTATACGGCAAGAAGTCCCAAGATCTGCGGTCGGCAAACTGGAGATACAGGAGAGCCAATGTCTAGTCTCGGTCTGAGTCCAAAGGCCTGACAAGTTGGAGAGTCAATGCTGTTAACTCCAATCAGGAAGTTTGCAGGCTCAAGTCCCAAGAAAGGCCAGTATTTCAATTTGAGTTCAAAGGAAGGAAAAGATTGATGTTCCAGCTTAACAGTCAAGCAGAAGTTTCCTCTTACTCAGCCTTTTTGCTCTATGAAGATCTTCAGCTGATTGGATAGGCCCACCCAGACTAAGGAGAGCAATCTGCGCTACTCCATCTCCCCATTCAAATCTTGATCTCAGCCAGAAACACCCAGAATAATGTTGTGCCAAACCCATGCCCACTCCAGATGATATAATATTAACCATTCCAGTTATGTGGCATATCTTTTCATTCTTTTAACAGGGTCTTTTATAGAGCATAACTTTTAATTTTGTGAATTTCTTTTTATCATTTTTTTCATGGACCAAGTTTTTGGTGTCAAGTATAACAATGTTTTGTTTAAAGCTGGCTTGTTTTTCTTCTTACTTTATTGCATTGGCTAGAACTTTCAGTACTATGTTGAACAGATTGATGAAAGTAGTGAAAAGTCTCGTCTTATTACTGAACTTAGGTGGAAAATATTCAGTGAGTTTTTAAAAATTATTATTATGAAGACTTTATTTTTTAAAGCAGTTTTAAATTCACAGAAAAATTGAGGTGAAGGTGCCAGGAATTCCCATATAACCCCTTCCCCCTCAAATGTATACCCTCCCAGAGGGTACATTTGTTAACAACTGATGAACCTACAGTGACACATCATAATAACCCAAAGTCCATAATTTATATTATGGTTCACTCTTACTATTGTACATTCTATAGGTCTGAACAAATGTATAATGACATGTATCCATTATTATATTATACAGGGTATTTTACTGCCCTTAAAATCCTGTGTGTTCCACCTATTTATCCACTCCTGCCCCCAGAATCCCCAGGCAACCACTGAACTTTTTACTGTTTCTGTAGTTTTGCCTTTTCCAGAATGTCATATACTTTGAATCTTAACATATATAGCTTTTTCAGATTGACTTCTTACACTTAGTAATATGCATTTAAGTTTCCTCTATGTTTTTTCATGGCTCAGTAGCTCTTTTCATTTTATTATTGAAATTTTCTCCCAAGGCTTGGCAATTATGAGTAAAGTTTCTGTAAATATTCATGTAAAGATTTTTATGTGGACATAAGTCCACTACTCCTTTGGGTAAATACCAAGGAGTGCAGTTACTGGATTGTTTAGTAACAGTATACAAAGCCAAACTGCTTTCCAGAGTGGCTGTGCCATTTACATCCACACAAGCAATGAATAGAATTACCTGTTATTCCAAATCCTTGTCAGCATTTGGTGTTGTCAGTGCTTTGCATTTTGGCCATTTTAATAAGTATGTAGTGGTATTTCATTGCTGTTTTAATTTGCAGTTACCTGATAACATTTGATGAGGAGTATCTTTCCATTTGCTTCTTTGTGATTTATTTATCTTCTTTGGTGAGGTGTCTGTTAAGGACTTTGGCTCATTTCTTAATGGTGTTTCTTTTTTTTTAAATTAAAGTACAGTTGATTTACAATAACATGTTAGTTTCAGGTGTACAGCAAAGTGATTCAGTCATATATATATATATATATATATATATATATATATATATATATATATGACTCAGATTCTCTTCCCTAATAGTTTATTATAAAGTATTGAGTATATTTCCCTGAGCTATACAGTAGGCTCTTGTTGGTTATCTATTTTATATACAGCAGTGTGTATATGTTAATCCCAATCTCCTAGTTTATCCCTCCCCCCAACCGCCTTTCCCATTTGGTAACCATAGGTGTGTTTTCTGTGTCTGTGAGTCTCTTTCTATTGTGTAAATAAGTTCATTTGTATCATTTTTTAGATTCCACATATAAGTGATATCATACGATATTTATCTTTCTCTGGCTTACTTCACTTAGTATGATAATCTCTAGGTCCATCCATATCGCTGCAAATGGCATTATTTCATTCTTTTCTGTGGCTACTATCCCATTGTGTATATATACCACATCTTCTTCATCTGTTCATCTGTTGATGGACATTTAGGTTGCTTTCATGTCTTGGCTATTGTAAATAGTGCTGCAATGAACATTACATGTATCTTTTCAAATTATGTTTTTTTCTGGATATATGCCCAAGAGTAGGATTGTAGGCTCATATGGTAATTCTATTTCTACTTTTGTAAGGAAATTCCATACTCTTCACCATAGTGGCTGCACCAATTTACATTCCCACCAAGAGTGTAAAAGGGTTCCTTTTTCTCCACACCCTCTTCAGCATTTATTATTTGTAGACTTTTTGATGACAGCCATTCTGACTGGTGGGAAGTAATACCTCATTGTAGTTTTGATTTGCATTTCTCTAATAATTAGTGATGCTGAGCATCTTTTCATGTGCCTTTTCATGTGCCTTTTATCCATCTGTATGTCTTCTTTGGAGAAATGTCTATTTAGGTCTTCTGCCCATTTTTTGATTGGGTTGTTTGTTTGTTTTTTGATATTGAGCTGTATGAGCTGTTCCTTTATCTTGGGGATTAATCCCTATCGGTCACATCATTTCCAACTATTTTCTCCCATTCTATGGGTTGTCTTTTCGCCTATTTTATGGTTTCCTTTGCTGTGAAAATGGTTTTAAGTTTAATTTGGTCACATGTCTTTATTTTTGTTTTTATTTCCATTACTCTAGGAGAGTGATCCAAAAAGATATTGCTGCAATTTATGTCACAGAGTGTTCTGCCTATGTTTTCCTCTAAGAGTTTTATAGTCTGAGTTACATTTACATTTTTAATCCATTTTAAGCTTATTTTTGTGTGTGGTGTTAGAGAATGTTCTAATTTCATTCTTTTCCATGTATCTGTCTAGTTTCCCCAGCACCACTTGTTGAAGGGACTGTTTTTTCTCCATTGTATATTCTTGCTTCCACTGTGGTAGATTAATTGACCATAGGTGTGTAGGTTGATTTGGGGGCTTTCTATCCTGTTGCATTGATCCATATGTCTGTTGTGCCAATACTGTTTGTGCCAGTACCATACTGTTTTGATTACTGTAGCTTTGTAGTATAGTCTGAAGTCAGGGAGTCTGATTCCTCCAGCTCCATTTTTCTTTCTCAATATTGCTGTGGCTATTCAGGGTCTTTTGTGTTTCCATAGAAATTTTAACATTTTTTGTTCTAGTTCTGTGAAAAATGCTATTGGTAATTTGATACAGATTGCATTGAATCTGTAGATTGCCTTGGGTAGTATAGTCATTTTGACAATATTGATTCTTCCAACCTGAGAGCATGGTATGTCTTTCCATCCGTTTGTGTCATCTTCAGTTTCTTTCAACAGTGCCTTATAGTTTTCTGAGTGCAGGTTTTTGCCTCCTTATGTAGGTTTATTCTTTTTGATGTGATGGTAAGTGGGATTATTTCCCTACGCCATGATAAATGGGATTTATCCAGGGACACACGGATTTTTCAATATCTGCAAATCAATCAGTGTGATACCTCACATAAACAAATTGAAAAATAAAAAAAAGACATATGATCATTTCAGTAGATGAAGAAAAGGATTTTGATAAAATTCAGCATCCTTTATGATAAAAACTCTTCAGAAAGTGGGCACAGAGGGAACATACCTCAACACAATAAAGGCCATATATGACAAACCCATAGCAAACATCATTCTCAATGGTGAAAAACTGAAAGCATTTTCTCTAAGATCAGGAACAAGACAAGAATATCCATTCTTGCCACTGTTATTCAGCATAGTTTTGGAAGTCCTAGCCATGGCAATCAGAAAAGAAAAAGAAATAACAGTAATCCAAACTGGAAAAGAAGTAAAACTGTCACTGCTTGCAGATGACATGATACTATGCATAGAAAATCCTAAAGATGCTACCAGAAAACTACTACAACTTATCAATGAACTCAGTACAGTCGCAGAATACAAAAATAATACACAGAAATCTGTTGCATTTCTATATACTAACAACAAAAAATCAGAAACAGAAATTAAGGAAACAATCCCATTTACCATTGAATCAAAAAGAATAAAATACTGGGAATAAACCTACCTAAAGAGGCAAAAGACCTGTTTGTTTTCTTACTGTTGAGTTTTAAGAATTCTTTATATATTTTTTTATAATAATCCTTTACCAGATGTATCTGTTGCTCATGTTTTCTTCCAGTCTGTGGCTTGCCTTCTCATTCTCTTGATATTGTCTTTTGCAGAGCCGAAGATTTTAATTTTAATGAAGCCCAACTTATTCATCATTTCTTTCATAGATAGTAACCTTAGTGTTGTATCTAAAAGTCATTGCTATACCCAAGGTCATGTAGGTTTTTTCTGTGCTATATTCCAGTATTTTTATAGTTTTTTGTTTCACATTTAGGCCATGATGCACTTTGTGTTAATTTTTGTGAAGGGTTTAGGTCTGTCTAGATTCCGTCTTTTTTTTTTTTTCACATGTATGTCTAATTGTTCCTGCACAATTTGTTGAAATTATTATATTTGCTTCATTATATTGCATTTGCACCTTTGTCAAAAATAAGTTGACTATATTTATGTGGGTCTGTTTCTGGGATCTCTGTTCTGTTCCATTGATCTGTTTATTCTTTTACCAATACCACAGATTTTAATCACTAGCTTTATGGTAAGTCTTAAATTTGGGTAATGTCAGTCCTCCAACTTTGTTTTCCTTTTTCAATATTGTGCTGGTCCAAGGGTCCCCATGTAAACTTTAGAATTATTATGTCAGTGAAATAACTTGCTGGCATTTTGATAGGGTTTAAACTGAATCTATAGATCAAGTAGGGAAAAACTGACATCTTCACAATGTTGAATCTTTCTATCAAACATGGAATATCTTTTCATTTGTTTAGTTATTTTAAATTATTGATCAGAGTTTTATAGTTTTCCTCATATGGAATTGTAAATATTTTATTAGATTTATACTTAAGTATTTCTTTTATCTGGGTGATAATATTAATAGTATTGTGTTTTTAATTTCAAATTCTACTTGTTCATTCCTGGTATATAGGAAAGCAATTGACTTTTATATATTAACCTTGTATTTTGCAACCTTGCTATTATTATTTATTACTTCTAGAATTTTTGTCAATTCTTTCAATTGTTTTATATAGATGATGATGTCATCTGTGAACAAAGACAGTTTTATTTCTTCCTTCCCAATATATATAATTTTAACACCGACCTTTTCATGTCTCTTTGCATTAGCTAAAACTTCTGGTAAGAAGTTGAAAAAGAGTGGTGAAAGGGAATATTTATGTCTTGTACGTGATCTTACTGGGGAAGGTTTGGGTTTCTCACTATTAAGTACGATGTTAGCTGCATTTTTGTTTTTTAAAGATTATTCTTTATCAAGGAATTGAGGGAGTTTCCCTCTATGTCTAGTTTACTGAGAGTTTTTTTTTTTTTTATCATGAATGGGTGTTGAATTTTGTCAAATGCTTTTCCTGCATCTGTTGATATGATTATGTGTTGTATTTTTTTTCTTTTTTAACCTGTTGAAGGTGATGAATTACATTTAGTTGATTTTCAAATTTTGAATCAGCCTTGCATACCTAGGATAAATCCTACCTGGTCACAGAGAATAATTCTTTTGGTACACTCTTGGATTCCATTTGCAGATATTTTGTTGAGGAATTTTTCATGTATGTTCATGAAAGATATTTGTCTGTAGTTTTTTTTTTTTTTTTTTTTGTAATGTTGCTGTTTAGTTTTAGTGTAAGTGTAATGCTGGCTTCATAGAATGAGTTTGAAAATATGCTCTCTGCTTCTATCCTCTGAAAAGATTGTAAAGACTTAGTATAATTTTTTCCATAAATGTTTGGTGGAATACACCAATCAACACAATTAATCCTGCTGCTTTCTGATTTGGAATGTTCTTAATTATTGATTCAATTTCTTTAATACACATAGAACTATTTATATTGTCTATTTCTTCTTGTATGAATTTTGGCAAATTGTATCTTCCAAATAATTGGTCCATTTCATCTAGTTTATCAAATTTGGGGGCATAGAATTATTCATAATATTTTTAATCTTTTTAATGTCTATAGGATCTGTAGTGATTTCCCAAAACATTCAGTTTTTCACCATTAAGTATGATGTTATCATAGATTTTTAAGATACTGTTTATCAAGTTAAAGTTCCTCTGTATTATCTCTTCTTCTGCTTTCTAGAAAAATTGTGTAGAATTAGTGTTAATTCTTTTTAAAAGTTTTGATAGAATTTTCAAGTGAAACAATCTGGGCCTGGGGATTTTATTTTGGGAATTTTAAAATAACAGATGCAATTTTCTTAATAGTTGTAGGACCAAACAGATGATCTCTTTCATATAGGTGAGTTGTGGTGAAATTGTGGTGAAATTTTCTTAATAGTTGTAGGACCAAACAGATGATCTCTTTCATATAGGTGAGTTGTGGTGAAATTGAACCATTTTACCTAAGTTGTTAAATTTATGTGTGTAGAGGTGTTTGTTGTATTTCCTTATCATCCTTTAGATTTCTGCAGTGTCTGTAAAGATATCCCGTTTCCTTCCTAACATTGGTAATTAGTGTCTTCTTTTTTTAACGTCTTTATTGGAGTATAATTGCTTTACAATGGTGTGTTAATTTCTGTTTTATAACAAAGTGAATCAGTTATACATATACATACGTTCCCATATCTCTTCCCTCTTGTATCTCCCGCCCTCCCACCCTCCCTATCCCACCCCTCTAGGTGGTCACAAAGCACTGAGCTGATCTCCCTGTGCTAGGCGGCTGCTTCCCACTAGCTATCTATTTTACGTTTGGTAGTGTATATATGTCCATGCCACTCTTTCACTTCGTCCCAGCTTACCCTTCCCCCTCCCCGTATCCTCAAGTCCATTCTCTAGTAGGTCTGTATCTTTATTCCTGTAATACCCCTCGGTTCTTCATGACCTTTTTTTTTTTTTTTTTTTTACATTCCATATATATGGGTCAGCATATGGTATTTGTTTTTCTCTTTCTGACTTACTTCATTCTGTATGACAGACTTTAGGTCCACTTACAAATATCTCAATTTCATTTATTTTTATGGCTGAGTAATATTCCATTGTATATATGTGCCACATCTTCTTTATCCATTCATCTGTCAATGGACACTTAGGTTGCTTCCATGTCCTGGCTATTGTAAATAGAGCTGCAATGAACATTTTCGTACATGACTCTTTTTGAATTATGGTTTTATCAGGGTATATGACCAGTAGTGGGAATTTTAAGGAACCTCCATACTGTTCTCCATAGTGGCTGTATCAATTTACATTCCCACCAACAGTGCAAGAGGGATCCCTTTCTCCACACCCTTTCCAGCATTTATTGTTTGCAGATTTTCTGATGATGGCCATTCTGACCAGTGTGAGGTGACGCCTCAATGTAGTTTTGACTTGCATTTCTCTAATGATTAATGATGTTGAGCATTCTTTCATGTGTTTGTTGGCAATCTGTATATCTTCTATGGAGAAATGTCTATTTAGGTCTTCTGCCCATTTTTGGTTTGGGTTTGTTTTTTTTTTTTGTTATTGAGCTGATTGAGCTCCTTGTAAATCTTGGATATTAATTTTTTGTCAGTTGTTTCATTTGCAAATATTTTCTCCCATTATGAGGGTTGTCTTTTGGTCTTGTTTATGGTTTCCTTTGCTGTGCAAAAGCTTTGAAATTTCATTAGGTCCCATTTTTTTATTTTTGTTTTTATTTCCATTTCTCTAGGAGGTGGGTCAAAAAGGATCTTGCTGCGATTTATGTCATAGAGTGTTCTGCCTAGGTTTTTCTCTTACAGTTTGATAGTGTCTGGCCTTACATTTAGGTTTCTAATCCATTTTGAGTTTACTTTTGTGTATGGTGTTAGGGAGTGTGCTAATTTCATACTTTTACATATACCTGTTCAGTTTTCCCAGCACCACTTATTGAAGAGGCTGTCTTTCCTCCACGGTATATTCTTGCCTCCTTTGTCAACAATAAGGTGACCATATGTGCGTGGGTTTATCTCTGGGCTTTCTATCCTGTTCCGTTGATCTGTATTTCTGTTTTTGTGCCAGTACTATACTGTCTTGGTTACTGTAGCTTTGTAGTATAGTCTGAAGTCAGGGAGCCTGATTCCTCCAACTCTATTTTTTCTTCTCAAGATTGCTTTGGCTATTCGGGGCCTTTTGTGTTTCCATACAAATTGTGAAATTTTTTGTTCTAGTTCTCTGAAAATTGGCAGTGGTAGTTTGATAGGGATTGCATTGAATCTGTAGATTGCTTTGGGTAGTAGAGTCATTTTCAAAATATTGATTCTTCCAATCCAAAAACATGGTATATCTCTCTATTTATATCATCTTTAGTTTGTTTCATCAGTGTCTTATAATTTTCTGCATACAGGTCTTTTGTCTCCTTAGGTAGGTTTATTCCTAGATATTTTATTCTTTTTGTTGCAATAGTAAATGGGAGTGTTTTCTTAATTTCACTTTCAGATTTTTCATCATTAGTGTATAGGAATGCCAGAGATTTCTGTGCATTAATTTTGTATCTTGCTACTTTACCAAATTCATTGATTAGCTCTAGTAGTTTTCTGGTAGCATCTTTAGAATTCTCTATGTATAGTATCATGTCATCTGCAAACAGTGACAGCTTTACTTCTCCTTTTCCAGTTTGGATTCCCTTTATTTCCTTTTCTTCTCTGATTGCTGTGGCTAAAACTTCCAAAACTATGTTGAATAACAGTGGTGAGAGTGGGCAACCTTGTCTTGTTCCTGGTCTTAGTAGAAATGGTTTCAGTTTTTCACCATTGAGGACGATGTTGTCTGTGGGTTTGTCATATATGGTCTTTATTATGTTGAGGAAAGTTCCCTCTATGCCTACTTTGTGCAGGGTTTTTATCATAAATGGGTGTTGAATTTTGTCGAAAGCTTTTCTGCCTCTATTGAGATGATCATATGGTTTTTCTCCTTCAATTTGTTAATATGGTGTATCACGTTGATTGATTTGTGTATATTGAAGAATCCTTGCATCCATGGAATAAACCCAACTTGATCATGGTTTATGATCCTTTTAATGTGCTGTTGGATTCTGTTTGCTAGTATTTTGTTGAGGATTTTTGCATCTATGTTCATCAGTGATATTGGCCTGTAGTTTTCTTTCTTTGTGACATCCTTGTCTGGTTTTGGTATCAAGGTGATGGTGGCCTCGTAGAAGGAATTTGGGAGTGTTCCTCCCTCTGCTATATTTTGGAAGAGTTCGAGAAGGATAGGTGTCAGCTCTTCTCTAAACGTTTGATAGAATTCACCTGTGAAGCCATCTGGTCCTGGGCTTTTGTTTGTTGGAAGGTTTTAAATCACAGTTTCAATTTCAGTGCTTGTGATTGGTCTGTTCATATTTTCTATTTCTTCCTGATTCAGTCTTGGCAGGTTGTGCATTTCTAAGAATTTGTCCATTTCTTCCATGTTGTCCATTTTTTTGGCATAGAGTTGCTTGTAGTAAACTCTCATGATCCTTTGTATTTCTGCAGTATCAGTTGTTACTTCTCCTTTTTCATCTCTAATTCTATTGAGTTGATTCTTCTCCCTTTTTTTCCTGATGAGTCTGGCTAATGGTTTATCAATTTTTTTTATCTTCTAAAGGAACCAGCTTTTAGTTTTATTGATCTTTGCTATTGTTTTCTTCATTTCTTTTTCATTTACTTCTAATCTGATCTTTATGATTTCTTTCCTTCTGCTAACTTTGGGGGTTTTTTGTTCTTCTTTCTCTAATTGCTTTAGGTGCAAGGTTAGGTTGTTCATTTGAGCTGTTTCCTGTTTCTTAATGTAGGATTGTATTGCTATAGACTTCCCTCTTAGAACTGCTTTTGCTGCATCCCATAGGTTTTGGGTCGTCATGTCTCCATTGTCATTTGTTTCTAGGTATTTTTTGGTTTCCTCTTTGATTTCTTCACTGATATCTTGGTTATTAAGTAGTGTGTTGTATAGCCTCCATGTGTTTGTATTTTTTACAGATCTTTTCCTGTAATTGATATCTAGTCTCATAGCTTTGTGGTCGGAAAAGATAGTTGATACGATTTCCATATTCTTAAATTTCCAAGGCTTGATTTGTGACGCAAGGTATGATCTATCCTGGAAAATGTTCCATGAGCACTTGAGATAAATGTGTATTCTGTTGTTTTTGGATGGAATGTCCTAGGAATATCAGTTAAGTCCATCTTGTTTAATGTATCATTTAAAGCTTGTGTTTCCTTATTTTCATTTTGGATGATCTGTCCATTGGTGAGAGTGGGATGTTAAAGTCCCCTCCTATGATTGTGTTACTGTTGATTTCCCCTTTTATGGCTGTTAGTATTTGCCTTATGTATTGAGGTGCTCCTGTGTTGGATGCATAAATATTTACAATTGTTATATCTTCTTGGCTCTATCCCTTGATCATTAGGTAGTGTCCTTCTCTTGTCTCTTGTAATATTCTTTATTTTAAAGTCTATTTTGTCTGATATGAGAATTGCTCCTCCAGCTTTCTTTTGATTTCCATTTGCATGGAATATCTTTTTCCATCCCCTCACTTTCAGTCTGTATGTGTCCCTAGGTCTGAAGTGGGTCTCTTGTAGACAGCATATATGTGGGTCTTGTTTTTGTGTCCATTCAGCCAGCCTGAGTCTTTTGGTGGGCGCATTTAATCCATTTACACATGTATGTTCCTATTCCCATTTTCTTAATTGTTTTGGGTTTGTTATTGTAAGTCTTTTCCTTCTCTTGTGTTTCTTGCCTAGAGAATTTCCTTTAGCATTTGTTGTAAAGCTGGTTTGGTGGTTCTGAACTCTCTCAGCTTTTGCTTGTCTGTAAATATTTTAATTTCTCCATCAAATCTGAATAAGATCCTTGTTGGGTAATCTTTGTTATAGTTTTTTATCCTTCATCACTTTAAATATGTCCTGCCACTCCCTTCTGGTTTGGAGAGTTTCTGCTGAAAGATCAGCTGTTAACCTTATGGGGATTCCCATGTGTGTTATTTGTTGTTTTTCCCTTGCTGCTTTTAATATGTTTTCTTTGTATTTAATTTTTGATAGTTTGATTAATATGTCTTGGCCTGTTTCTCCTTGGGTTTATCCTGCTGGGACTCTCTGTGCTTCCTGGACTTGATTAATTATTTCCTTTCCCATATTAGGGAAGTTTTCAACTATAATCTCTTCAAATATTTTCTCAGTCCCTTTCTTTTTCTCTTCTTCTTCTGGAACCCCTATCATTCGAATGTTGGTGTGTTTAATGTTGTCCCAAAGGTCTCTGAGAGTGTCCTCAGTTCTTTTCACTCTTTTTTCTTTATTCTGCTCTGCAGTAGTTATTTCCACTATTTTATCTTCCAGGTCACTTATCCGATCTTCTGCCTCAGTTATTCTGCTATTGATCCCTTCTAGAGAATTTTTGTTTTCATTTATTGTGTTGTTCATCGTTGCTTATTTCCTCTTTAGTTCTTCTAGGTCCTTGTTAAATGTTTCTGACATTTTGTCTATTCTATTTCCAAGATTTTGGATCATCTTTATTATCATTATTCTGAATTCTTTTTCAGGTAGATTGCCTATTTCTTCTTCATTTGTTAGGCCTGGTGGATTTTTACCTTGTTCCTTCATCTGCTGTGTGTTTTTCTGTCTTCTCATTTTGCTTATCTTACTGTGTTTGGGGTCTCCTTTTTGCAGGCTGTTGGTGTCTGTCCCCAGTGGCTAAGTTTGGTTCAGTGGGTTATGTAGGCTTCCTGGTGGAGGGGACTAGTGCCTGTGCTCTGGTGGATGAGGCTGGATCTTGTCTTTCTGGTGGGCAGGTCCACATCTGGTGGCATGTTTTGGGGTGTCTGTGGTCTTATTATGATTTTAGGCAGCCTCTCTGCTAATGGGTGGAGTTGTGTTCCTGTCTTGCTAGTTGTTTGGCATAGGGTGTCCTGCACTGTAGCTTGCTGGTCATTGAGTGAAGCTGGGTGTTGGTGTTGAGATGGACATCTCTGGGAGATTTTCGCCGTTTGATAATACGTGGAGCTGGGAGGTCTCTTGTGGACCAGTGTCCTGAACTTCGCTTTCCCACCTCAGAGACACAGCCCTGACTCCTGGCTGCAGCACCAAAAGCCTTTCATCCACATGGCTCAGAATAAAAGGGAGAAAAAATAGAAAGAAAGAAAGAGGATAAAATAAAATTAAGTAAGATAAAATAAAATAAAGTTATTAAAATAAAAAATAATTATTAAGATAAAAATTGTTTTAAAAATTAAAAAAAAACAACAACAACAAAAAGGAAGGGCAGAACCCTAGGACAAATGGTGAAAACAAAGCTATACAAGACAAAATCTCACACAGAAGCATACACATATACAGTCACAAAAAGAGAAAAAGGGAAAAAATAATCTATCTTGCTGCGAAAGTCCACCTACTCAATTTGGGATGATTCGGTGTCTATTCATGTATTCCACAGATGCAGGGTACATCAAGTTGATTGTGGAGCTTTAATCCGCTGCTTCTGAGGCTGCTGGGATAGATTTCCCTTTCTCTTCTTTGTTCTCACAGCTCCTGGAACTCAGCTTTGAATTTGGACCCGCCTCTGCATGTAGGTCGCCTGAGGGCATTTGTTCTTCGCTCAGACAGGACGTGGGTTAAAGGAGCCGCTGATTCGGGGGCTCTGGCTCACTGAGGCCGCAGGGAGGGAGGGGCACAGAGTGCGGGGCGAGCCTGCGGCATCAGAGGCCGGCGTGAGGTTGCACCAGCCTGAGGCGCGCCGTGCATTCTCCCGGGGAAGTTGTCCCTGGATCACGGGGCCTTGGCAGTGGCGGGCTGCACAGGCTCCTGGAAGGGGAGGTGGGGATAGTAACCTGTGCTTGCACACAGGATTCTTGGTGGTGGCAGCTGCAGCCTTAGCATCTCATGCCCGTCTCTGGGGTCCGCACTGTTAGCTACAGCTCGCGCCCGTCTCTGGAGCTCCTTTAAGCAGCCATCTTAATCCCCTCTCCTCGTGCACCAGGAAACAAAGAGGGAAGAAAATGTCTCTTGCCTCTTCAGCAGGTCCAGACTTTTTCCCCGGACTCCCTCCCGGCTAGCCTTGGCGCACTAGCCCCTTCAGGTTGTGTTCACGCCACCAACCCCGGTCTTCTCCCTGGGATCTGACCTCCGAAGCCCGAGCCTCAGCTCCCAGCCCCTGCCCGCCCCGGCAGTGGAGCAGACAAGCCTCTCAGGCTGGTGAGTGCCGGTCGGCCCTGATCCTCTGTGCGGGAATCTCTCTGCTTTGCCCCCCACACCCCGGTGGCTGTGCTCTCCTCCGCGGCTCTGAAGCTTCCGCCCTCCGCCACCCGCAGTCTCCACCCGCGAAGGGGCTTCCTAGTGTGTGGAAACCTTTCCTCCTTCATGGCTCCCTCCCACTGGGGCAGGTCCCATCCTTATTCTTTTTCTCTGTTTATTCTTTTTTCTTTTGCCCTACCCAGGTACGTGGGGATTTGTTTGCCTTTTGGGAGGTCCGAGGTCTTCTGCCAGCGTTCATTAGGTGTTCTGTAGGAGTTGTTCCGCATGTAGATGTATTTCTGGTGTATCTGTGGGGAGGAAGGTGATCTCCACCTCTTACTCTTCCGCCATCTTCCTCAACTCCCCCTCTTTTTCTTTTGTTTACCAGTTTTGCTAGAGATTTGTCAATTTTCTTGATCTTTTTAAGGAACCAGAACATTGTTTTTTCCTATTGCTTTTCTCTTTACAATAATTTATTCCTGTTCTTATCTTTTCAGTCATCACTTATGCTCCTTTAGGTTTATTTTGCTCTTCTTTTTCTAGTCTCTTGAAGAAGGGAGACAATATTGATTTTAGTCCTTATTTTTGATGTAACTATATAGTGCTATAAATTTCCCTCTCTGCCTTGCTTTAAGTCTATACCACTAATTTTGATATGTTGTAATTTCATTCTCCATCAGCTCAATGTATTATCAGATTCCTCTGACTCTTGTGATTATATTGGTCCAATCCAAATTATCCAAGGTCATCTTCCCATTGCAATATTCTTAACATAATTATATCTGCAAAGTTTAATTTTCTATGTAAGGTAACATATTCACAGATTCCAGAGATTAACACTTGGAAACATTTGGGGAGAGGACATTGTCCAATATACCACAATGGATTATAAGACCCTAAGAGCAGGGATCACCGAATAGAATCTAACATCATGGGCTGTTGAACAGGAACTAGAATCATGGTGGAGACAGAACCACTGCCAAAAACAGCATCTACATAGACAAGGAAAGGAACAAATACTATGGCTTCTCTCTCTCTCTCTCTGCAGACTCCAGTCTTCTGTCAACACCTCCCAAAGGTGGATCGAGGTGGAAGGCAGATAACTAGCTGAGGGAATGCATTGGATGTGTTAGCCCCCATTGGTATAGAGCCAAACAGTAAGGTAGAAAATACAGTATCTCAGTGGAATTCTTTGACTTTGGCAGAGGAATGAAAATATTTTTAAATCACAAAAAACCACTTTATAATGCCAGAATAGTTCATGCTATTCTAGAAAGTAAAATAACACAAAACAATAATGTTTCTAGTTCTTAATGTTTTTTACTACAAAATAACTCTGATGCAAAAAGCACTTTGTAAAGGTAATATTTGCTTTAAAAAGCCATGGACCATTTAATCAAATATGCTTTCATTAATAATTCAATGCACTGGCTAGTCTTTTGAAGGGAATGGTTTTACAAATTTTTGCTGTTTTATGACAGACTCTTTCAGTATCCCCTCTGTAATCAATGTCCAGAGGTTTAGATGGCCTAAGAGTTTGAAAGCCTGTCATTTAGTTCCTGCTTTTGCTTTCTGGAAGTACTAACCCAATACAAATCAAACTAGACCTTTATTAAATGTGGTATATCATTGCACTCTGTGTTCTGTGGTAGCCCATTTTAAAATATATGCACAGCTGCAACAGGAACTGGCACCTGCAGCCCATGTAAACTCTAGAATGGAATACACTTAAATAGCTGTGTTCAGAGGGTGAAACAAAGAATGGAGGAGTACTACTTCAGAATGCAAATGAACCTGCAGTCAATCACAATGGCAAGTGACTTACTTTAGACAGGCAAATCCAAGGCCTAGTATTAAAATAATTAGCTTTTCTGAAGAATGGCTCTAATTCTATGTAATAGTCACAGCTTTAATCTGTTAATTTTGTTAACAGTTAAATACCATTATATATATGGGAAAAGATAGTTACTTTATTTATGTAAAATAACTGAGCCTTAAGATGCCACTGTATTGATTATATTGATTGGCCCATATTTGGAACAATACATTAGAAAACCAATACATCTAATTTGAAGAGATATATTTTGAAACTGATGGTTCTTTGGACATATGTCCAGGTACTTGTTTGGCTTACTTCATTTACTCAAAAATGTGC
The DNA here is from genome assembly GCF_963924675.1 of Phocoena phocoena. Lineage (NCBI taxonomy): Eukaryota > Metazoa > Chordata > Mammalia > Artiodactyla > Phocoenidae > Phocoena > Phocoena phocoena. Next base: position 180,629,682 of record NC_089219.1, on the reverse strand, counting down.
ACATTAAAATTATGTCTCTGTGTGTATGTGTTTGAATTTGCAGGGAAACAGCATTATTTTGATTCTGTTATTAAGTACCCCCTCTTTTAGGCACTGTATATACCTTATGAATAATTCTTACAATACAAAATGAATAGTGTGTGAGTATTATATTACAAATGTGGAAATCAAGGTTCTGAAATTAGGTAACAGTAGATAGTATATATAGTAGGGTGGAGAACTCATGTCTGTTTGCATGGAGGTCTTTTCTTTTTTTAAATAAAACACTGTTTTGTTTCTGTTTTTGTTTACTGCGGTACGCAGGCCTCTCACTGTTGTGGCCTCTCCCATTGCAGAGCACAGGCTCCAGACACGCAGGCTCAGCGGCCATGGCTCACGGGCCTAGCCATTCCGCGACACATGGGATCTTCCCGGACCGGGGCACGAACCCGTGTCCCCTGCATCGGCAGGCGGACTCTCAACCACTGCGCCACCAGGGAAGCCCAAAACACACATTTTAATGTTTCATTGGTGCAAGCTTTTTGTGAGTTTAAACAAGAGTATAGTTTGCCAGATCCAAAGTTAAATTTCTTTCTGCAAAATAAATTGCCATTTGAAATGCTTACTTGCATTTCATTTTAAATAAGAAATTACTAAAAGTTTATTCAGCACTTTTTTGAACTCACCAAAACCTAATGTATAAATTTTAAAAGTAACAGTTGGGCAAGGGTAGGTTTTCCACGATGAGTTTGTGTAGTATATGTTCTCATCAGAACAGTATACAATAAGTTGGATTAAAAAGTGTTCTCCAAGTAGGCATCTCAAATTATTTCTTTAAGTAGAGACCCACATTTGAGAACAAATATCTTAATAAATCTCCTACTTACCAAGTTTCTAGATTCTAGAAGGACTTGCATCAAGTTTCAAGGGCAACTAATTTGTAAGATGGGGGAAACAAATCTAGAGAGGGAGGGGGAAAGGAGAAGCAAAGTAGCAGAATGCTGTTACATACGTGAAATGAAATTTTCTAACATTTTCTAGTAGGGGTAGAGTAATGAAAAGTATACACCACAGAATCATGTTACCCAAACTAGAAATGATTCATTACTTTTTAACCCAATATCAAGCCCTCACGAAATATAATTAGTTCTGTTCCTCACAGTTCTGTACTAAATTATTAAGATGTAAAACACCAATTTTTAGGTGGTACCCTATCATTTAAAGGGTTTCTCTCTGGCCCTGCCACGTATGAAGGAGGAATCTACGGAGTTAAAGAGATATGTCCACTCTGTTTGGTTCTCTTTGTGTCTTCAATTCTGCTATAAAACTCAGAGTGTCCAAGAATTCGAAACCCTATCCTTGCCTTCCAGGATGTTATGGAAGTATAATTTTCAAAGTAGGATGATAGAACATATTTCATATAATGCTTTGATGTCTTGATTTGTTTTTGTTTTTTGATTTTTGTATTTTAAATATGGGATTGGCCAAAAGGTTCGGTCGGTTTTTTCCATAAGATGTCTCTAGTAGCACTTAGTTATCTTTAACTTCATTCAAAACAATTTTGTTAGATTGTATGTGACAGCTGTCATATCAGCGTGCATTTAGAAAAAGACTTATCAAAATTGATGAAGTTTTGTGTAGCCATTTTAATATTGAAGATGGAAGAAAACAACTTTTTTGGCATATTATGCTTTATTATTTCAAGAAAGGTAAAAATGCAACTGAAACACAAAAAAAGATTTATGCAGTGTATGGAGAAGGTGCTGTGACTGATTGAACATGTCAAAAGTGGTTTGTGAAGTTTCATGCCGGAGATTTCTCGCTGGATGATGTTCCATGGTCGAGTAGGCCAGTTGAAGTTGATAGCGATCAAATCAACACATTCATTGAGAACAGTCAACGATATACCATGTGAGAGATAGCCGACATACTCAAAATATACAAATCAAGCACTGAAAATCATTTGCACCAGCTTGGTTATGTGAGTCACTTTGATGTTCCGGTTCCACATAAGTTGAGCGAAAAAAACCCTCTAGACTGTATTTCCACATGAGATTCTCTACTTAAACGTAATGAAAACATTACTTTTTAAAAAAAAAATTGTGATGGATGATGAAAAGTGTATACTGTACAATAATGTGGAATAGAATAGATCATGGGGCAAGTGAAATGAACCACCACCAACCACACCAAAGGCCAGTCTTCATCCAAAGAAGGTGATGTGTATATGGTGGGAGTGGCAGGGAGTCCTCGATTATGAGCTCCTTCCAGAAAACCAAATGATTAATTTCAAGTACTGCTCCCAATGAGACCAGTTGAAAGCAGCACTTGATGAAAAGCATCTGGAATTAGTCAACAGAAAACCCATAATCTTCCATCAGGATAATGCAAGACTGCTTGTGTTTTTTTTGTTTTGTTTTGTTTTGTTTTTTTATTATGAGCCATTTGCATATATTCCTTGGCACCATGGCTGTCCATCTTTTGCTTGTTTATTATTAATTTTTTTTTTGCGGTACGCGGGCCTCTCAGTGTTGTGGCCTCTCCCGTTACAGAGCACCGGCTCCAGACGCGCAGGCCCAGTGGCCATGGCTCACGGGCCCAGCTGCTCCGCGGCACGTGGGATCTTCCCAGACAGGGGCACGAACCCGTGTCTCCTGCATCAGCAGGCGGATTCTCAACCACTGAGTCACCAGGGAAGCCCATTTGTTTTTTGTTTTTTTTTTAACATCTTTATTGGAGTATAATTGCTTTACAAAGTTGTGTTAGTTTCTGCTGTATGACAAAATGAATCAGCTATATGTATACATATATGCCCGTATCTCCTCCTTCTTGCATCTCCCTCCCACCCTCCCTATCCCACCCCTCTAGGTGGTCACAAACCACCGAGCTGATCTCCCTGTGCTATGTGGCTGCTTCCCACTAGCTATTTTACATTTGGTAGTGTATATATGTCCATGCCACTCTCTCACTTCGTCCCAGCCTACCCTTCTACCCCCACCCCATGCCCTCAAGTCCATTCTCTACATTTGCATCTTTATTCCTGTCCTGCCCCTAGGTTCTTCAGAACCATTTTATTTATTTATTTATTTATTTATTTATTTATTTTAGATTCCATATATATGTGTTAGCATACGGTATTTGTTTTTCTCTTTCTGACTTACTTCACTCTGTATGACAGACTTTAGGTCCATCCACCTCCCTACAAATAACTCAATTTCATTTCTTTTAATGGCTGAGTAATATTCCATTGTATATATGTGCCACATCTTCTTTATCCATTCATCTGTCGATGGACACTTAGGTTGCTTCCATGTCCTGGATATTGTAAATAGAGCTGCAGTGAACATTGTGGTACTTGACTCTTTTTGAATTATGGTTTTCTCAGGGTATATGTCCAGTAGTGGGATTGCTGGGTCGTATGATAGTTCTATATTTAGATTTTTAAGGAACCTCCATACTGTTCTCCATAGTGGCTGTATCAATTTACATTCCCACCAACAGTGCACGAGGGATCCCTTTTCTCACACCCTCTCCAGCATTTACGTTTGTAGATTTTCTGATTATGCCCATTCTGACTAGTATGAGGTGATACCTCGTTGCAGTTTTGATTTGCATTTCTCCAATAGTCATATTGAGCATACGTTCATGTGTTTGTTGGCAATCTGTATATCTTCTTTGGAGAAATGTCTATTTAGGTCTTCTGCCCGCTTTTGGATTGGGTTGTTTGTTTTTTGATATTGAGCTGCATGAGCTGTTTGTAAATTTTGGAGATTAATCCTTTGTCAGTTGCTTCATTTGCAAATATTTTCTCCCATTCTAAGGGTTGTCTTTTGGTCTTGTTTATGGTTTCCTTTGCTGTGCAAAAGCTTTTAAGTTTCATTAGGTCCCATTTGTTTATTTTTGTTTTTATTTCCATTTCTCTAGGAGGTGGGTCAAAAAGGATCTTGTTCTGATTTATGTCATAGAGTGTTCTGCCTAGACCGCATGTTTGTTTTGATGACCAGGCAAAAACTGTTACAGCTTGGCTGGGAAGTTCTGATTCATCTGCCATATTCACTAGACATTGCCCCTTCAGATTTCCATTTATTTCGGTCTTTACAAAATTCTCTTAGAGGAAAACATTTCAATTCACTGGAAGACTGTAAAGGGCAGCTGGAACAGTTCTTTGCTCAAAAAATTAAAAAGTTTTGGGAGGATGGAATTATGATATTGCCTGAAAAATGGCAGAAGGTAGTGGAACAAAAGGGTGAATATGTTGTTCAGTAAAGTTCTTAGTTAAAATGAAAAAGGTGTCTTTTATTTTTACTTAAAAATCGAAGGCACTTTTTGGCCAGCCCAATATTTAGACACATGGTATATGGGCCTTCATATTTATACTTGAGTCAACCCTGCAGATGTTAGAGGCTGGTCTTATTTCAGGGTTCAATAAATGCAAATACCCAACATACTCATAATTTTTCCTTTATGTAGATATGATACAAATAAAATGGATTATGTGTTTCTGTATTTATAGATTATTTGAATAATATTTTCTCTTCCTTCTAATCCTGTAATTGCTCATACCTTTTTTGGTTGAGAAATAATTTGTAACAAAACTGGATCAATTATACATAAAATGTTTTTTAAACTTTTCTCCTTCAACTCATTCCTTTCTCTTGGTTGTAAAATGTAGCATGCCAATGTGTAAAAATGCAATTAACACTATTTATTTATTCAGATTGTCACAGTTTTCACCTCCTAAAATTAATGAGAATTTTGGGCTACTTCTTTCCAGGTTTCTCCCAGGAGTCTATGTGTTAATAACATCTGTAATACCTCATGCTGAGGCACGGAAATAATGAGGTCTCAAGCTCAGATACCCTCTTTTCTCTTAAGCCATTATTTCTAAACAAAATGCCTGGAATTTTCTTTAGTAAATTTGAGTTTGGGAACGTTATAAAAGGAAATTATTCACTGATTATTTCTTGCATTTTCTTTTAGCTAACAAACTAATAATGTAATCTGTGGGTATAACAGTATACCATCTATAGTGTTATTAATTTCTAAATAAATGTCTCTTCAAAAATAAATTTGAAATATAATAAAATATAATAAAGATTATTACTGAATATTATTTTAGAATTGAACATTTTTGGTAAATTTCAGAACTTAAATCCCTCAATATTTTGGTGGTCATTTTAAATGAGTATATAGCTTATCATTTCTCTATATATAATTGAAATTTTTAGTTGAATTGATTAGCATTGAAGAGGAGTAATGAAATTGAAATGATCATTTTAATCTAGAAGTTCTTATATTTGAGTTATCACTGTTCATCCAAAATTTGCCTTATGCATTTTCTTAAACCATAGGGAATAAAATCACACAACTTGTAGCAAAATAATTAAAAACTGTAAGGAAGAAGAACATATGTAATAAATAATTTAAAGTGATTTCACTAAGCTTCATGGTACACTGGCCTTATAACTTTTTTCAGTAGGCCTATGGAAGGAAAAAATAATCCTCTCTGTTTCTCAATTTGGGGGGCCCTCCTGAATGTTGTCTCATATTTTCTTGTCTTCTAAGATAGATACCTTTGTTAGTTTTTTAAAGATCGTGTTTTGAAAATATGTTTAGTGTAAAGCAATGCAAGGTAGAAGACTATATTTGGAACTTCTGATTTAACAGCACATACAGTCTATAAAATTAAAATTTTGACAGTTTATGTTAAAAATTTGTCAATGCAAATATGATGAATGATGGATATATTGTTTAAACAATTTTCTCCTAAGGTTTTTGGGGTTTTTTTTTAACGTTTTTATTGGAGTATAATTGCTTTACAATGTGTGTTAGTTTCTGCTTTATAACAAAGTGAATCAGTTATACATATACATATATCTCCATATCTCTTCCCTCTTGCATCTCCCTCCCTCCCACCCTCCCTATCCCACCCCTCTAGCTGGTCACAAAGCACCAAGCTGATCTCCCTGTGCTATGCGACTGCTTCCCAATAGCTATCTGTTTTACTTTTGGTAGTGTATATATGTCCATGCTACTCTCTCACTTCGTCCCAGCTTCCCCTTCCCCCTCCCCATGTCCTCAAGTCTGTTCTCTACGTCTGCATGTTTATTCCTGCCCTGCCACTAGGTTCATCAGTACCATTTATTTTAGATTCCATATATGTATGTTAGCATACATTTTCCTGTTGTTTTTCTCTTTCTGACTTACTTCATTTTGTATGACAGTCTCTGGGTCCATCCACCTCTCTACAAATGACTCAATTTCGTTCCTTTTTATGACTGAGTAATATTCCATTGTATATATGTGCCACATCTTCTTTATCCATTCATCTGTCAATGGACATTTTTTTTTCTTTTTTTTTAAGTTTCCCAGAGTGGCATTTATTTATTTTTTTAACATCTTTATTGGACTATAATTACTTTACAATGTTGTGTTAGTTTCTGCTGTATAACAGGGTGAATCAGCTGTATGTATACATATATCCCCATATCTCCTCCCTCTTGCATCTCCCTCCCACCTTCCCTATCCCACCCCTCTAGGTGGTAACAAAGCACCTAGCTGATCTCCCTGTGCTATGCGACTGCTTCCCAATAGCTATCTATTTTACATTTGGTAGTATATATATGTCCATATATACACTACCACTCTCTCACTTTGTCCCAGTTTACCCTTCCCCCTCCCCGTGTCCTCAAGTCCATTCTCTAGTAGGTCTGTGTCTTTATTACCGTCTTGCCCCTAGGTTCTTCATGACCATTTTTTTTTATTCCATATATATGTGTTAGGTTTTAATTAGATTACTTTAAAATGCACAACAGTGAGAATTTCTGAATGTTTTATTAAAATGATAAAATTTTATTTCCCAAGAGCAAACTCTAGTCACTAAATAGCATTTGTGAGTTGAAATTATTTTTCTTATTAGGCTTAAAACTTTAAGCGACTTTTCTTTTTCTCAGTTTGCAAATCATTTGTTCAATTTTGAAAAAAAAAGATCAATAGCACAAATACACTCATATTTACTTTACTGTATTTTGTAGATTTAAGTTTGACAGCTTGAGGGTGTTTTATATTTTTATATCTTCTGAATGTGTAAAACAGTGACCTAAAGTTTTGAACTCCTGATATACCACAAGATAATCTTTTCCCTCGATCTTTAACTTTGAGGTAAATACAGATATTTTTCTTAATCTTAATTGATATATCTCCTACTCTACCATGATGAAGAACTTAATTCTCCTTCATTTTAATTTACAATACAGTCAGAACAATCAATATTTGCTGAAAAACTTGTAATTAATTTTCTTCTTCACTTTAAATTTTCAATGGACAAAAAGTAATTCGAGAGTTCTTGTAATAGAATTTTGCATGAAAAAACTTTTTTTTTTTATAACATGTCATTACAATGTGCAAAGCAGTCTCTTTTACAATCCTATGGGTCAATTATGCTTTTTTTTTTCTTTTTTTACAGATGCAGAAAATGAGATTCAGAGAGAATAGATATTGGGACTATAATTCAAATTTTAGATATTTGTCTGTAGATTATAAAAGTATTTCTTTTGTGCAGTATCTTCCTTTGCAGAGTCTTGAAACAATAGTCAGGTACTTCAGGTGGCTGTTCAAAAGTTATGGAACGTATCACTCAGGGTTGTTACTAGAGCAGAATAGATGTTTATGAAAAGGATACTAGGTAACTTTTTTATTACTTTTTTTTTTAATTGGAATATAGTTGAGTTACAATGTTGTGTTAGTTTCAGGCTTACAGCAAAGTGAATCTGTTATACATTTACATATATCCACTCTTTTTTTTAGATTCTTTTCCGTATAGGCCATTACAGAGTATTGATTTGAGTTCCCTGTGCTATACAGTAGGTCCTTATTAATTATCTGTTTTATATATAGTAGTGTGTATATGTCAATCCCAATCTTCCAATTTATCCCTCCCCCTCTTACCCTCTGGTAACTATAAGTTTATTTTCCACATCTGTAACATTATTTCTGTTTTGTAGGTAAGTTCATTTGTGCCCCCCTTTCTTTTAAGATTCCACATATAAGCGATATCATATGATATTTGTCTTTCTCTGACTTACCTTACTCAGTATGACAGTCTCCAAGTCCATCCACGTTGCTGCATATGGCATTATTTCGTTATTTTTTATGAAGATCGAGAACCAGGCTCAATGCCTTCCATTTGGGAACTAAGCCTAAGAACAAAAACAACAACAGTAATATTGTAGGACTGGTTTGATGAGGAAACCACTTCCCTTCTCACTGACTACTGAATGCCACAAGTTGCTCCCTGCTGGAAACACACCCTATAGACTTTCCTGGTACAATGGAAGAAGCAAGAACTCTACTACACAGATTTCTTTCATCAAGAACTCCAGGGTGAGGGAAATCTATGTGAATTATATCTCCTGGAGTGTTCAGAATTGAGGTCCTTTTTAGCCCCCAAATCAAGCTAAGTCTGATTGGCAAAGCCTTGATACATAACTTGAACCCCTTAGCTGTAAGGGTTGCGGAGGGAGTATATGGCGTTTTCACATCCTATGGTGAGTCAGATCTATAACTGAGATCATAAGGTGTAGACAGAGGTGGGTCCAGTTATTATTTCTGGGGTTTCTTGAGTAGTAGTGATGGTAATAATAATAAGATATAAAATTAGGTGTAGGAACTTTAAATAGGTCTGAATAGAAATGGTTAAAGATGAAGTCTTTACCTAGATATGGATTATAGGAGAAAGACATTGTCTTCTGAAATTAAGTTTGACATTAGCTGTAGATATTTGTGGTTTTTCTTTGTCAGATTAAAAAAGGTCCCTTCTTTTCCAAGTTTGCTGAGAATTTTGTTTTAAATCATGAATGGATGCTGAATGTTGGCAAATACTTTTTCCTCACCTATTGCTATGATCCTTTGTTTTTGTCTTTGTTAACTGTCTTAAGATAATGAATTACACTGATTAGTTTTCAAATGTTGAACTAGCCTTGCATTCCTAACATAACTCTCCTGATTGTGCTTTTTTGTTTGTTTTTATATATTATTTAAATGTGCTAGTATTTCATTAAGAAATTTTACATCTATTTTTATGTCATATTGTTCTTTTTATTATTATTTCTGTCTTGTGTGTCAAAAGATGCTGGCTTCCTCAAGTGAGTTGAGAAGAGCTGCTGTCTCTTAAATTTTCTGGGAGACATTTTTAAGAACGGGCATTAATTCTTCCTTAAATGTTTGTTGTAATTCACCAGTGAAGCCATCTATGCCTGACATTTTCTTTTTCAGAAAGGTTTTAGCTGCAAATTTAGTAATGAACTATGGAAATGATCTCTGAAAGTATAGTCTTGTAGCTACAAATTTAGTACTACTCATGTTATCTATTTCTTCTAGGGTGAGTTTAGATAATTTGAGTCTTTCAAGGAATTGATCCATTTCATCTAAGTCGCCAAGTAATAATACTATACATTTCCCTCCCATCTTGATGTAAGTGTATTCTTCAGATTTGATAGGTTGTCTTTTCATTTTCATTTAGTTCAAAATGTTTTCTATTTTTCTTTGAGACTTCTGCTTTGGTCAATGTAGTATTTTGTAGAGTTTTGCTTGCTTTTTAAAATATTTGTAGGTGTATCTGATATCCTGCTTTTTTTAATGTTTAATTCTCTTTTTGTCAGAGAATATTGTCTGAATAATTTTAATTCTTTGAAATTAAATAAGATTTGTTTAGTGACCTAGAATATGATCTAGCTTGCTAGACAAGGGCATTGCTAAATCATGTGGGTCAAATCTTCCTGTGTGTTACAGTTTTACGATGTGGAGGATATTTAGAATCCGGGTATTCTGCCTCTAAATTCCAGTAGTTTATAACAATTATTTTGCAACCAAGTTTTCCTCAGAAATTTTTAGATGCCTGATGGGGGCAGCAATGCTTCCTATTGAAAATAACTAATTTAAAGAATCATGGGTTGGATTCTTCTCTCCCCTCTGTGTCAGCTTGGATTTTTCTCCCTCTTTCTTAGCTCTGTAGTTCTTCCAGGCTACTTTGTAGCAATTTTATTCTAAAGCATCACCTTCCACTGGAACCCAAAGGTCTGGGGGAGCTTCAAGCTCCCAATGGATTCATCTGAGGTTAACCCAACCTGGAGCCTGGAGTCTCCTCAGATGTCCATCGATGAAAATTCCTAGGAAATTCCAGTTGCCTCTCAAACTATGTCTGAAGTGTTAATAAAGGACCTCAGTAACTTGACTCTCAACCCTAGTATCAAATTGCCCTTCATTCTACCACAATGTCTACCTCAACCGACTGGGCGGTTACTTGGTGAAAACATACCCTGTAGGAGAGGGGTGAGGACCATGTTAACTGATCAGAGAGATAAGATGGAGCAGCTGATTCAATCTATTAAAAAGCACTACTGCAAAGGAGTTTCTCCATCCGACTCTCAAAGAGAACCACTGCAGAACGACGTTGAGACTCCCTCAAGAGTGCAAAGATTTAGATGTAGCTGTCGTTTTTGCCAGTCTCATAGAGATCCTTCTGAGGATAATTATGAGAATTATTACACCAATAAGTATTACAGTAATTATGACATGGAGTCGGATGAGCCATAAACCTCATTCTTGTACCATTTTTTCTTGCTGGTAATTTTAGGATAATTATGAAGCAGCTTGGGAAAGATTGTGTACCAATATTTTGATAACCTATATTATAAGTTCTGGGATGTCATTTTTCTTGCATCTCTTTTCTACCTTAATACAGTAACTTATAAGGAATATATGTAGCTTGCATTTGAATGACTTGAATATACTTTAGTTCCACTTTGTGAAACAAATTAACTTGTGTGGAAGGAATGTGAAGAAAACATTGGGTGGCTTGGCCACAGCATTGTTAGAAAAGCATGTTGAATTGTAATAAAAAATTTTGATGTCCCATTCCAGAAAAAAAGAAAGAAACATGAATATTACAATTATTTCATAAATTAGGTATTTTAGATTTACTTGTTCTCAATCCTATTTAAACCATCATAAAATGTGATAATTATTAATTCATTTTACTTTAGTCAAATGTTAAAAATGTAAAATTCAGGATAAAATTACTTAGTAAATTGGTGTTTTAACGTAGTGTTCTGTCTGTGAATATGTGTGTGTATGTGTGTGTACGTATGTGTGTATGTATGTGTGTGCATGTGTGTATGTGTGTGCATGTATGTGCGTGTTCATGTGTGTATGTGTGTATGCATGTGTGTTTGTGTATGTGTGTGTGTATACACTAGTATATGTTAATCACTGTTCATATTGGATATTTTATTTTTTCTTTCATTGTATTCATCTATATTTGCAGAATTAATAACATCTGCACAAGAATTGCAAAGAAATTCCTTCTTCATATTTATAACTTTGTGATGAAATTGATGTGGATCCCTTAAAGGAAGTAATTACTTCTTAGTTTTTATCCAAGGGAATGTGGCCTGAGCAAGTGTCTCTTGATTGGTGGTGGTGGATGAACTGTGAGCCCTTTGAAAATCACTTAATAATGGTAGCTTTTGAGTTAGCAATTTCGACCACCTGCACGGGACCATCTGGACCCATCATTATTTCTGCTCTGTGAAGTAGGTTGTCATTATGGTTCACACAAACACATTTCTGTTTTTTCATAGCTAGAACAGTTCACCTGGGACAAAGAATAGGAGAAATCTACTGTACAGAAATCCTTCATGCAGAGAGGATAGCTTGATTAAATATTATTAATGGAATTTAAAATTTTTTCTCTTATTTTTCTGTCCAATAAATTCTGTTCCTATTTCCTTTACTGATGTAGAGGACTGTGATTTGAAAAGTCACAAACAGTTCATCCCTTGGTTGAGATAAGTACACCTTCATAGCTTGTTGTATCAACTTTGTACTCATAGAGTTGGTAATAGCTATTTGCAACTGATTGATAATAAGTGATAGACTTTTTTTTGGTAACTTTCTCAAATTTAAACTACATAAAGTAGTGTAAGAACAAGGTCCCTGGTGAATATATAAATTATTTTTTAAAATATAGGTTCAATTGAACCACTTTTTCTCAACTTCTCTAATAAATCAAACAACCCAAATCAACATTATTATGTCAAATTCTTTGCACTCCAATAAATATCAGCACATTCCACAAAACCAGTTAGTAGGAAGAGTATTACTCCTACTAAAACGTACTTTCTTGAGGGCTTGCTTTGTGCTAGATACAATGCTTTATTATCTAATTTAATTTAACCTTCCCAATAAAACATGGGTTGATGCTATTTCTAGCAAATGGAAGATGTAGAAACTATCTCAAAAGTTTCCATTCTTCAATAATTCTATTTTCTTCTCAAAGAGTAGAAATGAGTCTAGTTTAGGAGGTTGTGAGTATGAAAAGTATATCCAAGGAAGTGATAACAGAATGTGCAAAGTATGAATGCAGCCTGGCTTCTTTACTGGTCCGTAAGGAGATCTATAAATGGTTAGAGGATAAAATTCAAAGAACACAGTTACAAAGAGTGAAGCTGTGTTGATACTTAGGGGCGAAATCAGGGAGGGCTTTGCAAATGACACTGAGAAGTCTGGACTTACCCATGAGAGCATGAGGGAATCACTGAAGCATTTAAGGCAGACAAATAATATCCTTATAATGCTTAAGAAAATTTTATTCTGCTTCTATGCTTAACGTATTATAAGACTGTAAGACTGGAAACAGAATGACCATTTATGAAACTGACCCTATATTAAAGTTGCTTGATGGCCATGTCCTGCATTTGAATCATAGAATCACAGCATCTTTTGTGGTTTATTAGAAAGTAAGATTTAACAATGACACCCCAGTTTCTGGATAGGAGATTTGACAATTTCTGTTTGTTGCTTTGTCAAGGGCTTAAGTAACCTAGGAAAAATTTGGAGGGCACTGCAGTTTGAAGACTTTCGATAAATTTATCTACATTATACTTCTTCCTCTTGTGTAGAACTCTAGGCTGTGACCAGTTTCTGCAATACAGCTTTCTTTCAAAACATCTTTCCCTATGAGAATTTAACTATGTGAAAGTCCAGTTTTCCTCTGGGTCCATGCCCCCATTCCTTTAAGGAAGAAAATCTTTCCCACTCTCCTTTATCTGCTTCCTGCTTGGGGAAGGCAGCAGGCAAACCCTACTTCATCCAGTACTGTTGATTGTGTAAGTGTGTCTGTTCTACAGCATAAAGGAATTCAAGTCTTGTCCCCATTTGCCTGTGCTTTGTCTGTTCTTACCACCTGACCACACCTATCAAGCCTCTGTGTTAGTGGAATTCTTGTAAAGTCTTTCCAGTTATTTTTCTGGGGCATTGCTCTCCATCAGGAGGGCAAATTGTGACTCAGTCTTGGCATGATTTTTGTAGCTTTGTCTGATGTATACCACGCAAAATGTATCTAGTTTCAAGCAGCTGTGCAGATTTGTCCATTTTTTGTACATAATGTGAGTCATTTAATGGAGATAAGAATTTGAGAGGTATAATTAGCACTTAAAACCAAGGCATTACACTATTCAGAACTTTTCCCCCCTACACTTTCAATGTCTTCTTTTCCACGGTTTTCTTCTGTTCAGCTTACAGACATATAAAATTTCTCTATCTGAAAATCTTAGTTCTATATTGGCCTTGTGATCCTACTTTTCCATCTTTCTTCATTATTTCATCACCAAGATTCTTCAAAACATAGTGTCGGGCTTCCCTGGTGGTGCAGTGGTTGAGAGTGCGCCTGCCGATGCAGGGGACATGGGTTCGTGCCCCGGTCCGGGAAGATCCCACATGCCGCGGAGCGGCTGAGCCCGTGAGCCATGGCCGCTGAGCCTGCGCGTCTGGAGCCTGTGCTCTGCAACGGGAGAGGCCACAACAGTGAGAGGCCCGTGTACTGCAAAAAAAAAAAATCTCAAGTATCCTCTTCACACAGAATTTCACTTTCAGATGTCTTAATCACAGGCATCATTATTGCCTATGGTTTGCTCAGCAGAAGCCTTGAGAGGTTTTAAAGGTTGTATTTCTAAAGCACTGCCTCTGTTTGGCTTCTGGTACAACGTATTCTGCCTTATCTCCTACTATCTCTCTTATCATTAATTTATAATCCCTGGATTGAAAACTTAACAATATGCTTTCTTTATTTGCTTCTTACATATTGCTACATGCCATGTTCCTCCCTAAAACCTTTTTCTTATCCTGTTCTAACGCACCCTTCACTTTTGAACTTGTTCTCTCCCATGTTGTCAAATACCATCTCTTTGTAGGTGATTTTAGATCACTTATTTAGTCCATAGCATCTTCAAAATTTTGTCCTCTATATCAGAGTGCTTACTTGACAACTCCACTACAAAATCCACAGATATCTCTTTACTATTCCTGTCTTTCTTTTCTCAATTACAGATGCTTTTCTTCATCCAGTCATTCAGGAAATAAACTTGTGAGCTATATTTAATCTTTACTTTGCTTTACCCCTATTGCCACAAGTTCTAAGGTTTGTATTTTGTACCTTTTGTTCATTTGTTTGGTTCCAACTCCACAGCTAATGCCTTAGTTCAGACTCTCATTTTCTCTTCTCTCAACTATTGTCATCTTTTCCAAAATTGTTCCTCTGCCTCTTAAATTTCTTTGTTTGTCCTCTCCATGGCTGCCAGGGTAATCTTTCTAAAATGCAAGATTTCCCATATTACTCCATTGCTCAAATATCTTCACAATTTCTTACAGTATAAAACTCAAAACTGTTAGTGCATTGTACCTTCTGTGATCCGGGTGTTCCAAATGCCCAGGACTTTAATTGCTTTACCCCAAACCTCTCTAATTCAACCTTATCCAAATTTTTATAGTTCTACAGGGCACCATATTTTGTGGCTCAGGTGATTTTGGGGGTTATCCTTCATTTCAAAAATGACTTTGTTTACTGACCAGCAACCTCTCATCCACCAGCATTCAACTAATTTGCTACCTTTCCTGAACTCGTCAAATGAAATGATTAATTTTTCCTTTGGGACCTCACTATTTCCTGTACATTATACCCCTAAAACATCTAGCAAATTAATTTATTTTCATATCTGTCTCACTCTGTAATCAGTCAAATGAGTTCAGGCAGTCAGTCAGCAAATATTTAATGAGACTTTTCTTTGATGGAATTAGGGTCTATGAAGACAAGTAAGACAAACTTTTGGAAATCATAATCTTAAAAGTTTTTTTTTTCTGCACTACTCAAAGGATCAATCACATGATTGTAGTAGACTTTAGAAACATTATATCTATATCTATCTATCTATCTACCTATCTGGAAGATTCAGTAAAATTGATTAAATTGGTAAATAATTAAATGATTTATTGGCAAATAATTATATTTGTAAATAAAATAACATGCTCCCAATTTCTCTATATATACCTTAATCTTCTCTACTGTTTAAGGTTAATTCCCACCATGGAACTTTCCTCAGTTATTTCACCAGGTCTGGAATCACAATCTAGCTGTGCTGTTGTCTGTGTTGTCTAGGCTTCTATTAATGTTTCTAAGTTTTTGGGTAATGATCCCCATTTCATAGGCTTATTGTGCAGACTTGGGGAGATAACTGTATGTAAATCCCAGTTCATATTAGGTTCATAATGCATTTTTTGTTGCTTTAGTTCCCAAATTATAAATTATAAGGTGTTTGTTCCACCCATTGTGGCCGTTAGCAATTTTTTCTTCTATTTTATTTCTATGAGTATTTCTTAGTTCTATGAATAGCAAATTTACTCCTAGGATGACTAAACTTTTATTTCTTTACTCCTACCATTGTCTCACACAGTGTCTTATATTTCAAGGTTGCTTAAGTTATTTATTTGTGGAATGAATATATTTAGTCTACATATGCTAGCCCCTTCACTTTATAAACTACAAACACTCCTATCATGGATACACACAGACACAACTCACACATGTGAGGCTTCTGAATAAAGGATTCTTCTACTGGATTATGAATTCTTCCACTGGCTTGGGAAATCATTTAAATTTTTTTAATGCTTATTCTTTTTGTTAATAGGAGGGAGAAAATTGTGTTCACATAACAAGAAAAAAAAAACCCTAAAATATCCAGAAAAATTTAATCAGGAAGAACAGGAATTATACAAGGAATATATAAAATTTTATTTAAAAATTATAGAATAGAAATGGAACAAACAGAAAGATATACCATGTTCCTATATGAGTATGTAGATTATCATAAATATGCAGTTGTTTATATCCAGATGGGGTGATGGAAGTTGGAGAAATAGAGCATTCTGGTCAATTATTAACATTGTTATACAGTGTTTTACTTCTTAACTTTATTTTCTATAAAGAATAATTATGGAATGTGCTGGGTTGTAAAGCAATGCATTATGAAAATCCTCAAATAGAAGCTAAGCTAAAAACCCCTGAAGATGTAATAGAAGAAAAGATAGCACAGGGGTAAATAGGACCACATGACGCTCAAAACCTTTCTCAAAGAAAGTAATACTATGATTTTATCAAGACTCAAAGATTGTTCTATGAGCCAATAGCATTGTTATCTAAACTCATATTCTTTTCTTAAAAGTTTATACCAGTGAAAACTAAGTTTAAATTTCTCAAACCTGAAGGATGAAAGTAATTTCTTTGCAAAGAAATGTCCCTCATACCTTTAAGTTTTTATAGAACTAATAAAAATCGAGTTTTGAGGAGCAAGTTGGTCCCAGGAATAATATTATGTAATTGGGTATCCTTTTAGCCATGCCACACATTTTCTAAACTTATATATATATAGACTAAAGAGTATTTCCTTTTGATTCAGTCTCTCACTTCAAATTTTTGACCCAATGAAACTTGTTTAAGAAGAGCGAAACTAAAATATATTTCCTACATAAGACAAGTTTAGAATGCTAAGATATTGTTCCAAGGACAGTTTTGTTTCCAGTTTAGAATTAATATGATCAATCTCTAATAAAATTAACACAGTATCTTTTTCTTCTTAGATGAAGTGTTTCCCTTCTTCAGCTCCTAATAAGCAGAGCCTGCCCTCTGAACAGTTCTGTTTCACTTCACTAGGAAGCTGAGTGGTCCCTTCACACCCCAACTTAAAGTCAGCCACCATGGTCCCCAGGTCCTAATGCAGCCCTGGAACAGCTCCTTGAAAACGAATGAACATCAAGTATATTCATAACAGTTCCAACAAAGTCCCGTGAATCCACTTACATTGCTTAGGCAACACACTTTAAAAAGGAGGACTTTTTTTTAGTACATGGAACTCCCTCTTTTTCAAAGGATCCATACTGAGTGGGATCGAAGTAGGTGAAAAAGAGCTTTCTTCTCCCCCAACTGCACACTTCATGCAGATGCAACACCACAAAGATTATGTTTAAAATGTTTTCTAAGTGCATTTTATGAGTATTGAATATAAAATGTTCTTTCTTCCTCGTTGCAAAATCACACCACTAGTGCTGCTCCTATTCCATGACTATTACAATTAGTATGACTACTCGTGCATTTAGTATGCGTCTGCTGCCACCGGACACCACTATCACAGTCATCCTTTTAAAAACTGGTAAGCTGTGACAAAGAGGTTAAGTACGACAGAAAAGATTACACAAAACTGGTACACAGCATCTCTTTAAATCAAGAGAGATTCAGAAAACATGATACAGAGATTGGCCTTTTACTTTGGTTCTTCACAAGTTGGCCACTCATTTGCTATCCATAAATATCAATGGAGAACCAGCTTGCTTTTTGGCTTCCAAATGCATTCAGCTTCTCTGATGTGTAGTTTGGGGGTATTGCCACCCTACTAGTGCCACCACTGTAACTGTGCTGTGTACAATCTCCCACTTAAGTCAAGATGAGCTTTTTATTTGAGAGAGAGAGAGAGAGAGAAAGGATCTCTAAAATAGTCTGAATCAGTAAACCCTATTAATAGTATTGTTTCAAAAATAATTATGTCCTTTAATACTTATGAATACTATGTTCCAGTTTAAAAAGCAAAAAAGAAAGAAATGCAGCTTCCTAGCATTTAGAAATCACTAGATGTTACCATGCATTTCACTTTGGTACAGTAGGTATGAAAACCTAAGTGTCACAAAAACTAAGGCCAATAAATATCTACAAACTAAAAGGGATGTTTGTTTTCATATTAAAAATAATAATGCAGTATTAGCAAAGATTTTTTTTACAACCAGTGATGATTGTATACAGATTCAAAATATATTGGTAGAGAAATTAATTCATTTTTAGAAACATTTTAAGAAATCTGGTCGTAAAGTGTCTAAGGTTGAGCAGTTTCAATGTAGATTACATGTAAATCACAGTTCTAAATTACTACCTGTATAAACTTTGATAAACTACTATACCTCTCTAAAATGCGGATAATATAAACTGAATCGCAGTGTTGTCTTAAATATCCTGTGCACCAATTTATGTAAAGCAATACATATTTTACTGTACACCATAAGAACTAAATGTGAACTTATAATTATTAACAATATTTGATTGTATAATAATTTTCAATGAAAACTTTTAAGTAATTTATTTAATTTATTCAAAGACAATAGGCAAAATACAATGAAAAGTTATCTTTCTGTAATATATTCAAGGAAGCCTAAAAGAATAATTTTGGATGTACAGAAACATAGTTTCTTTACAGATTCTCTCAAAAATAGTAGTCTAGGTATGCTAGTTTTATTCATACATCCAATAGTTATTTTACAGCTACTATGTTCCAGGCACTGTGCTAGGCTACTGATAAAGATTGGTGAACAGAAAAAAATAGTCTCTGCCCCACGGTATCAATAGCCTATCATTTGGGTTCAATTATATGGTAAAAATAAAGACCATTTTGTGAGTTATGTTGGTAATAGGAGTCTAGTTACAAAAACAGCAAGAAAACAGATAATAACAATGCCATAAAGTAAAACAATAAAAGCTCTGATGATTTTCAATAAGTTCCTACAAGTTACAGCTAGGAATAAAATAAGCTTCTATAATCACAAGTATTTCATTTACAGTTGAGCATATGACAATATATACATAAAGAAGCTATTCAACTAAGACTGGTAAAATAAATTGTAGGGGCAAAAGAACAGATAATGAAATAGGCAAGAAAAGAAATATATGGCCTTAGAATTGAACCTCTTTCTAGAAACCACAGAAGAGCCTAAAGAATTATTTTAATAAAATAATAGTTAATATTTTGTAGCTGCTTACTGCATGCTATAAAATGTGCAAAGCTATATGTATGTTTTATGTCATTTAATTATTTCAATATTACTGCCACCTTATACATGAGAACATTAGAATTTAGATGGTGTTGATAATTTGTCCAAAGTCACAGAACAAGTCATTGCCAGGACACGGGACTCAAATCCAGACCTTCATGTCTCCAAATTTCGACCACTCATCTGCTATATTCTATGGACTGTGATTGAAAAATTCTGGATCCTAAACAATATCTCATTTTAATTAAACTTATTCTCTGGTGCTTTTCTTTCTTTTCTCTGGATAGTATCTAGCTCAGACTCAGGAGACTGAATTAATTTATGAACACAATAAAATTGAAAAAACGAGGTGATTAAATGACAGGAAAAACAGCAATCATGTGATGATGCAAGTCACTATGTATTTTATTTCTGAGTAATTGTATTACCTTTATTTAAAAAAAAAAAAGCAACCCAGGGAGCTCTACTAGAAAATTACCAAAAGGTCAGGTGACAATTGACTATTTATCATTTAATTACTCTACATATTTTATGAATATCTATTATTGATATTAACCAGTGTTTAAAATTAAAGTAAAATATGTAGAATTAAAATACCTTTTAAAATCGATTTTCATAGAATATTATAGGAAATACAGAAAAAAATTATGAAAACCACAAAAAATAGCATATTTAATAATTTCTTCTATCCAATCAGAAATCTATTATCAATTGTAACTTAATTGTCTTTTTAAAATTTATTTATTTATTTTTGACTGCGTTGGGTCTTTGTTGCTGCGCACAGGCTTTCTCTAGTTGTGGCGAGCAGGGACTACTCTTCATTGTGGTGTGTGGGCTTCTCACTGCGGTGGCTTCTCTTGTTGCAGAGCATGGACTCTAGGCATACGGGCTTCAGTAGTTGTGACTCATGGGCTCTAGGGCACAGGCTCAGTAGTTGTGGCTCACAGGCTTAGTTGCTCCACAGCATGTGGGATCTTCCCAGACCAGGGATCGAACCCGTGTTCCCTGCATTGGTAGGCAGATTCTTAACCACTGTGCCACCAGGGAAGTCCCATAACTTAATTTTCAATTTCCTTTCAACCTTAATTAGAATTGGGCTGTTGGAGAAATAATTATCCATCAAACGCAAAATTGTAGCAACATACTATGCCATGTACAATAATTATGCTTTTTTTGAATTATTTTAAGGATTCATAAGACTCTACAAACATAAACATGAAGGATGCTTACTATTCAGTAGAAGGAGAAAAGAACAGGCAATCATCTAGCAAGCCTGAAACATTCAAGAACAGCTTTCAAATTGTTACCCCAGTGTCACAGAACACCCTTTATCTCTGGACCAAAATCACCAAGATAGATTTCAGTTACTTTGGTCTCAGAAGCCACAGCCTTATCTGAGAATGGGTATGATATATGCTATGAAGTTATACAGTCAACATTTGGCTGCATGATCTGACTCAACAACTAAAACAAGATAAAATAGCAGAAACCAGAGGCAAACCATCTATCTGAAACTCATATGATACTATATATGTACGTATATATGTGCATATGTGTGTATATATTTACAAGATAGATACAGGCTGCCCCTTGACATGTTTCAAACTCTAGTACAGAACTGTTTAAATCACTAATCAGCACATTTAATCTTTGATTGGCCAAGGATTAGCAGTATGGCTTCAGGCATGTCTAGAGATAAACTCAGGTTTGCAAAGAACAGTTGAGAAAAACCCTGTGTGTATATATGCTGTTAAAAAATCCTGGCACTGGATTTTAATCTAGTACAACACAAAACACTCGTACATTGTTGGTGGGAATGCAGCCACTGTGGAAGACAGTATGGAGGTTCCACATGATCCAGCAATTCCACTCCTGGGTATTTACCCCAAGAAAATGAAAACACTAATTAGAAAAGATGTACACACCCCTATGTTCATTGCAGCATTATTAACAATAGCCAAGATATGGAAGCAACTTAACTGCCCATCAATAAATAAATGGATAAAGAAGATGTGGTATACACACACACACACACACACACACACACACACACACAGGAATATTTGCCATAAAAAAGACTGAGATCTTGCCATTTGAGACAACATGGTTGGATGTGGAGGATATTATGCTAAGTGAAATAAGTTAGAGAATGACAAATACTGTATGATTTCCCTTATATGTGGAATCTAAAAAACAAATGAACAAACATATCAAAGCAGAAATAGAGCCATAGATACAGAGAGCAAGCAGGTGGTTGCTGAAGTGGAAATGGGTTGGGGGGGTGAGTGAGATAGGTGAGGCAGATTAAGAGGTACAGAACTTTCAATTACAAATACATGTGTCACAGGTATAAAATGTACAGTGTGGGGAATATAGTCAATAATTACATAATATCTTTGGTAAAAGATGAC
The DNA here is from genome assembly GCF_963924675.1 of Phocoena phocoena. Taxonomy (NCBI): domain Eukaryota; kingdom Metazoa; phylum Chordata; class Mammalia; order Artiodactyla; family Phocoenidae; genus Phocoena; species Phocoena phocoena. Next base: position 180,608,092 of record NC_089219.1, on the reverse strand, counting down.
AACTAGACTTATCATGGTGATGAGTTTGAAATGTATAGAAATATCAAATCACTATGTCGTATACCAAGAACTAACATAGGGTTGTAGGTCAAGTATACTTCAAAAACAAAAAAACCAACAAACATAGCAAAAAAGGTCAGATTTGTGGTTACCAGAGGTAGGAGGTGGGGGGAAGGGGGATTGGATGAAGGTGGTCAAAAGTCAAAAGGAAAAAAATAGAAAATCCTGCCACCATGGATTTTAATACAACACAAAAGCAGTTCAATTATTTAAATGACCATTTTGTCATATTTACACACAAGCGTTAATTGACCTAAAATTTAGGTGGATTAAACCATTTTAAATAATGTCTATAAAAGCACATAATAGCATTAAAACAGAATTCCCCAAAATGGAAGGCCTTACAATAGCACATTCCTACAATGAGGAGAAAATATTTGGAAGGGATGGGTAAGCCTTGTACTATATTGCATACCACCACTCTGAAGTAGGTTTATCTGGACATGCAAATGCTTTCACATGTGAATCTTAGCTTTGTGTATCTTATATACAAAAGTATATAAGCAAAATCATTGCAGCACCTTCCCAAATAATGCAGTATTGCTCTTGTAGGCTTCCTCCTTGGAAATATGCAAAAGTTGCTTTGATAAAATCCTAAGAAGTGTCAGGATAGTTTCACTGTGTAACAGGGTCACATAAAGTGATGTATTTATCACACATAAACCTGTTTTTTATTCTCTTGTCTCACTCAGGCTACAACCTCCTCTTCTAAAACCTGCCTTTAATTTAGCTGGTTTCTCTAAAAATTGTCTTGGTTTTGTTAATATTTATTTCCTTGACTAAGAATTCCAGGGGAGAGGCAAAGATTTCAAGCTGCTTCCGAGAATCTGAAAATTAACAGACATTATTACATTTATTATAGAAACTGAGATCACTATACTTAGAATTTCAAGTCTTTCTCAGAAGAAGATGATTTGATTTTGGCATGAATACTGCTGAAAAAAGAGAAGATTAGTGTATGTGATTATAAACCTTAGAGTCAATGTATTTAAATAAACTCAAATGGATAGAAAAAGATGGTTATTTTGTGAATATCAATAATATATATATACCTTTAAATTATACTTTAAAATATGATAGTCTGTGGAGACACTAGGTTTAACAAAGAGAGCATTTGCAAAGTAAAATAAAAATTCCATTTGATTACAAATATAAATCTGCTATTCCTTGTCCAATATACTTTGAATATCCTTTTAATGTTCTCTCACATTTCCACTTTAGCAATTATGACTTTCTCAGGTAAAAATAAAACAAAAATACCACTTTTCATGGTGTAATCTGCATTTTGTAATATCTATTGATGTTGAAGGTAGGTAGACTCTATAACCTAGCAACTCTATGCAGTAATGAAAATGGTTAATCTCCAGCCACACCGACAAACTGGGTGAAACTTATAAATATGTTTAGTTAAAAAAAAAGCTAGAAAAAAACCTACATATTGCATATTTCCTTTTATATATATTTTTAAAAATGAAAAATAAACTATAGAGTTAGAAGCCAAAGCAGCAGTTAAATTAGCGAAAAAGAAGTGGAAGAGTAGTGAGGAGAGGGTAGAATGAGGCTTGTGGGGTGATGGAGGTTTTATAATTGATGATGGAGCTGTTAAACTTGATGTTGTCATGGTATTTACCTAGTTGTATTCACGTTGTAATATTTCTTCAAGCTGGAAAATTGTAAATTATGTACTTTTCTTTATTCATATTATACTTCAATATACATTTTATGATATTTTAAGGAAAACAATCTATAATCCTTGGGGAAGGAAAAAAAGAAAAGCCTTTTCATACTTGGTAAAGCAATGTGCATACGACGTGGATAAGGCAGGATTGACGCCAAGGCCTTCCAACGATGCAGGAGTGAAAGCGCCTGGGCCTTTCAGGGCAGCTCTGGTGGAGCCCGACATGCCTGGACTACTATGCCTGTGATGTTTTGCTCGCTTTCTTCCTGATTATTTAATAGTAAGCTTGATTTGGAGGTCTTTCCAGGGATTTTGTGACTCTCCTAACATCCTTTCTGAATCCCTTTCTGCTGAAACTTGCTAGAGTGGATTCTGACACCTGTAGCTAAGCAACTTGTTTATTTAAAAAATTACTTTGATAATCAAACTGATGATCCTGTAAAGGTTTCTAGCTTTCAAACTGTCAAATAAGCATTCCCGCGTGTTCTTTCTCCCAAGTCAACCAGTAAAACCTGTGACCATTTGATGACATTTGGAAGTGAATACTGATGTATCGCATAGCTGCAGTTCTTATGAAGAAGAAACTATTTCGAGTTGCTGAATGTCTAGTGCAGGGGGCCGGGGAGGGGGTGCGGATCTGGAACTGCTTGACTAAGAAAAGGGCCTTTCTTTCCCACAGAGGCTGAAACAAGGCTGCAGATTAATTGTTGGGTCTGAGGAACAAAGATGCAGAACAGGGTGACGCAAAGTAACTAAAATAAGTATAAGTACCTTTGCTAACACAAGCATTAAAAATAGGAACAGAACACATTAATATTGAGTTTGGGACAGAGAGTGCTCGGGATTTAAAGAAAAAAAAAGGTATTTGGGATAACTCAAACTGATCTGCTACAATTTAGACATTACAAAAATAACCAGATCCAAATGGATATAAAATTAGCTATGAACCAATCATAACTTCATTTTAAACAAAGGAGTTTTTGAAATGCAAGATTAACGTTTACCATATATTTTAATTTACTGCTGCTCACTTGAGCAATTGTATTGTTTACCCCTTGACCAAATTATGGTTATTGCATAATTAGAGAATCATGTTCAGGTCAATGGCAAAATTTCATTATTCACCAAATGCAATTCTGTTTGAGTTTTATGTCTTCCAGGATGTTTAGTTAATATGGAATTCCTGAGGGTGTTTTTAAATATACTTAAGTATATCTCTTTCTATTTCATGATGTAGCATTACTTTATAACTTGTATCCATAGAATATAACTTTAGAAATTCATTCAAGCCATAAAATTGGAAAGTAGAGGTAATGAATACAAATGACTTTAAGTGCTTTGGTCACATGGCACAAACTGCAATCTGCATATATTACATTAAATTACTATTATGGTAAAAATTTTATGTAGCTATTGATTTTAAATCCTGTCTTTATAAAATATTCTGATTCAACCCAGTGAGGTAGAAACTTAACACACATTTGTCTCCCAACACTGAACTAAACATGTAGTAGTTTAAGAAAAAGAGAATGAGGGCTTAGGGTGTCACTAGTGAAATATAGACTTAAACAAATTTTGTGATGAGAAGAAGAAAATCAGAAGGGAAATGGATCAAATAAGCAGAGGACTGACAATGTAGAATCTGGGTATAGCTGGGGAGGTGGCTGATTTTAACAATAGCAAATGTTCGTTTCTTTAACTCAGATTACTAAATATCCTATGTTGTGCAGGATATTTCTATGTAATAGCACATTTTCTTACCCCAAATTCTTTTATTACTTTCATTGATAAAACTGCAAGAGTGTTTTGAGATAGCATATTTATTGTGTGTACCACTGCTGACATTTGTTCACTGGGATAAGCATGTTAGTAAATTGTTTCTCTATTGATATTTGTTCTCAATGAAAGTTTTTGATTTTTTTCTAATGTATAATGCCCTCAGAGTGTCCACTGGATATTAAAATTTCATCTTTTGAAATTGGCAAAGTGGTTATTTACACATAAAAAGTAAAGTTTGTCTCTGAGGGCTTTTTAACAACGTTTTTGGTCTTCTAACAATATGTATAGGTTTCTACTCAGCTGGATATTAGCTAGCTTATGATTATTATAATATTATTTAAATTCAATGAGCAATTTATTGAAGTAACTCACAGGCCTCCTGGAAACATTAATTAATTTCACTTCACTGTGATCTCTTTTCTCAGCAGGCCATGCATTGAAACTTGTCTTCAAAAACAGAAAATATGTAAGAAGTATTTACGTACATAAGAATATCGCATGATTATTTTTAACCAAAAGGTTTTTTTAAAAATTAAAGTATGTACATTGTGTTTTTAGACATAATGCTATTGCACACTTAATAGACTACAGTGTAGTGTAAACATAATGTTTATATCCACTGGGGAACCAAAAAATTCATGTGACTCCCTTTATTGCAGTATTCTCTTTATTGTGGTGGTCTGGAACGGAAACTGAGTGATTCCTGAAGTATGCTGCATGTATACATAATGAATTGATTACTAGAGTCAAGTTAATTCACATATAATGCCCTCACATAGTTACGATTTTTTGTGTGTGATGAGAGAACCTGAAATCTACACTCTTAGCAAATTTCCAGTATTAAAAACAGTATTATTAACTATAGCCAACATGTTGTATTCAATAGTTTAGATCTTTAGATGTATTCATATTACATAACTGCAAGTTTTTAACCTTTTACCAGTATCTCCCCATTTTCCCCACCTCCCTGCCTCTAGTAGCAATGGGTCTACTCTCCAATTCTATGTGTATTTGTAGGTTCTGCATATAGTGTGAGATCTCACAGGGTTTGGTTTTGTTTCTGTATCTGGCTTATTACATTTAGCATAATTTCCTACAGGTTTAGCCACTTTGTTGCAAATGACTGACAATTTCCATATCTTAAAAATTATAAATAATGCTGCAGTGAACCTAAGTGTGAAGATATCTCACCAAGGTAGTGATTTCATTTCCTTTGGGTATATACTACCAGTGGAATTGCTGAATCATATGGTAGTCCTATTTTTAATTTTTAGAGGAACCTCCATACTGTTTTCCATAACAGTTAAACTAATTTAAATTTCCACTAATAGTTATCAGGGTTTCCTTTTCTCCACATTTTCTCTACCACTTGCTGTATCTTGTCTTTTTGATAAGAGCCCTTCTAACAAGAATGAGGTGATATTACATTGTAGTTCTGATTTGCATTTCCCTGATTATTAGTGATGTTGAGCACCTTTTCATGTACCTGTTGGCCTTTGTATGTCTTCTTTGGAAAAATGTATATTGAGGGCCTTTGTCCAGTTTTTAATCCAATTATTTGTTTTGTTTGTTTGTTTTTGCTATTTAGCTGTATGAATTCCTTATATATTTTGGATATTATCTTCTTATCCGATGTGTGGTTTAAGAATATGTTCTCCTGTTCTGTAGCTTGCTTTTCATTTTGTTGATTGTTTCCTTTACTGTACAAAAACTTTTTAGTTTGATATTGTCCCACTTGCTTATTTTTGCTTTTGTTGCGTGAACTTTTAGTGTCAAATCCAAAAAGTAATTGCAAAGATCATGCCAAAGCATTTTTTCCTATGTTTTCTAGGAATCTTATAGTTTCATGTTTGCTGACTTATTTTTTCAGATGCAAAAGAGTATCTAGTTTTCCCAATACCATTGCCCAGAGACACTATCCTTTCCCTATTGTGTATTCTTGGTGCCTTTGTCAAAAATTAGTTGACAGTATTATGTGGGTTTATTTTTGGACTCTATTCTGTTCCATTGTTCTGTATGTGTATGTGTGTCATATGTGTGTCTATATGTATTTTTATACCAGTACCACACTATTTTGATTAATACAGCTTTGTAATATAGTTTTAAATCAGGAAGTATACCTCCAGCTTTATTCTTTCTCAGTGTTGCTTTGGTTATTCAGGGTCTTTTATGGTTCCATACAAATTCTAGAATTGGCTTTTCTATTTCTGTGAAAAATGCCACTGGGATTTTGATAGGGATTGAGTTGATTTTGTGTATCACATTGGGTAGTAGAGAAATTTTAACAACACTAATTATTCCAGTTCATGAACACAGGATGCCTTTCCATTGATTTGTGTCTTCTTCAGTTTCTTTCATCAGTGTCTTATAGTTTTCACTTATCAGATCTTTCACCTTCTTAATTAAATTGATGTCTAACCACTTTATTCCTTTTATACCATCATAAATGGGATTTTCCTTTTTTTTTTTTCGTTCAAAGGCAAGTCAAGTGAAACAGTGAGAGTGGAGAAAGAAACAAAGAAATCTGTAATTGGCTGTGATCAATAAATTGTAAAAACCACTGCACTTGGACAAGCTGGGATCATTTTCTTGATTTCCTTTTTAAATATATTGTTTTTGATGTAAATAAATACAACTAATTATCCTTTGTTGATATTATAACTGTAGTAAATTCATTTATTCTAACAGGTTTTTGTATTTTTTTTCTAAATGACGTCTCTAGGATTTTTTACATATAGGATTGTGTCACCTGCAAACAAAGATATTTTTACTTCTTTCTTTCCAATTTAAATACCTTGTATTTCATTTCCTTGTCTGATTGCTCTGGCTAGTACCTCCAGTACTTTGTTAAATAGAGGTAGTAAGAGTGAATATCTTGGCTTTGAACAAACTTTAGAGGAAAAGCTTTCAGTTTCTGTCCATTGCTTTTCATGTTAGTTGTGGCCTTTTTATAAATGCTCTTATTGTGTTGAGGAAATTTCCTTTTATAGATATTTTGTTGAGAATGCTTTTTTTTTATCATGCTTGGATATTGAACTTTTCAAGAGATTTTTATGCATCAATTGAGATGATATTTTTATTTTTCATTCTATTAATGTGGTGTATTCTGTTGATTCATTAGCACATGTCAAGCCAATCTTTTCCTGGGGATAAATCCCACTTGGATGCAGCACATAATCTTTTTGATGTGTTGTTGAATTCAGTGTGTTAGTATTTTATTGAGAATTTTTGCACTTATGGTCATCAGGGATATTCACGTGTAGGTTTATTTTTTGTGGTGTTTTTGTCTGAGTTTGGTATGAGGGTAGTGCTGGCCTCTGAAAATAAGTTTGGAAGTATTTTCTCCACTTCTACTTTTTGGAAAAGTTTAAGAATTGGTAGTCATTCTTCTCGGACTATTTGGTAGAATTCAGCCATAAAGATATCTGGTCCTGAGATTTTCTTTGTTGGGTGATTTTTGATTACTACTTTAATCTCGTTATTTGTCATTGGTCTGTTCAGACTTCCTATTTCCTCTTAAGTCAGTCTTGGTAAAATGTATGTTTCTAGGAATTTATCCTCTTTTCCTAGATTATCCAGTTTTTCCACATATAATTCTTCATAATCATCCCTTATGATCCTTTTTTATTTATGAGCAATCCGTTGTAATATTCCCTCTTTCATTTCTTATCTTTTGTCTTCTCTTTTACCTTTTTTTTACTTAATTTACCTAAAAATTAGTTGATTTTATTTTTTGTTTGTTTGTTTTTTGTTTTCAAAAAACCAGTGCGTAAGAGTCTCTCAACTAGTTTCCAGACTTCTCTCAAGGGAATTAATCCATATATAACTGTGTATTTGGTGTGTCCATGGGAGGAGGGAAAGTCAGGAACATTCTATTCTGCCACCTTGTGTAGAACTCTGATATTGTTTATTTTTAATACATATTGTATACATGATGTAAGTTACTTCTTTATCCTAAAGATATAACCTGTATCAAAAGAAGTTTTAAAATAAAAAGAAAGAAAACACTTTTTTTTGAATTTTATTTTTTTTATACAGCAAGTTCTTATTAGTTATCCATTTTATACATATTAATGTATATATGTCAATACCAATCTCCCAATTCATCCCACCCCCACCCCCACTTTCCCCGCTTGGTGTCCATACATTTGTTCTCTATATCTGTGTCTCTATTTCTGCCCTGAAAACCAGTTCATCTGTACCACTTTTCTAGGTTCCACAGATATGCATTAATATAAGATATTTGTTTTTCTCTTTCTGACTTACTTCACTTTGTATGACAGTATCGACATCCATCCACGTCTCTACAAATGACCCAATTCCGTTCCTTTTTATGGCTGAGTAATATTCCATTGTATATATGTACCACAACTTGTTTATCCATTTGTCTGTCAATGGGCATTTAGGTTGCTTCCATGACATGGCTATTGTAAATAGTGCTGCAATGAATATTGAGGTGCATGTGTCTTTTTGAATTATGGTTTTCTCTGGGCATATGCCCAGTAGTGGGATTGCTGGGTCAAATAGTAATTCTATTTTTAGTTTTTTAAGGAACCTCCATACTGTTCTCCATAGTGGCTGCATCAATTTACATTCCCACCAACAGGGCAAGAGGGTTCCCTTTTCTCCACACCCTCTCCAGCATTTGTTGTTTATAGATTTTCTGATGATGCCCATTCTAACTGGTGTGAGGTGATACCTCATTGTAGTTTTGAGTTACGTTTCTCTAATTAGTGATGTTGAGCAGCTTTTAGTGTGCCTCTTGGCCATCTGTATGTCTTCTTTGGAGAAATGTCTATTTAGGTCTTCTGCCGATTTTTTGATTGGGTTGTTTTTTTTTTTTTAATATTGAGCTGCATGAGCTGTTTATATATTTGGGGATTAATCCTTTGTCCATTGATTCATTTGCAAGTATTTTCTCCCATTCTGAGGGTTGTCTTTTTGTCTTGTTTATGTTTTCCTTTGCTGTGCAAAAGCTTTTACGTTTCATTAGGTCCTATTTAGTTACTTATTTTTTTATTTCCATTACTCTAGGAGGTGGATCAAAAAAGATCTTGCTCTGATTTATGTCAAAGAGTGTTCTTCCTATCTTTTCCTCTAAGAGTTTTATAGTGTCCGGTCTTACATTTAGGTCTCTAATCCATTTTGAATTTATTTTTGTGTATGGTGTTAGGGAGTGTTATAATTTCATTCTTTTAAATGTAGCTGTCCAGTTTTCCCAGCACCACTTATTGAAGAGATTAACTTTTCTCCATTATATATCCTTGCCTCCTCTGTCATAGATTAGTTGACCATAGGCATGTGGGTTTATCTCTGGGCTTGCTAACCTGTTCCATTGATCTATTTTTCTGTTTTTGTGCCAGTACCATACTGTCTTGATTACTGTAGCTTTGTAGTATAGTCTGAAGTCAGGGAGTCTGATTCCTCCAGCTCCATTCTTTTCCCTCAAGAATGCTTTGGCTATTCAGGGTCTTTTGTGTCTCCATGCAAATTTTAAGATTTTTTGTCCTAGTTCTGTAGAAAATGCCATTGGTAATTTGATAGGGATTGCATTGAATCTGTAGATTCCTTTGGGTAGTATAGTTATTCTCACAATATTGATTCTTCCAATCCAAGAACATTGTATATCTCTCCATCTGTTGGTATCATCTTTAATTTCTTTCAACAGTGTCTTATAGTTTTCTGCATACTGGTCTTTTGTCTCCCTAGGTAGGTTTATTCCTAGGTATTTTATTCTTTTTGTTGCAATGGTAAATGGGAATGTTTCCTTAATTTCTCTTTTAGATTTTTCATCATTAGTATATAGGAATACAAGGGATTTCTGTGCATTAATTTTGTATCCTGCAACTTTACCAAATTCATTGATTAGCTCTACTAGTTTTCTGGTGGTATCTTTAGGATTCTCTATGTATAGTATCATGTCATCTGCAAACAGTGACTGTTTTACTTCTTCTTTTCCAATTTGTATTCCTTTTATTTCTTTTTCTTCTCTGATTGCCGTGGCTAGGACTTTCAAAACTATGTTGACTAATAGTGGTGAGAGTGGACATCGTTGTCTTGTTCCTGATCTTAGAGGAAATGCTTTCAGTTTTTCACCATTAAGAATGATGTTTGCTGTGGGTTTCTCGTATATGGCCTTTATTATGTTGAGGTAGTTTCCCTCTATGCCCACTTTCTGGAGAGTTTTTATCATAAATGGGTGTTGAATTTTGTCAAAAGCTTTTTCTGCATCTATTGAGATGCTCATATGCTTTTTATTCTTCAGTTTGTTAATATAATTGATTTGCATATATTGAAGAGTCCTTGCATCCCTGAGATAAATCCCACTTGACCATGTTGTATGATCCGTTTAATGTGTTGTTGGATTCTGTTTGCTAGTATTTTTTTTGAGGGTTTTGCATCTATATTCATCAGTGATATTGGTCAGTAATTTTCTTTTTTTGTAGTATCTTTGTGTGGTTTTGGTATCAGGGTGATGTTGGCCTCATAGAATGAGTTTGGGAGTGTTCTTTCCTCTGCAAATTTTTGGAAGAGTTTGAGAAGGATGGGTGTTAGCTCTTCTCTAAATGTTTGATAGAACTTGCCTGTGAAGCCATCTGGCCCTGGGCTTTTGTTTGTTGGAAGATGTTTAATCACTGTTTCAATTTCATTACTAGTGATTGGTCTGTTCATATTTTCTATTTCTTCCTGGTTCCGTCTTGGAAGGTTGTACCTTTCCAAGAATTTGTCCATTTCTTCCAGTTGTCCATTTTATTGGCATAGAGTTGCTTGTAGTAGTCTCTTAGGATGATTTGTATTTCTGTGCTGTCTGTGGTAACTTCTCCTTTTTCATTTCTAGCTTTATTGATTTGAGTCCTCTCCCTCTTTTCCTTGATGCGTCTAGCTAATGGTTTATCAATTTTCTTTATCTTCTCAAAGAACCAGCTTTTAGTTTTATTGATCTTTGCTATTTTTTTATTTGTTTCTATTTCATTTTTTCTGCTCTGATCTTTATTATTTCTTTCCTTCTACTAACTTTGGGTTCTGTTTGTTCTTCTTTCTCTAGTTCTTCTAGGTGTAAGGTTAGATTGTTTATTTGAGATTTTTCTTGTTTCTTGAGGTAGGCTTGTATTGCTATAAACTTCCCTCTTAGAACTGCTTTTGCTGCATCCCATAGGTTTTGGATCATCGTGTTTTTGTTGTAATTTTCTCTAAGTATTTTTTGGTTTCCTCTTTCATTGCTTCAGTGATCTCTTGGTTATTTAGTAGCATATTGTTTAGCCTCCATGTGTTTGTGTTTTTTATTTTTTTCCCTGTAATTGATTCCTTATCTCATAGTGTTGTGGTCAGAAAAGATGCTTAATATGATTTATATTTTCTTAAATTTACTGAGGCTTGATTTGTGACCCAAGATGTGATGTATCCTGGAGAATGTTCCATGTGCACTTGAGAAGGAAGTGAATCTGCTGTTTTGGCATGGAGTGTCCTATAAATATCTGTTAAATCTATCTGGTGTGTTGTGTCATTTAAAACTTGTGTTTCCTTATTAATTTTCTCTTTGGATGATCTGTCCATTAGTATAAGTGAGGTGTTAAAATCCCCCACTATCATTGTGTTATTGTCAATTTATTCTTTTATAGCTGTTAGTAGTTGCCTTATGTATTGAGGTGCACCTATGTTGGGTGCATATATATTTACAATTGTTATATCTTCTTCTTGGATTGATCTCCTGATCATTATGTAGTGTACTTCCTTGTCTCTTGTAACACTCTTTATTTTAAAGTCTATTTTATCTGATATGAGTATTGCTACTCCAGCTTTCTTTTGATTTCCAATTGTACGGAATATCTTTTTCCATCCCCTCACTTTCAGTCTGTATGTGTCCCTAGGTCTGAAGTGAGTCTCTTGTAGACAGCATATATATGGGCCTTGTTTTTGTATCCATTCAGCTAGCCTGTGTCTTTTGGTTGGAGTATTTAATCCATTGATGATTAAGGTAATTATTGATATGTTTTTTCCTATTACCATTTTCTTAATTGTTATGCGTTTGTTTTGGTAGGTCCTTTTCTTCCTTGTGTTTCTCACTTAGAGAAGTTCCTTTAACATTTGTTGTAGAGCTGGCTTGGTGGTGCTCAATTTTCTTAGCTTTTGTTTGTCTGTAAAGCTTTTGATTTCTCCATCAAATCTGAAAGAGATCCTTGCCAGGTAGAATAATCTTGGTTGTAGGTTCTTCCCTTTCATAACTTTAAATATATCATTCCACTGCCTTCTGGCTTGTAGAGTTTCTGCTGAGAAATCAACTGTTACCCTTATGGGAGTTCCCTTATATGTTATTTGTTGTTTTCAATAATTTTTCTTTGTCTTTAATTGTTGTCAGTTTGATTACTATATGTCTCAGCCTGTTTCTCCTTGCATTTATCCTGACTGGTACTCTCTGTGCTTCCTGGACTTGGGTGGCTGTTTCCTTTCCCATGTTAGGGAAGTTTTCTACTATAATCTCTTCAAATATTTTCTCAGGTCCTTTCTGTCTCTCTTCTCCTTCTAGGACCCCTATAATGCGAATGTTGTTGCATTTAATGTTGTCGCAGTGGACAACATTTTTTCTTTATTCTGTTCTGTGGCAGTGAATTCCATCAGGTCACTTATGTGTTCTTCTGCCTCAGTTATTCTGCTATTGATTCCTTCTAGTGTATTTTTCATTTCAGTTATTGTATTCTTCATCTCTGACTCCCAGAGTAATGGAAATAAAAAATAAATAAATGGGGCCTAATTAAGCTTAAAAGCTTTTGCACAGCAGAGGAAGCCATCAACAAAACAAAAAGACAACCAACAGAATAGGAGGAAATATTTTCAAACGAAGCCACTGACAAGGGCTTAATCTCCAAAACATAGAAAGATCTCATAAAGCTCAATATCAAACAAACAAACAAAAAAACCTCAATCAGAAAATGGGCAGAAGATCTAAAAACACATTTCTCCAAAGAGGATATACAAATGGCCAAAAGGCACATGAAAAGATGCTCAGCATCACTAATTATTAGAGAATTGCAAGCCAAAACTACAGTGAGGTGTCACCTCACACTTGTCAGAATGGCTATCATCAAGAAGTCTACAAATAATAAACGCTGGAGAGTGTGTGGAGAAAAAGGAACCTTCCTACACTGCTTGTGGGTATGTAAATTGGTACAACCACTATGTAGGACAGTATGAAGTTTCCTTAAAATTCTAAAAATAGAGCTACCATATGATCCAGCAATCCCATTCCTGGACATATATCCAGAGAAAAACATAATTTGAAAAGATACATGCACCCCAATGTTCATAACAATACTATTTACGGTAGGCAGGATGTGGAAGCAACCTAAATGTTCATTGACAGATGAATGGATAAAGATATGGTAACTATATACAATGGAATATTGCTCAGCCAAAAAAAAAAGAATGAAATAATTCCACTTGCAGCAACATGGATGATTCTAGAGATTATCATACTAAGTGAATAAGCCAGACAAAGACAAGTACCATATGATATCACTTATATGTGGAATCTTAAAAAAAAGGTTCAAATGAACTTAGTTACAAAACAGAAATAGACTTACAGACTTAGAAAACAAACCTATGGTTACCAAAGGCAGAGGGTGTAGAGGGATAAATTAGGAGTTTGGGATTAAAATATACACAATACTAGATATAAAATAGATAATCAACAAGGACCTACTTGTATAGCACAGGGAACTATATACTCAGTATCTTGTAATAACCTATAATGGAAAAGAATGTAAAAAAAAAGAATGCATGTATATATATATATATATATATATATATATATATATGTATTATAACTGAATCATTTTACACCTTAAACTAACACAACATTGTAAATCAACTATATTTAAGTAAAAGTTTTAAAAAGTGTACCTTTCAAAGAAATAAGTCAATAGGCAAGAATAGATTGTACTTAACCAGCTTTGTTCATTAAGGTATTTAATTCTGAGACTAAATGTGAACCATTTAAAAAGTCCTTCTCTTCAGTATAAAAAATAAAACAAAATAGAATCAAACCATAAATATATAAACATTGTTAACAGGACTAACAAATGATAAAATTGGAATTTCATAGAGGTGAAGAGATTGGCTGTATCTCAAGATGCAATCTGTAATTAAAACCCAGTTTCTTTTCCAAAGACCAATACCTTCAATGTCACTACATAAGAAACCAGCTAATACCTTAGGAAGGGGTGGCCAAAGTTCTGAGAGTGTGTGAAGAGGAGAGGGATTTATCTTCCTTGAGTATTTACAAGAGCCATTTAGTAAGAGATGCTATAAAGCAACAGAAACTGAAATTAATAAAGGCAAATATTTCACAGAAAAATCATCCCATATTTAAGAAGAAAAGAGTAGTACTATTTTTTTATCATTTACTGTGTACTGATTTCTAATAAATAAAATCTCATTTATTTCTGTATGTTAGTTATCATCACTTCATTTTATAGAAGAGACTTGGAGAAATCCAAGCTATTATGCTAATGAATGTTGGACCTGAGATAAGAATGCAATTTCTATGATATTGCCACAGTATTATTTAATAGGATATCATACGTTGGGAATCTGGAAGATGTAGGCTAAAAAAAAAAAAAAAAGAAAGAAAAAGAAATGTCAGGGTGATTACAATGTTTATATAAAGTTTGTTTCAAGTTATATAATGATATATCATGGAAATTTTGAAATATGAAATTATGGAAGGCTCCAAGAACTTCTCTCTTCATAATATGTCATTTGATGAAAAGATATTTAGAGGTTTATCTTATTTTAATAGATGCCACATGACCTAATACTGTACAATAGTCCTTCCAAATGTTAATAATACCCAGGTATTAAATGATGAACAAGTTGCAGAGGGATGACTGATAATTTATATATAAGGTATGTTAGGATTTAAGTTTTAATTTCTAGAAAAATAGTACCAAATAACCCCAAACCAAAAGAGCAAACCCAAAATCTTAATCTTGATTTAAAACCAAAAAAATCTGGAAATCTTCATCAAAAGATTACCTAGAGGGCTTCCCTGGTGGAGCAGTGGTTGAGAGTCCGCCTGCCGATGCAGGGGACGCGGGTTCGTGCCCTGGTCCAGGAGGATCCCACATGCTGCGGAGCGGCTGGGCCCGTGAGCCATGGCTGCTGAGCCTGTGCGTCCGGAGCTTGTGCTCCGCAACGGGAGAGGCCACAGCAGTGAGAGGCCCATGTACTGCAAAAAAAAAAAAAAAAAAGGTGACTCTTTGCTTAATAAAGTCCTAGAAGTTCTGCTGAAATCTTTTAATCACAGGGAATTTAGTTAATTCCTCATTTGTCAAAGAAGCAATTACTTCAGTACGGGTTGTGCAGAATATGACAAAGCCACGAGAGAAAGGATTCCACATTTTCATGAGTTATTTTAATTTATATGCTACCCATGAAGGCATTCAAATCACTCTAATAATTCAATAAAGTGAGAGTAAGATTGCCCTTAAAAGAAAGTGAGCACTTGCACATTTGCTTGGATGACACAAAACTGCATTCATACACACACACATATATATATGTAAAGATGATATTTTACTTAAAAATATTTTAGTGTTTAATTTACTCTGCTTTGGAAGCATTTCCTACGAAGGGAATGAAACCAGTAGGCTACGAAGGTCCCAAGTTGTAAATGTTGCCAGTGTACTTGTGGTGTTTGCATATATCCATGGCAGTATTTTGCAGTTCTAGCTTTGAATGTTATTCAGAAGTTTAATGACTAGATAAGCTTATTTTGCACAGCAAGCCTCGAGTCTGAACTCTGCGTGGGAGCCTGAGCCTGGGGGCCTCTTCAGTTCCAACTTGCTTTACTCACCAAGTGTGATGACTAAGCAGGTGAGGTTCCTTCCTCACATCATGTTATCAGGCCCTGACCCCTTAACATTTTCCAAATCTGCACACTCCCACTTTACCAGCAATGTGCTCCTATAAATATATCATTTTTACAATATAAATCTTTTCCAAGTGGTACACCAGATACATCTTTATCTGGTTATATTTTACATTCAATTTGCTAATGTTTACCCTTTCATCTAGAACATTGTAGCATATTTGTATTTTCTGTTATTTCAGTCATCATACTCTTTTCCCAATTATCTTTCTTTTATCTTAGCCCTACGATCTATAGTCACTTATGAAAAATTTGGTCTCATCACGTGATATAAACAATTTCTTTCTCTGGTAGTCAATACCCTTACCCTATTTCATTTTGCTTCATTGCACTTGGAACCCATTATTTATATGTTTATTTGTATATTTTACTTCTTCCCTATTAAACTGTAGACTTCAAGAGCTCAATGATTAAGATGTATGGTTTCAGTATACCCACAGTCTATAATGGCGCTTGCCATGTTGGAGTAGTATGCACTCAACAGGTATTTGTTAGACAATGAAATAGTAGTTATCCAACAAATATTTGTCAAATAAAGGAAAGAATGAGTAAATTCTTGGAGGCAACAGGAAAATATCCCTCTTGAACTTCTATGAGAGACTGCCTTTTGTTAGCTACTAACAGCTCATAATTGTATATCTATCAGCAAAATATTTAAACTTAAGTAGAAATATTCTGTCCATTGATTTAATTAATTTCACTTTCTACCGTATTGGCTTCAGAAGAAAAAAAATCTAAAACCTTGCCTTAATATTTTGTAGCAAGTTTCATCCATTTATTGAATAATATAACTGATTATTTCCATATAAATATATACATCTGATAGCAAAGTTCATGACAAGCTGGAAAGATTTATTTTCACCATGTAATTTGACAGCAGATTTATAGAAAACATCTCTTATGAGTCAAAAAAAAATAACAGTTGTAAATTGTTTTATGCAATTAAAAGAAAGTGTCAACTTTTAATATTATATTTTAAACCTCTGTAAAAACTGAATTAAGTTTGTAATTGTTAAGTAAATACAATTTAAACAATTGAAAAGCTATTGCTCCATATGAAGGCAACTTTCTCAAAAGTATGTGTGGTTAGGGCTTCCCTGGTGGCCCAGTGGTTGAGGGTCCACCTGCCGATACAGGGGACACGGGTTCGTGCCCCGGTCCGGGAAGATCCCACATGCCGCGGAGCGGCTGGGCCCGTGAGCCATGGCCGCTGAGCCTGTGCATGCAGAGCCTGTGCTCCGCAATAGGGAGAGGCCACAACAGTGAGAGGCCCACGTACTACAAAAGTATGTGTGGTTACATTCATTTTTATCAGTCGTACATTTTGTGGTAAAATTTTTATAGGGTAGATTAAAAAACAATGGAAAGTAACATTTTTTTTCTTGGAAAAATAACATACCATATACCAATATATTTTACATAGAATATTTTGGTTTATAAGCATTACATATGACACTATGTATAAAGTAAGTTTAAATCTTGTTTTTAATTTTTTTTCTTTTGCTACTAGTATGTCTAATTATGGATGTGTATAGACCATATACAAAATTGTTTCCTGCCATTTATACTGACAGAGTGTGCCACTTAGGAAAGATATATCTTCATGATATGAAATAACTCTATTTCTAAATTAATATAGCCTATTATAGTAACACCATTTATTAAAACATTATACCAATTTTAAAGAACCATTCTATTAATTATATCATTATCCAGAAGTTTGGAATTGTTAAGTTATTGAGTCATATTAGTCAAAGTTTAATGGCAGCTTTGTAACACTTAACCACACCTTAAATATTTAATTAAGTTAAATACATTTCCAGTAGGAGGGCAACATAATATCATACATCCTTTGTACTGTGGATCTCCAGGATTCCACAAAATTGCATGATTACATGCAATCCACACGCGAAGCATTTTTTTAAAACATTAAATGGTTGAGCAGTTAAGTTTTACACTGCCTGAAACTCAGTGTTTGTTGTTTTTATGGAGGATTGTTATTAGACAATTTTTAAATGATTTTGCATAACAAAAATGGCCTGTTAACTAGAGAATGAACGTCTACTTGCTTATCAAATTCTTACTTTGTAATCTTTCTTCCTTTAGAACACTAGATATTTTGTGCTGTGGTCTATTGGATGGAAGTGTTCTGGAGGATAGTCCTAATGAAAACTTAATATGTTTCCTTGGCAAATCTCTGGCTATATTTTTTCTTCAGTTTTAAATTTAAATGTTTTGCCCATTATGTATAAATGTTTGTATTATTTCACTCACTTTGCCTGCTCTTCAGTGAGCTTTTTTGATCTAGAAACACAGGACTTTATTCAGCTTAGTACAGGTTTATTTAAATATTAGATCTTTCATTATTAACACTGTTTTATTTGTCCTGGTTTCTAGCTCAGAAAACCAATCCATAGGTTGAGTTAATTAATTCATGTATTTATTTAACATAGTGGATTGTATTCAATATTTTATCCATTTTGAATTGTTATAGTTCTAATGTCAATTCATATTTTGGGCTTTACTTGTTTGTGTTTTTCAAGTTTGTGGTAATTTGATACTGCAAGGAAACTCAGCATAGGAGCAGAGCTTTGGAGAGGCATGAGAGATAACTGCTTGTATATTAATGAAACTTATCGCTAAGAAAAACAATTAAAGGACACAATGGCCTATTAAATGAGTTAATTTATACTCACTATCAATTACACTCAAAAATATAAATTCTTTAGGGATAGATAATTTTCCCAAAATGCTACATCATTTAGTCAGTGGACTTGGAAGTCTAAATAGTTCCTCCTCTATTTTTTTTTTTTTTTTTTTGCCGTATGCAGGCCTCTCACTGTTGTGGCCTCTCCCGTTGCGGAGCACAGGCTCCGGAGCGCAGGCTCAGCGGCCATGGCTCACGGGCTTAGTTGCTCCGCGGGAAGCCCCTCCTCTATTTTTTGTTATCACTCCCTGTGAGCTTCACGTAGGTAACACAGCTTATGTGCATGGTCCTCGTGACTATGGGGATTTTTTTTTTTCTTTTATCTTAATCTTCCACATTGAAAAAAATTAAGGATGAAGCCACATTTGTATTTATGATTTAAAATTGAGACACAAGCTTTGTTGATACACAAAACTAAATGTCTCTAGGTTCTCATCTTGTCTTTTTATGAGGACATGAATCCCATCATGGGGGCCCCTGTCTCATGACTTCATCTAAACTTAATTACCTCCCAAAGGCCCTACCTCCAAGTACCATCATACTCCAGTTAGGGCTTCAATATATGAATTTGGGGGAACCACAAACATTTAATCTGTAACAAGTCTGCCACTTCTCAATGTCCCTAAGATATCTGCTGTGCTTTCAGGTATTGGATGCAGGTATGACAATGTCAAGCAAAAATAAAAGAAGCTTTTCTACCCTAGCACCTCTTTTTAATCAGAAAAATATCCTGACTTAGATGCTCTTCATCAGACATCCTCTTGTTTGCTAGTATTTTGCCACATCCTTTTCTCCAAAATTTCAACCAGTCAACAAAGGGAAAGTATTTATAAAAGAATCTGTCACCAATTATATATTGTCAAGGAAAAGACAAATCTGACCCTGTAAAGAATATTCAGTCTTGAGAATATCCTTTGTTTTTTTTTTTATGGGGGCTCATTTCTCCTCATACCTCCCCACCTTGCCCCTCAGGATTTCCAAAATAATTGTTCTAATTCCATTTCAAGCAGTCTGAAAACACAAATATTTGCCTTTAGTGAATAAAGTCAGAATTCACTAGAAAATACAGACTTTCATGAACAGAAAAGAGAAAGAGAAAAAAAAAAGCTTACTCATCAACAAGATATATGGTAAGAATAAATTATTTCCTCTTCCTGCTCAGATGAGATTTATAGCACTACTCAATATTTGACAAAGGTTTAGATATTGCCAAAACACTGGAAATCTTTACAGATAAAGTATTCATGGTATAGTGGTATACCATTATATTCCATGGCTCTTTGTCTTTTTTAATATCAAAAGAGTCAGTCAACTGGCTACAGTGTAGGTCCAATGGCTAGAAAGTAGTATGCCTTAAAATCCCGCTGAGTTAGTTTGATTGTCTCTTCATTTTGGTTCATATATAGTCATAATGAAATTAAGAATATAGAAAGATTCAAACAAGTTAAGGTTTTTTTCTCTATAAACAATTTGTATATTAATATACAAATTATATCTCATATACAATTATACTTTTCTGTCTGCACTGCTAATTTCTGAGTTTATGAATTTTTTATAACCTTTTGATTATTCAAGTCATATAAGATAGAAGGGAGGTAACTACAAAACTAATGTGTCAGTTTTGTAAGGTTATCTTATTGGTGAGATTATTACCTGTGTCTCTGTAATGTAATAATTGTATTTAATACAATTTAAGAAAAACTAAAGCTTAGCTTTTACTTTAATAATTATTAACTTTATTTGTCAATGATATTGCTTAAGTAGTTAATTTGCCCCCATTTTCCTAAGGAAAAAAAATAGCCTTATAAATGAAAAACTTTTAAATGCAATTTATTTACAATTGTTTTTTATTTTATTCATTACGGCTATTACAATATTGTACAGAATAGCTATTATTTTATAATAGATTTATCTTACACGGTAGTGATTAAAATTGCAAAATAAAATAATTTTGCTGATAGCGCCCACTAGATGTCTACTTTTAGATAATAATCAATATTAATAGAGTTTCTCTATTTACATAGACATGGTTTAAATTATTTGGAGACTAAGTGAACTCTTAAGTGAACTCTTTGTTCATTCATAATTCAATGTTTTTTAATGCATCACTGTATATCATTTATGCTCTTCTTGGAAAATAGATGTACTCTTGGGGCTTATTAATAAAATATATTCTGTAATATAAATTAGCATATATGTGCTACTTTAGAGTAGTACATTTTTCCAGTTTCTAACCTAGACTTTTATTAAAAAATGGAAATGTTTTGTTAGTTTTGATATATACTAAGACTTTTGGTAACATTTAGATTTGTTATTTTAATTTAATTCTGTTTAGGCTATTTGAAACTAGTTTATATTTCCTGGATAAATAGAGGACAGAGAAAGAAAAGTATTCTGCATTTGTGCTTCTGGCCACCATGTAATGGTAGGGGCTGGAATTGCCCTTCTCCTTTAAATAGAAAATCAGAAACAGGTATGATAAACAGTTTCAAATGCTAGAAAACAGGCAACACAGGAAATTGATTCTGGAGAAAAGGGACATGAAGTTGGTAAACCCTCCATTTGTCCAGGTTATTGCCTAGAGAGAATTTCCATGTTACAAAACAGAGAGGGAGAACTCATACAGAGTTTGGGGGGCTTGCTGAGTTGAGGAGACAGAGTTTAGAGAAGCTTAGATGGGTCGAATTTAGAAGGAAACATAGTGGAGATGAAGATACTGCACAAAGAGAGGAGCTCAGGAGATCTGCATTCAACTGTCTACTTGGGTCCCGAGCAGAGTTCTGAACTATGCATGAATGGAAAGAAATTTCCTCGGCCAGGGGAGGAGGGACAGAGAACAAGTTGGCAGGATAATCCCTGGTGCTCTCATGAGATCGTGACTAGATCATGCTCCAATCAACCAGAGAGAAAAACCTCCTCAATCATGTGGCACCTCATAGAATGTTCAGAATATTTTTGTTTTACTTGATGTATAAAATCGGCACTCGAGTAAAGGCTGCTCTGGACCTCCCCTAACAAAGCTTAACAGGGGCTCTCTAAAGAAGTAAATATCATATGATATCGCTTATATGTGGAATCTAAAACAAAATGTACAAATTAACTTATTTATAAAACAGAAGTAGAGGCACGGATATATGGTTACCAGGAGATAAGGTGGGGAGGATAAACTGGGAGATTGGGGTTGACATGTACACTGCCATATATTAAATAGATAACTAATAAGAACCTGCTGTATAGCACAGGGAACTCCACTCAATACTCTGTAATGGACTGTATGGGAAAAGGATCTAAAAAAAAAAACAAGAGTGGATATATGTATATGTATCACTGAGTCACTTTGCTGTACACCTGAAACTAACACAACACTGTACATCAACTATACTCCAATAAAACTTTGTAAAAAAGAAATATATTAGAAGTAAATTAACTAAACCTGAATAAAGTCCATTATATTTTAAGTATAAGAAAATTTGGCACCAACCAGAGTAAAATCTAAAGTGGCCAGCACCCAATAAAAAACCACCAGTCATCTACAGAAGTAGACAAATAGACCCATAACCAGGATAAAAATCAACAAAAACAGACATATTTAGAAATAACCCAGATGATAGAGAACAGAGAGACATGGATATTAATACCCCTATTGTGAGTATACTCCATATGTTTAAGAAAGTAGACAGAAACATGAACGTGAGGAGGAGAGACATGAAACTACTAGTGGTGAAAAATATAATATCTTAAATGAAAAGTACACTGAACGGGGTAACAGCACACTGAACACTCTAGAAGGAAAAATTACTGTGCTTAAAGGACATCACAAAAGAAACTATCCAAATAGACGCCTGACAAGAAAAGAGACTAAAACAAAGAAAAAGGAACAGTGAAAAGAGCACCAATGAGTTGTGGGTTAATATCAGTTGGACTAACGTCATACAACCGGAATCCCAGAAGAAGAGGAGAGAGTGGGGGGAAGGAAAGTGAAAAATATATTGAATATACTTGAATATGTTATTTGAAGAAAAATGGATGTATTTTTGAAGAAATATAAACCCAGTGTATTAGTTTCACACTGCTGCTGTAATAAATTATCACAACTTGGCGGCTTAAAATAACACCAATTTGTTATCTTAAATTGGTAGTGATCTGAATTCCAAAATTGGCCTCACTGGGCTGATATCAAGGTGTAAGCAGTATCACATTTCTTTTTCTACAATCAGGTAGAGGCTCTACAATCAGGTTATTTTTTGCCTTTTCCAGCTTCTAGAGGCTGCATGCATTCCTTGGCAGGTGCCCCTCTTCCATCTTCAAAGCCACCAATGGCCAGTGAAGGTTTTTCACATTGCATCACTCTGATACTGACTCTTCTTTCCCCAGCTTCCACTTTTAAGGACTCTTATAATTACTGCCCCAAATCCACAAATAGTAAAAAAATAAAGCCACTAAATTAATAAATAGGATTTAGTAAGGGTTTATTTTGCATATAAGAACAGTTCACAAACTGGGAACTTTCGAAGATAAAAACTGTTTTGAAGTTCAGGAGCATGAAGTTGCAGGATGACTATAAAATGAAAATGAAGAAGTTGTTTAATCTGTACAATGATTGGCTATTCCCATGGGGGTTTCCAGGTGGCAGGGGATTGGTTAAACATGACTATCTCATACCATTTTTAGGGAGATGACTAAAATTGCTTTTATGATTATCAGAGACATTTACAAGAAATAACATAAGTTTCATTTATGTTCATGAAATAAACTAGATTTACTTTTGCTTACGTGGCTTAAATAGTTGTGTCTGCTCAGGAAATTCTTAAATCTGTTCTCCATTTTGTTTTTAATATTAACATTACAGTGGCCCCTTCTGGATGATCTTTGATAATCTCCCTACCTTAAAGTCAGATTATTAGCAGCCTTAACTCCATCTGCCACCTTAATCCCCCTTTTCCACGTAACGGAACATATTAACAGTTTCTTTGGATTTGGACTTGGATATCTTTGGGGGCTCATTATTCTGACTATCAAACCTGCATATTCAATAAGTCAATAAATTCAACAAACTCCAAGCAGAAGAAACATGAAGAAAAGCACGTGAAGACACATCATAATCAAGTTGCTAGAATCAGAGAAAAAGAACAAAACTTAAAAGCAACCAGAGAGGGGCTTCCCTGGTGGCGCAGTGGTTGAGAGTCCGCCTGCCTATGCAGGGGACACAGGTTCGTGCCCTGGTCTGGGAAGATCCCACATGCCGCGGAGCGGCTGGGCCCGTGGGTCATGGTCTCTGAGCCTGCGCGTCCAGAGCCTGTGCTCTGCAACGGGAGAGGCCACAACAGTGAGAGGCCCGCATATCGCCAAAAAAAAAAAAAAAAAAAAAAAAAAAGCAACCAGAGATTTAAGGCATACAACATTTTAAATGATGTTGCTTCCAGTAATCTAACCAGATCAAGGTGTCAGCAGGGTTGGTTTCTTCTGAGGCCTCTCTCCTTGTCTGGCAGACAGCCATATTCTTGCAGTGTCCTCATGTGGTCTTTCCTCTTTGTGTGCCTGTTTCTGATTATAACTTATCTTGAGCACATCAGAGAGTTGACTTCAGAGAACAGCAGAATACCCTGACTTCCTAAGAGGCAAAAGTCATTGAAATAGTGTCAGGGTACATTTCAATTTTGCCAGAGCGAAGTGAGAAAGGGAGAAAACTATCTTAGCTATCTTAAACCAAATTAAAAGCTTAGCTATCTTAAATTAAAAGCTTAGCTATTAAAAGGTAGCTATCTTAAAACCAAATTAGAAGAAATCAGCTAAAAATTTAAAAACACGTTAAAGCCAAGGTTGAGCTGTCATGTGAGTTTGCAAAAATTGGGGTGTATCACGTCAAGATGAGGGTTCCAAACCCTCACAAAGCTCTCTTCTGTGGTTTTCCACTGAGTGCTTATGCAAAAGACTGGGCAGTGCAGGAGTCCATAGAGAGCTTCCCTGGGTGGAACAGCTGTTCAGTAGGTGATGGGTGGTCCCTAGAGGATAAGCACAAAGCCCCACTCATATACCTATGACCTTTTCTTCTAAGAAGTAAAATTCTTAAGCTGTGGAGGGAGAAGCTGCAAATTCTCTGTCTTTCAAAACCCAAGAGAGAAAAAAAACAAAAAACCCATAATTGATTCTAAGAGATGAGTAAAAACAAAACTGATCTACTTCTGTAGGACAAATAGGCAACCCTCTGGCTCCCAAGATAAAGTCAAATTTCCTTTGAAGTTCAGAGGAAGAAAGAAAAAAAAAATGCCTCTCCCGGAGAAGGGACAGCAAAGGATCCGGTACCTAAACTAAGCAGTGGTCTTCTCTCTGTGTATGGGGGTTAGGGATCTGATGCCCAAGACCAAGCAGAAGTATTTGGGTTTGACTGCCTTGGGCTGAAGGAAGGGGAAGGCTCAAAATTACATCAGTCCTGAGAACTGTGACTCCACCTAAGAGTGTAGTTGTACCATGACAACAGAGAACACCCCTGTCCTCATCACAGGCTCTGCATCAAGTAGCAGACAACACTGAATCTACCTGCGGAGGAGGGCCAATAGCATGAAAAGAGACCCTGTCTGTGGTCAGATAAAAGCTGAGGGGCAGAAGTCAAATGGAGAGAAACCCTCAGGACCCCAGCCCCTACTCTGAACACAAGGCAAGAATAGCTGACCATCAGAAGACGTTGAAATAAGAGCTACACTAAGGTAATGATAGTGGCAACACAACACAAACACATTGTAGTGACCATCACCCTAACAACCTGATAGACATGCCCGTATGCAGATATAAAGACCACTGAATTCACTGAGGTCCCATGTGAAATACGGTATGATAAATTAAGTGTATTGTAAATACTAGGAAAGCCAATGTAAATGATATAATTATTAAGCATTTAAAAATAAATATTTACAATTCATGCTTACAAATAGGCTAATGGTGTAAGAATAAATCTATTTGTGATGAAGCAAATGTTAAGAATTCATAAATTTAATGAAGTTGCCCTCTATGTGAGCAAGTCCTGACCAAGGATTTTTGAGTTTTTCTCTAAATTTCATTTTATTATTACAGAATACAACTCATCTCCGTTGTTCCTACTGGTAAATATAAAATATACTTACATAACAATAAAAATAACCATAGTTGTACTTGTAAAGTTACTCATCTTGATTATTATTGCAGTGTTCAATTTTACTTGATTAAATCATTTGATTAGAGCTCAGATTTGAAAATCTACTTATATATTTTCCTTAATTTCAATCATTAAAAACAATAAAAAATTAACAAAAAGGGGAGTGGTACATAAAAACACTTATAATTGTTGATCAATCAATCTAGCTATTTGAAAAACCACAGTTACATTCACTTTTTGCCCTTAAAATAATCTAGTTAAACTTTAAAAGCACGTTCTTTTTATTTATGGAAATGAGGCAGACAACCTTTTAACTAGAGAACTTGACAAAGGGCAAAATAGCTAGCCTTTATGGAAATCAAATCTCAACATCAAATTCAAGGGACACACAAAAAGAGGAGTCATTCAGTTTAGCACCTATGATACAATATATAGATAGCAACGTGGCTCATTTAATACATTTAAATTGTCTCATTTAATTTATCATGACCTTAATGATGTAGCTGCTCTTTTTAAGTGGGCAGTGTTGTAAACATTTCAAGATCTGAGAATCCATGGATTTCTGCATATCATTAGATAAAAATTGCACAAATTATCCTGTCTAACTATGTTGATCTAATTGGGCAGATAAGGTGAAAACAGTTCCACTTATACTCTTTAGACATAAACTTGAATTAAGTTTCTCATTGTTAAGTTAAAATATAATTACAAGGTCAGTTTCATGGGTGTATGGAAATAAGGATACAGGGCCAACTATTTTTACTTTTTGGAAAAAGTAAAAGCAGAAAAGGAAAATATTAACTCTCATTACTTGTAAACTGTTCTCATAGATCACATAATCACATATTTCAATTGAAAGTAAATATCTATTCTGATTAGGAAAGCCAGTTTGTTCTTAAGACAATGGCAAGTTCCAGTAATCCTGTAAGTATAAATTCAGTGAAAGCTTAGAAACTTCTTTAGGTTTCTATATAAATGAAAAACTTATTTGTGTTTGTGACTAAGCATGTACATATTTGTGTGTGTTTGTAAGCTGGGTGATACCTAGTTGTTAATAGTCCTGATGAAACATCAGTTACAAAGGTAAAAAGTAATGCTTTCCTGATATACTTACTTGGACCATCAGAAATTTCACTACGATTTTTAAAAAATTTTTATTGAGGTATAGTTGATTTATATTGTTGTGTTAGTTTCTGCTGTATAGCAAAGTGATTCAGTTATACATATATCTGTTCATTTTTAGATTCTTTTCCCATATAGGTTATTACAGAGTATTGAGTAGAGTTCCCTGTGCCATACAGTAGGTCCTTCTTAGTTATCTATTTTCTATATTGTAGTGTGTATATATCAATCCTAATCTCCCAATTTATCCCTCCCCCTCCTTTTCCCCCACTGTAACTATAAGTTTGTTTTCTACATCTGTGACTCTATTTCTGTTTTGTACAATATATAAGTTCCTTTGTACCCTGTTTTTAGATTCCACATATAAACGATATCATGTATTTGTCTTCCTCTGACTCACTTCACTCAGTATGACAGTCTCTAGGTCCATCTATGTTGCCGCAAATGGCATTATTTTGTTTTTTTTTATGGCTGAGTAATACTCCATGGTATACATGTACCACATCTTCTTTATCCATTCCTCTGTTGATGTACATTTAGGTTGTTGCTTCCATGTCCTGGCTATTGTAGATAGTGCTGCAATGAACACTGAGGTGTATGTATCTTTTCAAATTATGGTTTTCTCTGGAAATATGCCCAGGAGTGTGATTTCTGGATCCTATGGTAGCTCTATTTTGAGTTTTTTAAGGAACCTCCATACTGTTCTCCATAGTGACTTTACCAGTTTACATTCCCACCAACAGTGTAGGAGGGTTCCCTTTTCTCCACACCCTCTCCAGTATTTATTGTTTGTAGATTTTTTTGATGACGGCCATTCTGACTGGTGTGAGGTGATACCTCATTGTAGTTTTGATTTGTAGTTCTCTAACATTTAGTTATGTTGAGCATATTTTCATGTGATTTTTGGCCAAATGTATGTCTTCTTTGGAGAAATGTCTATTTAGATCTGCCCATTTTTGATTAGGTTGTTTGGTTTCTTTTGATATTGAGCTGCATGAGCTGTTTATATATTTTGGAGATTAATCCCTTGTCAGTTGCTTTGTTTGCAAATATTTTCTCCCATTCTGAGGGTTGTCTTTTTGTTTTGTTTATGGTTTCCTCTTATGTGCAAAAGCTTTTAAGTTTAACTAGGATTTTATTTTTAAAAAGTATTTACCCTTAATTAACGGGGAAATATTTTTAAAATAGTAAGAAGAATGGCTTATTAAGAATGGATGAATATACATTTTTGTGACAATTATATAGTTTGTTAAAATGGACTTGTGTAAAAGAACATACGCAACAAACCATAGATACTATGTAACATGGTTACTGCATTTGATAAATAACTGTGGTTTCTGAATTAGGCCCTAAAAGTCAGTAACCAAAGTTAACAAAAATTCATTTTTCTTTTCTCATGTAAAGTCTATTTTTTTTTTCTTGATTTGCTTGTGGCATTTTGCAGTCATTCAGGGACCCATGTTCCCTTGAGGTTGGGCTTGGCCATTACCTGGAACTTCAGAGCCCTCTGCTAGAACTACATACTCTACATGTAGGTACTAGATACTCTGCCTCTGGCAAAAGTTGGGGCAATAAAACATGGCAGAATTTACAAAAGGTTTGTATGGGCCAGGGCCCAGCACAGAGCACATCACTAATGTTCACATTGTGTTACCCCAAACTCAGTCATGCAGTCAGAACTTACCTGGCAAGGCAGGCTGGCAAAAGTGATGTAGCTATATGTCTGGGAGAAGAATGAGGAACAGAGGTCTTGGGAACGCCAGGTATTCTGGGTCACACATGTTACACTAATCTCTGGTCTTAAATAGGGTTTGTTGGATCGACTTCTGATCATATTACTTCAGTTTCCAGAGATGATTATTTCATTAACTTCGTAGTAAGTTATTCAACAAATGTTTATTAAGTGCCTTCTATGTACCTGGAATGTTTATTAACGGAGCTGTGTATATAGGATAACCAACCACCTGGTTTGCTGGAAGATGATGAGGCTTCTTGGGACTTTCAGTGCTAAAATTGGAATAATCTTAGGCAAACCAGGAAAGTGAAGCTCTAAAAATATTTTTTAGTTAAATTACCATTAGGAAAATATCCTATCAGTTTCTACTAGTATTCCATGCTTATTGTAAAACATTAGAAAACACAGGGAAAATGGAAATCTGTGTACAGACAAGTGTTAATATCTGGGTATATAACTCTCTGTAATTATATAAATGGACTCATAAAACACAAACTAGTTTTCTAATAGTTTGTAGAATCTGATTCTACTTAGAATCCAATAAGTATGTGTCTAACATTATTTTAATGACTTTATAGCATTTTAATGAATGAATGCATGGTTATTTACCATTAGCTTTTCATTGTCAGACATTCATTTCAGGTTTTGACAGCTAGAAGCACTGATTGAATTAACATGTTGGTATATACATTTGGGATATTTGTATCAAGCAAACAGTAGCAGATGATGATACAGCATATAATCCAGGTGTAGCTTTTATTGGGAGAATCTTACAGGGACAAGAGCAGTGGTAGCACCACTTCATCTGGGAAATACCCAGCATTCTAACTCTGGGTGACAGGTTTTTAATCTACTTGATGGAGGCAGCTTCGATTGCTTCTCTAATATATCAAGGACTGGGGTTCTGGCCCAGAAGTTGCCACTATTTGGCCTGTGAGAACCTCAGTCTCCCATCCTGCTTTACCGCCCCACCTTCTATCAAAATGGTTGTCAATCAGTGGAGCCTAAGTCTCCATACCTTGCGGGTTTCAGGTCCTGACTGGTCTCACCTGTGCTCTGAAAGGCTCGGCTTAGCAGTTCAGCCTCAGACAAGTTCATCTTTTCCTTTCATCTGTATAAATGGGTCTGAGTGTGCACCAGTAGCACTGCACAATGCACATACAGAATGGGTTTATTTGCAAAAAAATGTTACTAGTAATAAGTCGGTAGAGCACACACAAACTCCCAAATTTTCATTACTCGCAGATGGTCTGCAGGGACCACGACCAGTATCCTGACTGAGAAACACTATGCTCCATAACCATCTATTTATGTATACCGATCGGGGTAGGAAGCATTAGGAATCATGTAACAGTGTAAGTCCCTGATCCAGGAAGTAACCTCATGAATATTAAGGATTCTCTTGAATCCTTAATCTCTCAGCGGATGGAGTCAGCCTAATTTCCTCTTGATTCAATTCAAACCTGCTGAACCATTTCTCCACTAAACTACTAAAAAGGGAAAGAAAAACAAACCAGCGAAATTGGCTAGATTTGTCTCTCCTCCCTCGCAAGAAGTCTAATAATTTAAATAACATCAGTTATATCTTTGATTGAATGTTTGATAGAACATGACTTTAAAATATTTTGCATGTAAGACCTTTTTGGAGATACTTTGCCAACTTTTATAATCTTCACTGTGCTTATTGAAGAGAATGGAGTTTGACAATGATGCTGTATTTGTAATGATTAGGCTGAAATATCTGAGAAAAATCACTTTATTAATAAACAGATGTTCCAATTGCAAGAAGAAATACAGTGGGGATGAACAGTGAATGTCTACAGTCATAGTGACTTTTTTACGTATATTATTGTCCTGCAAAACCACTAAGAAAAAGCCAAAGAGCTGTGTGCTGAGAAAACCTAAGGGAAGAAAGACTTTCTAATTCACCGTATCATCTGTCTTCTTTGCCACCACTGCTGTGGTGTTCTTTCTTGCCACCCTTTATTAAAAACAAAAACCAAAATACTAAACAAGGACCAAAAATCAATCTGTACACATAAAAGGAAAACATAAAAGATGGCAAAGTATTTTTTAAATTATAAATGGAGAATAAAATGTTGAAAAATTATAGAAAAAAGAAAAATAGGATGAAAAAAATCTTTAAAGACTAAAATGCCATAACTTATAAAAGCATTAGTCTTTTTTATTGAAGTATATTTGTTTTACAATGTTGTGTTAGTTTCAGGTGTACAGCACAGTGTACAGTTATATATATATATATATTCTTTTTCAGATTCTTTTCCCTTATAGGTTATTACAATATATTGAGAATAATTCCCTGTGCTATGTGGTGGGTCCTTGTTGGTTGTCTATTTTATGTATAGTAGTGTGTGTATGTTAATCCCAAACTCCTAATTTATCCCTCCCCCCACCCTTTCCCCTTAGTTAACCATAGGTTTCTTTTCTATGTCTGTGGGTCTATTTCTGCTTTGTAAATAAATTCATTTGTTCTTTTTGTTTGTTTGTTTTAGATTCTATATATAACAATACTATGTGATATTTGCCTTTCTCTGTCTGGCTTACCTCACTTAGCATGATAATCTCTAGGTCCATCCATGTAGCTGCAAATGGCATTATTTCATTCATTTTTATGGCCGAGTAATATTTCATTGTATATATGTACCACATCTTCTTTATCCATTCATCTGTCGTTGGATGTTTAGATTGCTTCCATGCCTTGGCTATTGTAAAGAATGTTGCAGTGGACATTGGGGTGCATGGCTCTTTTTGAATTATAGATCTCTCTGCATTAATCTTTTAATAGGAATTAAAGTTTAATTTTTTAAAATAAGAATATAAACATGAGATTTAAAATTAATTCAAGAGGGCTTCCCTGGTGGCACAGTTGTTGGGGGTCCGCCTGCTGATGCAGGGGACACGGGTTTGTGTCCCGGTCCGGGAAGATCCCACATGCCGCAGAGCGGCTGGGCCCGTGAGCCATGGCCGCTGAGCCTGCGCGTCTGGAGCCTGTGCTCCACAATGGGAGAGGCCACAACAGTGAGAGGCCCGCGTACCGCAAAAAAAAAAAATTAATTCAAAGACCTAAAGTTAAAGGATGTAACATTCAGATAAGATATAATGCATCCACGCTGATAAATTTATGTTGAGTGATAAGTTTAAGAGTTTATGACAACTTCTGATAAGATATTTTTAAAAGGAAATTTGATGAGTATATGTACAAGTAACATACTAGGAATAGAGAGGTAAGGTATGAAACACTATATATGCTTTTGTAACTTCCACCATCAAATAAGCCTTCTTTGTGTGAGGCTTGTCATGCCCCTAGGATCAGAGAGGTTTCCCCCAGCTACAGTCAAGTTACATCCTATTTTCAGTGTGTTTCATAATAAATGCGTAATAGCAGGTAGAGGGGAGGGAATAAAGAAGAGGAAATACTAACACAGGGGCACACACAGCACATGAGCAGCAAAGTGTGACCCAATCTGTCTTCTCCTGGCAGCTATTACAGTGCTTAAGTGGTGCTGGTCCGAAGAGAATGAAATGACGAGAAGAAACAACAACAAAAGATGATCCTGCATTTTAATATGATTATTCTTTAACTTCAGTCGACCTCATGATAACCCTGAGAGCTTGTGCAAATGCAGATTTCAGGTCCATGGAATAAAAATTTCAGTCAGTCAGTATGGTTGTTGCCAGAGAATCTTCATTTTTTATGCTCCTCAACTTAACCTAAAGTTTAAGAAATGCTACTATATTCTTTCAAGGAGAGCCTGCAGTTCCAGGGAATCCCATGTCTCCATTTATTAAGCAAAAATGGAAGGTCTGTATGGTCTTTTAAAAATATATTTTCTATTGTCAAAATTTTTAAATTTTCACTACAACTGACACTTGATAGAAGAGCAGTAAGCATTTCTTCCAATACCAAGAAAATATAAACAGTATTTTATTGGATGATTTAGTTAGTATGAGATCTGAGATTTAATTATTAGATTGACAATTATAAGGCTAATGAGTAAATTCAAAATAAATTTCTTATTTAAAAAATTAATAAATACAAATTCCTACAGGGACATGCATATAAGCATCAAAGCACTTGTATTAAAAACATTGATTCCAGTTCTCAAGGAATCTGCTACTGAAAATTGTCTGACTTTTGGTTTCAATTTTAATATTAAGTGTATCTGAATTTAAATGTATGGTTTCATAATTTTGACTTCTATATGCCATAACTATAACACTTATAAACTACATCAAATAGAATCTCAGAAAAATCACAAATCACATCCATTGTTGGCTACCAAAAATTCCAGGGGAAGAATCTTATTTGTAAACTAGGTATATGCATCCAATCAGTATACACAGATATAAATGAAATAAGAACAGACTATGGTATACCTATATTTTTCTTCTCCCATTCTTCATCATATAATTATTATTTTGAAGCCTCTGAGTTGTGAAAAGACTTACTTGAACTTTCAAAAACAATTTCATTTGAGAGCCAGAAGAACTTTTAAAACCAGCAGTATGAATTTTCTGGGCAAGCAAAACAGTGATATTTATAGTGATTTTGTTCACAAGGCTGCTTATTAAACTGCTCTGCCCTATCCAATTTGAAGTTGAGCCATCTAAGTCATAAGTGGAGAAGCATTTGAGTTTTTTATGAAATTTTATATTGTGTTTTTAAATATAATACCTACTATTGTCAGTTCCATTTTGACTATTCGTAGAGCCATAAGAGTCATTATCACTCTGAAGCTAGAGTAAGAATCTGAGACTAGAAAAATAATAATAATAATAAAATAAACAGGCAGGCCAAAAAGAAGAAAAGTGGTCGAGTAGAATAATACGGTGGAGAGGGTATAAGGATTGTTCTATGCTTTAAGCATTTATTTACCCCTGGAAAGTAGATAAATATTTTAATAAAAATACCATCACTTTGTTACATATTTGTATTCTGTTTTTTGAACTCATCATACAAAATTAATAGTCAGGACAATGTACATTTTACTAAATGAGGAAAATATAAAAGCACACACAAATCCTCTTCAGCCCAATACTTTTCTTCCACTTTGGATGACACAGTATCTCAGCGATAGAGTTTTTTGTGGTTTAGCACAATATAATGAAAATCAGAACTTTTCAAAACTGCTTACTAGTAATAGCCACAGGGTTTCTGTCACTCCTCATTTATATATCCTGAATAAATGCTCCAAGCAAATGGTAGCTGAAGTTTATAAATACGAACTGATGTCAAATTGGGTTTTTTTTAACATCTTTATTGGAGTATAATTGCTTTACTATGTTGTGTTAGTTTCTGCTGTCTAACAAAGTGAATCAGCTATATGTATACATACATTCCCACATCCCCTCCCTCTTGCATCTCCCTCCCATCCTCCCTATCCCACACCTCATTTCTCCAGAGAAGATATACAGGTTGCCAACAAACACATGAAAGGATGCTCAACATCACTAATCATTAGAGAAATGAAAATCAAAACTACAATGAGGTATCATCTCACACCAGTCAGAGTGGCCATCATCAAAAAATCTACAAACAATAAATGCTGAGGGTGTGGAGAAAAGGTAACCCTCTTGCACTGTTGGTGGGAATGTAAATTGATACAGCCACTATGGAGAACAGTATGGAGGTTCCTTAAAAAACTGAAAATAGAACTACCACATGTCAAATTGTTTCAAGTAGCTGTCTCCTGCTGGTACTTCTAAAAGAATTTCTTCAGAAACTATCTGAATCATGAGAAACCAAAAGGAATACTGTTTACTATTTGGTTGGAAATTGCAGAAAACCACTTTTTAAAAAAAATCTCTCCTGTCCAGAAATTACTCTTCTGTGGCTGATTATGGCAGTTCACAAGGTTGTCAAAGAACCAAAAGCTTTCTACCCTCCAGTTCTGTCCTAACTAAGCTCTGACAGTTATGCTCATGCTTCAGAATGACTGTGGCAGCTCCAGGCTTCATACCCACCCTTAGCCATCAGGAAGTCAGAAAGGGAAGAGGAGGGCATTGCCCTGGTTTTCAGAATGCTTCATGGGAGTTCAGCTCACATACAATTGGCCAGAACTTTGTCACATGACTACATCCAGCTGCTAAGAAAACTAAGAAATGGACTCTTATTTTGGGCAGCCACATGCCCCCAAAAATATTTGAGGTTTTTTTGATAGAATAAAAGAGAACAGATATTGCGGAACAACTATCAATCTCTGTCATAGCCTCCCTATTTGGATACCCGTAAATGCCTATACTCGCCTCCCTAAAAAAGACGTGCAATCCAGTTACTGCTTTCAGCTCAAAGTTCATGATCTCAGGATTATATTTAGCCTTCTCGTCAAAAGCTGTAACTCTTCATGGTCTTGTGACCTATAATAAAGGACATATTACTGTCCCTAACACAAAGAAAAAAAAACAACAACTTCACCTGGCAAGACTTACTTGGCGGAAAGGAGTGTGGGAAACAGAGCAGTCACTGATCCATAGCCCTTTTTTAAAAAATTCATTTTTATTGGAGTATGGTTGCTTGACAGTGTTGGGTTAGCTTCCACTACACAACAAAATGAATCAGCTATACACAGATATACAGGATATACAGATATCCCCTCCCTTTTGGACATCCCTCCCATTTAGGTTACCACAGTGCATTAGGTAGAGTCCCCTCAAATTCCACTGAGCTGAAATTGTAAAAGTCCCTTTCTGTGCAGGGGACGAAGTTTCTCATTTAGCCCATTTGGCACTGCCTGCTTCTTTTCTGGGAAGAAATTCCTTTCACCAGCGTCCTCCAGGGACCATGACTCTGCTTTTTGGGAAGGTCTTTATCCTCAGAAACCCACACAGAAGAATAAGAAGTGGGCGTTGAGCACATGATTGTCTTGGTAGCTACAAAGCCTTTATGGCCTCTATCCTGCTGGTGTTTTTTGTTTTTCTTTTTCTTTTAGTGCCTTTATTTTTTATGCTTATTGAAGTATGATTTACATATCATTCACAAATTTTAAGTATATAAATTGATGACTTTTTTTATGCTTTTTTTTTTTTTTACATCTTTATTGGAGTATAATTGCTTTACAATGGTGTGTTGGTTTCTGCTTTATAACAAAGTGAATCAGTTATACATACACATATGTTCCCATTTGAGAGCCCAAGAGTTTCTTCAGGGATTAAACAACTATGGAATATTTCAGGTTAGACTTTTTATCTCTGTGGCAATAAATTTCCACAAAATTTCCAGACTTCAGTTGTTTTGCTTCAGGGCAGTTCTGCAAATGGGCAACCATAGGCAAATACTATACAGACATAAAGCCTGAAGACCCTGGTCTTTTACTTACTGGGGTTAGTATCATGGCCACTATCACCACAGCCTGACTGGTAGCTCTTCTGTGGTCATCTGAGGCAAATGACACTCTTAATCAGATCTTTGCCACTATACTGGCCCTGATGCCTGGTATGGGACTATTTCTGTAGGTGTTTAAAAAATATATGGGGCTCGTGATGTTAAGGACACCATTATGCGCAACTGATTATCATCATTTCTCTTTGGGATACAGATGGTTTTAAAACAGCAAAACTTAGATTGTAGAACAGAGATCACCCTGAGCAGACATATTCCTGTCATCTCTGTCTATAAACTGACTATTTCTAGGAGTTTTCAAAAATCTAGTAGAAGCAGTCAACATCCAGACCAGAGCACCATGGTATTGCTGACTGAAGTTTTGATCAAATATTTTTCTACAAATATTTCTACAAAGCAATAAAGATTATCACTTTGTCAGCTTACAAACTTAAGTCCGTGTTACCTACTAAGTTAATACCACAGATTTTTGTTTAAGTGAAGCATTTTTAATGTAGACTATAGTCATTTATAATAAGCTGTGTCCAGGTATGGAATTCTATATTAATTAAGGTTCAATTTGGCAATGAGTGAAAGAATAAAAGTTCAAATAACAGAAACTTAAACTGATAAGGTTTAAGTCTCCGGGTTAAAAATTCAGAAGTCAGCTGTCCAGGCCTGGTAGAGAATAAGTCATCAGAGACTTATGTTCTTGATGGCTTGCCATTCTGTCATCCCTAGGGAGTAGCAGTCATTTTTTTCATATTTCAGTTTTCGTCTTTATAATTTTCCTGCATGTATTCTGATACTACTATGGTGTAAAAGTGAATTTTTTTCATGTTTCAGTCTTCATTTTGATCATTTTCATCCCTCTATTTTCCTTAAGTAATTTTTATTGTCAAAGAAGAAAAATAATGTCATAGTATTTTCTTTTCAGTTTTTAACCTTGCTTTATGGAATACATACAATTTTCTAGAACTATCAGACCAGACATACTGCATCCCAGGAGGTGGAAAATCTAGCTGTTGCCAGAAGGAGTGCTCATCCTGCCATTACCCTGGCAACTCCAAGTCTCAGGATGATATAGAGAGACATGATTTAGCTCAAACAACTTCAGGATGTATTATTGCCTACATTCCAAGCTACCAAACCATGGATGTCAAGCAATGTCCAGTACAAATTAGTCTCAGAGAGGCGAACGTACACATATTTTTTGTTAACTGTAAAATGTCTTCTCCAGTTTTATTCTCACGGCAACCCCAAAATAAAAAGTGTCTGAGGAAAGAAGTCTAACGTTTAGCCTATCCGTAGGTCTTTTCTTGGGTACTGACATTTCACTCTAGCTGGATCACTATTTGCCATATTCTATTCATTAAAAAAGCCTAAATCACCTAGATTTTACTTGGTTACTAGTGCAGTGATCCTCTATGGGGCTGGTAATCGCGGGAGGTCATGTTGGAAAAGGTGGACTTTTCTGGTTACAGTGATTGGGGGTCCTTATTGATATTCAGTTGGCAAGGGCCAGGAGTTCTAGTTCTAGCTTTCCTGAAGTGCTCAGGAGAGTCATTTACATACAGAAAATATATACACAGTTTCTATGCAGGGGAAAAATGGTTTATAATTATTTGATCCTAAATCCTAGCCTAATTTAACCTATAGAAATATTTTTTGCACAGTTTTAACATACACTGAATTTTCCAGGAATGCATTTATATTAAAATAAGTTTGTACTTTGATTTGGATCTTTATCAAAAGTTGATCTTAATTTAGGAAAAAGTATCACACCATGGATGACGCTATCACCCATGATAGAATGTTAAATGTATCAGGCTGCTTTCCATGTTAGGGTAGTGTATATAAATATCACACTGTTCACATTTTTCTGTGACATTTCTTTTGTATAGTATGACAATAGATAAATATACAATAATTTAATTTTCTTTTCTTTTCTAGACAATTCTTTGTTTCCAAAGTTTGCTATTATTAAAAAATACTGCTATAAAAATTTTTGGACATGTCTATGTGCTATAATCTGAATGTTTGTGTCTCCCCAAAATTCGTATGTTGATATCCTAACCCTCAAGATGATGGTATAGGAAGTGAAGTCTTTGGGATTTGATTAGGGTATGAGGGGGGAGTTCTCATGGATAGGATTTGTGCCCTTGTAGGTGAGTCCTGAAAGAGCTCCTTCCTCCCTTCCGCCATGTGAGGTTTCAGCTAGAAGGTGTTATCAATGAACAAGGAAACCGGTTCTCAACAGAAACTGCCCATGCTGGCACCCTGATATTGGACCACCAGCCTCCAGAACTATGAGAAATAAATTCTGTTGTTCATAAGCTACATAGTCTATGGTGTTTTTGTTATAGCATCCAAGATGGGCTATGACACTGCTTTAGACAATGGCAAGACTTTACAGATATTCACCTGGGAACAGCCTTTCTGTTATAAAGTTTGGGCAGGAATGGTATTCAGAATATTTAACCACTGTAATGTCACTGGCAGCACCCTATCAGAATGTAGGCCAGCAATCAACTACTTACTAAGCTGTACAAATGTGGACCAACATACTAATATTCATGGGTATAAATGTTTTTATAATTATTAAATAATTCCAGACTGTATCCAAACAGGTTCTACTTGTCTATATTATCAAAACCAGTAGAAAATGAGGGCTCTCTTTGCTCCACTTAGTGTTACCAGACTTGGATATTTTTTTCTGAAGAAGTAATTAACACGTCATAATGGTTTTTCTTTGCATTTCCTTAATGGTTAATACCACGTTTTTCTAAACTGATGCTTTTTTGCTTCATCTTTTCAAAATTTCTGTTCTTTTCCTTTTGTTTTCTAGTAGATTATTTATATTCTTTTACTAATTCAGACAATATACCTATTCTTTATATTTAACCCTTTATTTATCGTTACTGCTCCAAATGACTTCTCCAAATTTGTTGCTTGTCTTTATCATGTCTTTGCTTATTATGAACTGTTATATAAAATGCACTTTAGAAAGTCAAATATTCCCTTTATTATGTCCATGTCTTATGTGTCACTTATGAAATCTTCCTACCTGAACTCATATTCTTTCCTAAAATTATTTTTTGCTGGATTATGTATGATCAGGGTTCATTTTTTCTTTGTATGGAAAATCAGTTGCCCCAGCAAATTTATTGAAATGCTCATCCTTTCAACATTTGTCTGCAAAGAAATATTTATCATAAAAGGAATTTACATAAAAGTATACATCTGACTCTTTGCTCTATAGTCTGTTATTTTAATCAATTTGTCAAATTCTACACAAAATCAGAACTGACTTAATACCTATAATTTACATTGCATGTTTCAAATCTAATGAGGCAAGTTTCCCTCCCCATCTTTGTTCTTTGAAATTATCACTTTTGGCTATGTTTAGTCTTTGGACTTTCTCTAAGTATTTTAGAATTAGTTTATGATAAAATATCCCAAGATAATACTTGTTTTATTTTTGAATAAAAATATGAGCTTTCTCCCCCAAACATTATGAATCATCTAGAATACTCTTTTGTGGGCACTCAGCCTATTTTGGACACCTCTGAAATACAGTGTACATAACTGTCTTGGTTCTATCACTAAATTAATGAAATGTATTCTCTAGTCACCTGAAAAATTTCAGTTATTTCTTACACATGCAATGCTCCTTCACAACTAATGTCTGTTTCAACAGTTCCGTGGCCTAGACAATTTTCTTCTAGTTTTCAGCTAATAAAATTCTACACATCTTTGATAAACGCTTTGAAATATCCTGTCCTATATTATATTTTATGATACTCACAGAAGTATAATCAGATGCATTTTCTTATTATATTATACTACTATATAATACAGTTACTTTTATAATAGTTACTTTTCACTGTGTCTATTTCCTTTATTAATTTGCCTGTGTAATAATATCAGGAAACAGATAATATTAGATTCCAAATACTTAACACAGTGCTTAGATCTGCTAAGACTTATATTTTGTCTTAAATCGGTTCATTAGATTCTTTTCAAATTTATATTTTTTCTAAATTAAATATTATCCTGTCAGAGAAACACATTTATTTGGTATATAAGGCCAATTGTTAAATTATATCACATTTGCATGTAATATAAATTTAGATGGATATTCATTAGGAGAAAATTAATTACTAATTTTTTATGGATATAATATAGCTTTAAGAATTACAGTTGATTAGTACCTTCTTAGTGTCTCAGAATTTCATTGTTTATACCACTTAGTCAATTCTTAACATGTAAATCTAATTATTTTCTTATATGTATTCCAGGCTTCTGAATAGAAACGTAAAATAGTCATGATAGAAGATAACTTGATCACCTGGTTTTTAATCTTTTTTTCACATTTAGCAGATAACTTGCCTTTATTGAGAAAAGAAAGGTTGTCTCTTAATTTTTATGATGTCTCTTAAAGCACTTTTTGCTTCAAAGCAAAACTGATAAAAAAAATTCAGAGATTTCTCATTCTTTCTTAGGGTTTCCATTTCTGCTTACATCATGCATGTGTTCTCACATGCTGTCTACTTTATCCATCAGAGTGCTTGGATATTAATGATAGTTGTTTTACATTTCAGTCTGGTATTTCCAACATCCCTGCCATGTCTAATTCTGATGCTTGCTCTGTCTCTTCAAATTGTGTTTTCTGCCTTTTTGTGTGCCTTGTAATTTTCTCTTGATAGCTGGCCATAATGCATAAGGAACTGCTATAAATTGCTCTTTGGTAATTCGGTGGTGAGGTGTGAGGTGGAGGGGTAGGGACAGCGTCCTATAGTCCTGTGATTAGGTCTCAGCCTCTCAGTGAGTTTATGCCTCCAGACTGTGAGCTTCCCAGGTGTTTCTCAGTTTTTCCTCCCTCCTTAGGTGGGACAGGATGGCTGGAGCTGACTGAAGCTGGGTAGTCATCCCTCAGTATTTGGGGAGGATTGGTTTCAGGACCCCCAGCCCCACCCCAGGG
Organism: Phocoena phocoena; assembly: GCF_963924675.1. Classification (NCBI taxonomy): domain Eukaryota; kingdom Metazoa; phylum Chordata; class Mammalia; order Artiodactyla; family Phocoenidae; genus Phocoena; species Phocoena phocoena. Next base: position 180,567,633 of record NC_089219.1, on the reverse strand, counting down.
ATACCAAAATCTGCAGGTGTTCAAGTCCCTTACATAAAATGGCGAAGTACAGTAGGTCCTCTGTGTCCATGGGTTTCGCATCCCTGGATACAGAGGACCTGCTGCATTTCTCTTCCCCCAGGTCAATTAGGCTCTTATAATATGCAGCTGGTTAGGCTCTGGTTAACTAGTTTCCCCTGAGGGCAGGGCTTATTAAGAGGAGCAGAGAGCTCTGGCGTCTTTCGAAATGATTCCTTTTCCCCTCCTCTTGCTGGAAGTACACGGGGAATTTTCTCCAATATTTACTGTGAGAACCTGGTGGAGCTCCTGTAGGTAAATCTCACAAATTTGTGGGGCCGCCATGACTGGGTCCCCCTGAAGATTTTAACCCTCAGGGTTGTCTGCACGGAGCTTCCAGCACTTGGTCAATTAGAGTGCAGATTTTCCTGGCCCAGGTTCTGGTTCCCCCCGTGATTTCCATTACGGAGTCTCTGATCTGGTAAGCTGACTTCTATATTCGCCTGTCTCTCCAATCTTAGAGACTGTGGTTTGCCGTGTTCTTACCTCTCATATGGTTGCGAGAAAAGCTATCAATTTTTCAGTCTGTTCAGTTTTTTACTTGTGAGGGTGAAACGGTGATTTCCAAGCTCCTTACATGCAGAACTAAAAATCCAAAGTCCCAAGATTACCTTGTTGTATACTTGTGTAGAGAAGATTGCATTTTCTGTATGCTAGGAAGCAAAGTCGACTTGGTTTTTAAACTGAAGATGTATGTGTTAAGTACGTAGATTAGAAATGTTCATTTGGGTGTATTTTTATATATATATAAATTTATTTATTTATGGCTGCATTGGGTCTTCGTTGCTGCATGCGGACTTTCTCTAGTTGTGGCGAGCGGCGGGGGGCGGGGGCTACTCTTATTTGAGGGTCACGGGCTTCTCATTGCGGTGGCTTCTTTTCCATGTGGTGCTCGGGCTCTAGGTGTGCAGGCTTCAGTAGCTGCTGCACACAGGCTCAGTAGTTGTGGCTCCTGGGCTCTAGAGCGCAGGCTTAGTAGTTGTGGCACACGGGCTTAGTTGCTCCGTGGCATGTGGGATCTTCCCAGACCAGGGCTCAAACCCGTGTCCCCTGCACTGGCAGGCGGATTCTTAACCACTGCACCACCAGGGAAGTCTGTCTGGGTGTATTTTTAAAGCAAAATCATCCTCGTAAAGTGCAGAGAAACATATCGTAAAAAAATGGTGTATTATGAGAGACTATAGAATTATTTCCGCAACTGAAACAACCCCCCTTGAAACACTGTTCAAAAGATTGGCTTAAGTTTCAGATTAATATCGTGACTTTTATTTTTTAAGATTTGATGTGGATGATTTCTAGACATAAATATTTGAATTGTTTAATAGTAATCAAGGATTTAATTGGAAGTTTGAATCATCAAAATTATTTTCCAAAGATACATGCTTCCAACGTATTCCAACAAATTACAAATTGTTATCTAAAGTAATGAATGTTGTGCTTTTTTCTAGTTATCTGTACTTTGTTAAAATCCCATCTTAAATCATTCTTTTTCTCTCCTTTAGAAGATGCTCTTTATTTGCATTAAACACTGTGCTTCATAATACTTTCGTTAAATTTAGAGACAGCTTGACACCTGCAATTTTATTCTTAATTCTACTGTTGATGTGGCCATCTAGTTCTTTTGTTTTCCATTAGTAAGAGAGGTAGATATATATTTGTAAAACGAGGTAAACAATTATACCTTATGGATGTTCACACTTATTTTGTTTTATGTTCTATTCAAACATTTTGTCCCATCATTTCTAAAGTAATAGAATATATTTAGAAAGAAAGGTAGAAAACTTATCACTGAGGCAAACTCAGTGTTCATATAAATGAGAGCAATCCAGTATTGCTTCAAGCAGGGCATATAATGTCTGATGTGGTATAGAGATAATGCATAGGCTTATGATTGCTTGAAAGTGTTGTGCTTTACACAAATCTAAAATAAGAGTTTAATCCTCTTCAATTTGATTTGCTTGTGTATTTTTAGTTAATTGCTAAAAATGTTAAGATAATTGTAGATTTACAGGCAGTTGTAAGAAATAATACACAGAGATCCTGAGCCGTCTTTACTTAGTCCCCCCAGTGATAACTTGCAATACTATTGGGCAATATCACAACCAGGATATTGACACTGATCTGGTTAAGATAAAGGATATTTCCATCACCACAAGGATTCCTCATGTTGCTTTTTTCTATCTCTCAACTTCCTTACCTCCACCACCTACTTATATCCTGACAACCACTAATATGTTTTATTTCTATAAGTTTGCCATTTCAAAGATGCTGTTTAATGGAATGATACAGAATGTGACGTTTAGGGATTGTCCTTTATCACTCAGCAAAATTCTCTGGAGTTTCATCCAGGTTGTTCCGTATATTCATAGTCTGTACTCTTTTATTGCCTAGTTATACTTCATTGTAAGGCTATAAAACAGTTGGTTTTTAATGCATTCTCTTTTATTCGTTTATATAAATAATATTTTCCAAGACTTGGTTTCCAATTCCTATCCCTAAATAATTCAGCCTTATTAATCTCCTTCACTATAAACACTTCAATACCATATTCCCTAGGCAATTATAGGTATTTGTATAACAGTATATTTGCACCAGTGAATAAATGCATTTGTAATTGTTCCCTTGTTACTTTATATATTTCCATAACTACATGTAAAATTATCAAAGTAAATCATAATAACTAGGTGTCACTGGATACATATTATGATCAGTTTTTATGCTCAGCATCTCATAGGCCACACGTAACAGTTCTCACAGCAACTATATGAAGTATTGAAGTATTATTGATCCATTTTACGGGTAATAAAACTAAAGATTATCAAAGAACACCCAAGCCTTTCATTCCATACCCTCTACACTAGATTGTTTTGTGCTTTAAGTGTACTCTTTTTTTGGAGATATAATTGATACATAACATCGTGTAAGTTTAAGGTGTACAACATGTTGATTTGATACATTTATGTATTACAGTATGATTACCTCTGTAATGTTAGGTAACACCTCTATCATGTCACATAATTATTCATTGCTTTTCTGTGGTGAGGACGTTTAAGATCTAGTCTCTTAGCAACTTTTGACGCATATGATAAAAGTATTGTTGACTGTAATCACTGTGATGTGCATTAGGTCTCCAGAACTTATTCATCTTCACAGAAGTATAATCAGATGCATTTTCTTATTATATTATACTACTATATAATACAGTTACTTTTATAATAGTTACTTTTCACTGTGTCTATTTCCTTTATTAATTTGCCTGTGTAATAATATCAGGAAACAGATAATATTAGATTCCAAATACTTAACACAGTGCTTAGATCTGCTAAGAATTATATTTTGTCCTAAATCGATTCATTAGATTCTTTTCAAATTTATATTTTTTCTAAATTAAATATTATCCTGTCAGAGAAACACATTTATTTGGTATATAAGGCCAATTGTTAAATTATATCACATTTGCATGTAATATAAATTTAGATGGATATTCATTAGGAGAAAATTACTAATTTTTTATGGATATAATATAGCTTTAAGAATTACAGTTGATTAGTACCTTCTTAGTGTCTCAGAATTTCATTGTTTATACCACTTAGTCAATTCTTAACAGGTAAATCTAATTATTTTCTTTAATGTATTCCAGGCTTCTGAATAGAAACGTAAAATAGTCATGATAGAAGATAACTTGATCACCTGGTTTTTAATCTTTTTTTCACATTTAGCAGATAACTTGCCTTTATTGAGAAAAGAAAGGTTGTCTCTTAATTTTTATGATGTCTCTTAAAGCACTTTTTGCTTCAAAGCAAAACTGATAAAAAAAAAATTCAGAGATTTCTCATTCTTTCTTAGGGTTTCCATTTCTGCTTACATCATGCATGTGTTCTCACATGCTGTCTACTTTATCCATCAGAGTGCTTGGATATTAATGATAGTTGTTTTACATTTCAGTCTGGTATTTCCAACATCTCTGCCATGTCTAGTTCTGATGCTTGCTCTGTCTCTTCAAATTGTGTTTTCTGCCTTTTTGTGTGCCTTGTAATTTTCTCTTGATAGCTGGCCATAATGCATAAGGAACTGCTATAAATTGCTCTTTGGTAATTCGGTGGTGAGGTGTGAGGTGGAGGGGTAGGGACAGCGTCCTATAGTCCTGTGATTAGGTCTCAGCCTCTCAGTGAGTTTATGCCTCCAGACTGTGAGCTTCCCAGGTGTTTCTCAGTTTTTCCTCCCTCCTTAGGTGGGACAGGATGGCTGGAGCTGACTGAAGCTGGGTAGTCATCCCTCAGTATTTGGGGAGGATTGGTTTCAGGACCCCCAGCCCCACCCCAGGGATACCAAAATCTGCAGGTGTTCAAGTCCCTTACATAAAATGGCGAAGTACAGTAGGTCCTCTGTGTCCATGGGTTTCGCATCCCTGGATACAGAGGACCTGCTGCATTTCTCTTCCCCCAGGTCAATTAGGCTCTTATAATATGCAGCTGGTTAGGCTCTGGTTAACTAGTTTCCCCTGAGGGCAGGGCTTATTAAGAGGAGCAGAGAGCTCTGGCGTCTTTCGAAATGATTCCTTTTCCCCTCCTCTTGCTGGAAGTACACGGGGAATTTTCTCCAATATTTACTGTGAGAACCTGGTGGAGCTCCTGTAGGTAAATCTCACAAATTTGTGGGGCCGCCATGACTGGGTCCCCCTGAAGATTTTAACCCTCAGGGTTGTCTGCACGGAGCTTCCAGCACTTGGTCAATTAGAGTGCAGATTTTCCTGGCCCAGGTTCTGGTTCCCCCCGTGATTTCCATTACGGAGTCTCTGATCTGGTAAGCTGACTTCTATATTCGCCTGTCTCTCCAATCTTAGAGACTGTGGTTTGCCGTGTTCTTACCTCTCATATGGTTGCGAGAAAAGCTATCAATTTTTCAGTCTGTTCAGTTTTTTACTTGTGAGGGTGAAACGGTGATTTCCAAGCTCCTTACATGCAGAACTAAAAATCCAAAGTCCCAAGATTACCTTGTTGTATACTTGTGTAGAGAAGATTGCATTTTCTGTATGCTAGGAAGCAAAGTCGACTTGGTTTTTAAACTGAAGATGTATGTGTTAAGTATGTAGATTAGAAATGTTCATTTGGGTGTATTTTTATATATATATAAATTTATTTATTTATTTATGGCTGCATTGGGTCTTCGTTGCTGCATGCGGACTTTCTCTAGTTGTGGCGAGCGGCGGGGGGGGGGGGCTACTCTTATTTGAGGGTCACGGGCTTCTCATTGCGGTGGCTTCTTTTCCATGTGGTGCTCGGGCTCTAGGTGTGCAGGCTTCAGTAGTTGCTGCACACAGGCTCAGTAGTTGTGGCTCCTGGGCTCTAGAGCGCAGGCTTAGTAGTTGTGGCACACGGGCTTAGTTGCTCCGTGGCATGTGGGATCTTCCCAGACCAGGGCTCAAACCCGTGTCCCCTGCACTGGCAGGCGGATTCTTAACCACTGCACCACCAGGGAAGTCTGTCTGGGTGTATTTTTAAAGCAAAATCATCCTCGTAAAGTGCAGAGAAACATATCGTAAAAAAATGGTGTATTATGAGAGACTATAGAATTATTTCCGCAACTGAAACAACCCCCCTTGAAACACTGTTCAAAAGATTGGCTTAAGTTTCAGATTAATATCGTGACTTTTATTTTTTAAGATTTGATGTGGATGATTTCTAGACATAAATATTTGAATTGTTTAATAGTAATCAAGGATTTAATTGGAAGTTTGAATCATCAAAATTATTTTCCAAAGATACATGCTTCCAACGTATTCCAACAAATTACAAATTGTTATCTAAAGTAATGAATGTTGTGCTTTTTTCTAGTTATCTGTACTTTGTTAAAATCCCATCTTAAATCATTCTTTTTCTCTCCTTTAGAAGATGCTCTTACTTTATTTGCATTAAACACTGTGCTTCATAATACTTTCGTTAAATTTAGAGACAGCTTGACACCTGCAATTTTATTCTTAATTCTACTGTTGATGTGGCCATCTAGTTCTTTTGTTTTCCATTAGTAAGAGAGGTAGATATATATTTGTAAAACGAGGTAAACAATTATACCTTATGGATGTTCACACTTATTTTGTTTTATGTTCTATTCAAACATTTTGTCCCATCATTTCTAAAGTAATAGAATATATTTAGAAAGAAAGGTAGAAAACTTATCACTGAGGCAAACTCAGTGTTCATATAAATGAGAGCAATCCAGTATTGCTTCAAGCAGGGCATATAATGTCTGATGTGGTATAGAGATAATGCATAGGCTTATGATTGCTTGAAAGTGTTGTGCTTTACACAAATCTAAAATAAGAGTTTAATCCTCTTCAATTTGATTTGCTTGTGTATTTTTAGTTAATTGCTAAAAATGTTAAGATAATTGTAGATTTACAGGCAGTTGTAAGAAATAATACACAGAGATCCTGAGCCGTCTTTACTTAGTCCCCCCAGTGATAACTTGCAATACTATTGGGCAATATCACAACCAGGATATTGACACTGATCTGGTTAAGATAAAGGACATTTCCATCACCACAAGGATTCCTCATGTTGCTTTTTTCTATCTCTCAACTTCCTTACCTCCACCACCTACTTATATCCTGACAACCACTAATATGTTTTATTTCTATAAGTTTGCCATTTCAAAGATGCTGTTTAATGGAATGATACAGAATGTGACGTTTAGGGATTGTCCTTTATCACTCAGCAAAATTCTCTGGAGTTTCATCCAGGTTGTTCCGTATATTCATAGTCTGTACTCTTTTATTGCCTAGTTATACTTCATTGTAAGGCTATAAAACAGTTGGTTTTTAATGCATTCTCTTTTATTCGTTTATATAAATAATATTTTCCAAGACTTGGTTTCCAATTCCTATCCCTAAATAATTCAGCCTTACTAATCTCCTCCACTATAAACACTTCAATACCATATTCCCTAGGCAATTATAGGTATTTGTATAACAGTATATTTGCACCAGTGAATAAATGCATTTGTAATTGTTCCCTTGTTACTTTATATATTTCCATAACTACATGTAAAATTATCAAAGTAAATCATAATAACTAGGTGTCACTGGATACATATTATGATCAGTTTTTATGCTCAGCATCTCATAGGCACACGTAACAGTTCTCACAGCAACTATATGAAGTATTGAAGTATTATTGATCCATTTTACGGGTAATAAAACTAAAGATTATCAAAGAACACCCAAGCCTTTCATTCCATACCCTCTACACTAGATTGTTTTGTGCTTTAAGTGTACTCTTTTTTTGGAGATATAATTGATACATAACATCGTGTAAGTTTAAGGTGTACAACATGTTGATTTGATACATTTATGTATTACAGTATGATTACCTCTGTAATGTTAGGTAACACCTCTATCATGTCACATAATTATTCATTGCTTTTCTGTGGTGAGAACATTTAAGATCTAGTCTCTTAGCAACTTTTGACGCATATGATAAAAGTATTGTTGACTGTAATCACTGTGATGTGCATTAGGTCTCCAGAACTTATTCATCTTCACAGAAGTATAATCAGATGCATTTTCTTATTATATTATACTACTATATAATACAGTTACTTTTATAATAGTTACTTTTCACTGTGTCTATTTCCTTTATTAATTTGCCTGTGTAATAATATCAGGAAACAGATAATATTAGATTCCAAATACTTAACACAGTGCTTAGATCTGCTAAGAATTATATTTTGTCTTAAATCGGTTCATTAGATTCTTTTCAAATTTATATTTTTTCTAAATTAAATATTATCCTGTCAGAGAAACACATTTATTTGGTATATAAGGCCAATTGTTAAATTATATCACATTTGCATGTAATATAAATTTAGATGGATATTCATTAGGAGAAAATTACTAATTTTTTATGGATATAATATAGCTTTAAGAATTACAGTTGATTAGTACCTTCTTAGTGTCTCAGAATTTCATTGTTTATACCACTTAGTCAATTCTTAACAGGTAAATCTAATTATTTTCTTTAATGTATTCCAGGCTTCTGAATAGAAACGTAAAATAGTCATGATAGAAGATAACTTGATCACCTGGTTTTTAATCTTTTTTTCACATTTAGCAGATAACTTGCCTTTATTGAGAAAAGAAAGGTTGTCTCTTAATTTTTATGATGTCTCTTAAAGCACTTTTTGCTTCAAAGCAAAACTGATAAAAAAAAATTCAGAGATTTCTCATTCTTTCTTAGGGTTTCCATTTCTGCTTACATCATGCATGTGTTCTCACATGCTGTCTACTTTATCCATCAGAGTGCTTGGATATTAATGATAGTTGTTTTACATTTCAGTCTGGTATTTCCAACATCTCTGCCATGTCTAGTTCTGATGCTTGCTCTGTCTCTTCAAATTGTGTTTTCTGCCTTTTTGTGTGCCTTGTAATTTTCTCTTGATAGCTGGCCATAATGCATAAGGAACTGCTATAAATAGCTCTTTGGTAATTCGGTGATGAGGTGTGAGGTGGAGGGGTAGGGACAGCGTCCTATAGTCCTGTGATTAGGTCTCAGCCTCTCAGTGAGTTTATGCCTCCAGACTGTGAGCTTCCCAGGTGTTTCTCAGTTTTTCCTCCCTCCTTAGGTGGGACAGGATGGCTGGAGCTGACTGAAGCTGGGTAGTCATCCCTCAGTATTTGGGGAGGATTGGTTTCAGGACCCCCAGCCCCACCCCAGGGATACCAAAATCTGCAGGTGTTCAAGTCCCTTACATAAAATGGCGAAGTACAGTAGGTCCTCTGTGTCCATGGGTTTCGCATCCCTGGATACAGAGGACCTGCTGCATTTCTCTTCCCCCAGGTCAATTAGGCTCTTATAATATGCAGCTGGTTAGGCTCTGGTTAACTAGTTTCCCCTGAGGGCAGGGCTTATTAAGAGGAGCAGAGAGCTCTGGCGTCTTTCGAAATGATTCCTTTTCCCCTCCTCTTGCTGGAAGTACACGGGGAATTTTCTCCAATATTTACTGTGAGAACCTGGTGGAGCTCCTGTAGGTAAATCTCACAAATTTGTGGGGCCGCCATGACTGGGTCCCCCTGAAGATTTTAACCCTCAGGGTTGTCTGCACGGAGCTTCCAGCACTTGGTCAATTAGAGTGCAGATTTTCCTGGCCCAGGTTCTGGTTCCCCCCGTGATTTCCATTACGGAGTCTCTGATCTGGTAAGCTGACTTCTATATTCGCCTGTCTCTCCAATCTTAGAGACTGTGGTTTGCCGTGTTCTTACCTCTCATATGGTTGCGAGAAAAGCTATCAATTTTTCAGTCTGTTCAGTTTTTTACTTGTGAGGGTGAAACGGTGATTTCCAAGCTCCTTACATGCAGAACTAAAAATCCAAAGTCCCAAGATTACCTTGTTGTATACTTGTGTAGAGAAGATTGCATTTTCTGTATGCTAGGAAGCAAAGTCGACTTGGTTTTTAAACTGAAGATGTATGTGTTAAGTATGTAGATTAGAAATGTTCATTTGGGTGTATTTTTATATATATATAAATTTATTTATTTATTTATGGCTGCATTGGGTCTTCGTTGCTGCATGCGGACTTTCTCTAGTTGTGGCGAGCGGCGGGGCGGGGGGGGCTACTCTTATTTGAGGGTCACGGGCTTCTCATTGCGGTGGCTTCTTTTCCATGTGGTGCTCGGGCTCTAGGTGTGCAGGCTTCAGTAGTTGCTGCACACAGGCTCAGTAGTTGTGGCTCCTGGGCTCTAGAGCGCAGGCTTAGTAGTTGTGGCACACGGGCTTAGTTGCTCCGTGGCATGTGGGATCTTCCCAGACCAGGGCTCAAACCCGTGTCCCCTGCACTGGCAGGCGGATTCTTAACCACTGCACCACCAGGGAAGTCTGTCTGGGTGTATTTTTAAAGCAAAATCATCCTCGTAAAGTGCAGAGAAACATATCGTAAAAAAATGGTGTATTATGAGAGACTATAGAATTATTTCCGCAACTGAAACAACCCCCCTTGAAACACTGTTCAAAAGATTGGCTTAAGTTTCAGATTAATATCGTGACTTTTATTTTTTAAGATTTGATGTGGATGATTTCTAGACATAAATATTTGAATTGTTTAATAGTAATCAAGGATTTAATTGGAAGTTTGAATCATCAAAATTATTTTCCAAAGATACATGCTTCCAACGTATTCCAACAAATTACAAATTGTTATCTAAAGTAATGAATGTTGTGCTTTTTTCTAGTTATCTGTACTTTGTTAAAATCCCATCTTAAATCATTCTTTTTCTCTCCTTTAGAAGATGCTCTTACTTTATTTGCATTAAACACTGTGCTTCATAATACTTTCGTTAAATTTAGAGACAGCTTGACACCTGCAATTTTATTCTTAATTCTACTGTTGATGTGGCCATCTAGTTCTTTTGTTTTCCATTAGTAAGAGAGGTAGATATATATTTGTAAAACGAGGTAAACAATTATACCTTATGGATGTTCACACTTATTTTGTTTTATGTTCTATTCAAACATTTTGTCCCATCATTTCTAAAGTAATAGAATATATTTAGAAAGAAAGGTAGAAAACTTATCACTGAGGCAAACTCAGTGTTCATATAAATGAGAGCAATCCAGTATTGCTTCAAGCAGGGCATATAATGTCTGATGTGGTATAGAGATAATGCATAGGCTTATGATTGCTTGAAAGTGTTGTGCTTTACACAAATCTAAAATAAGAGTTTAATCCTCTTCAATTTGATTTGCTTGTGTATTTTTAGTTAATTGCTAAAAATGTTAAGATAATTGTAGATTTACAGGCAGTTGTAAGAAATAATACACAGAGATCCTGAGCCGTCTTTACTTAGTCCCCCCAGTGATAACTTGCAATACTATTGGGCAATATCACAACCAGGATATTGACACTGATCTGGTTAAGATAAAGGACATTTCCATCACCACAAGGATTCCTCATGTTGCTTTTTTCTATCTCTCAACTTCCTTACCTCCACCACCTACTTATATCCTGACAACCACTAATATGTTTTATTTCTATAAGTTTGCCATTTCAAAGATGCTGTTTAATGGAATGATACAGAATGTGACGTTTAGGGATTGTCCTTTATCACTCAGCAAAATTCTCTGGAGTTTCATCCAGGTTGTTCCGTATATTCATAGTCTGTACTCTTTTATTGCCTAGTTATACTTCATTGTAAGGCTATAAAACAGTTGGTTTTTAATGCATTCTCTTTTATTCGTTTATATAAATAATATTTTCCAAGACTTGGTTTCCAATTCCTATCCCTAAATAATTCAGCCTTACTAATCTCCTCCACTATAAACACTTCAATACCATATTCCCTAGGCAATTATAGGTATTTGTATAACAGTATATTTGCACCAGTGAATAAATGCATTTGTAATTGTTCCCTTGTTACTTTATATATTTCCATAACTACATGTAAAATTATCAAAGTAAATCATAATAACTAGGTGTCACTGGATACATATTATGATCAGTTTTTATGCTCAGCATCTCATAGGCACACGTAACAGTTCTCACAGCAACTATATGAAGTATTGAAGTATTATTGATCCATTTTACGGGTAATAAAACTAAAGATTATCAAAGAACACCCAAGCCTTTCATTCCATACCCTCTACACTAGATTGTTTTGTGCTTTAAGTGTACTCTTTTTTTGGAGATATAATTGATACATAACATCGTGTAAGTTTAAGGTGTACAACATGTTGATTTGATACATTTATGTATTACAGTATGATTACCTCTGTAATGTTAGGTAACACCTCTATCATGTCACATAATTATTCATTGCTTTTCTGTGGTGAGAACATTTAAGATCTAGTCTCTTAGCAACTTTTGACGCATATGATAAAAGTATTGTTGACTGTAATCACTGTGATGTGCATTAGGTCTCCAGAACTTATTCATCTTCACAGAAGTATAATCAGATGCATTTTCTTATTATATTATACTACTATATAATACAGTTACTTTTATAATAGTTACTTTTCACTGTGTCTATTTCCTTTATTAATTTGCCTGTGTAATAATATCAGGAAACAGATAATATTAGATTCCAAATACTTAACACAGTGCTTAGATCTGCTAAGAATTATATTTTGTCTTAAATCGGTTCATTAGATTCTTTTCAAATTTATATTTTTTCTAAATTAAATATTATCCTGTCAGAGAAACACATTTATTTGGTATATAAGGCCAATTGTTAAATTATATCACATTTGCATGTAATATAAATTTAGATGGATATTCATTAGGAGAAAATTACTAATTTTTTATGGATATAATATAGCTTTAAGAATTACAGTTGATTAGTACCTTCTTAGTGTCTCAGAATTTCATTGTTTATACCACTTAGTCAATTCTTAACAGGTAAATCTAATTATTTTCTTTAATGTATTCCAGGCTTCTGAATAGAAACGTAAAATAGTCATGATAGAAGATAACTTGATCACCTGGTTTTTAATCTTTTTTTCACATTTAGCAGATAACTTGCCTTTATTGAGAAAAGAAAGGTTGTCTCTTAATTTTTATGATGTCTCTTAAAGCACTTTTTGCTTCAAAGCAAAACTGATAAAAAAAAATTCAGAGATTTCTCATTCTTTCTTAGGGTTTCCATTTCTGCTTACATCATGCATGTGTTCTCACATGCTGTCTACTTTATCCATCAGAGTGCTTGGATATTAATGATAGTTGTTTTACATTTCAGTCTGGTATTTCCAACATCTCTGCCATGTCTAGTTCTGATGCTTGCTCTGTCTCTTCAAATTGTGTTTTCTGCCTTTTTGTGTGCCTTGTAATTTTCTCTTGATAGCTGGCCATAATGCATAAGGAACTGCTATAAATAGCTCTTTGGTAATTCGGTGATGAGGTGTGAGGTGGAGGGGTAGGGACAGCGTCCTATAGTCCTGTGATTAGGTCTCAGCCTCTCAGTGAGTTTATGCCTCCAGACTGTGAGCTTCCCAGGTGTTTCTCAGTTTTTCCTCCCTCCTTAGGTGGGACAGGATGGCTGGAGCTGACTGAAGCTGGGTAGTCATCCCTCAGTATTTGGGGAGGATTGGTTTCAGGACCCCCAGCCCCACCCCAGGGATACCAAAATCTGCAGGTGTTCAAGTCCCTTACATAAAATGGCGAAGTACAGTAGGTCCTCTGTGTCCATGGGTTTCGCATCCCTGGATACAGAGGACCTGCTGCATTTCTCTTCCCCCAGGTCAATTAGGCTCTTATAATATGCAGCTGGTTAGGCTCTGGTTAACTAGTTTCCCCTGAGGGCAGGGCTTATTAAGAGGAGCAGAGAGCTCTGGCGTCTTTCGAAATGATTCCTTTTCCCCTCCTCTTGCTGGAAGTACACGGGGAATTTTCTCCAATATTTACTGTGAGAACCTGGTGGAGCTCCTGTAGGTAAATCTCACAAATTTGTGGGGCCGCCATGACTGGGTCCCCCTGAAGATTTTAACCCTCAGGGTTGTCTGCACGGAGCTTCCAGCACTTGGTCAATTAGAGTGCAGATTTTCCTGGCCCAGGTTCTGGTTCCCCCCGTGATTTCCATTACGGAGTCTCTGATCTGGTAAGCTGACTTCTATATTCGCCTGTCTCTCCAATCTTAGAGACTGTGGTTTGCCGTGTTCTTACCTCTCATATGGTTGCGAGAAAAGCTATCAATTTTTCAGTCTGTTCAGTTTTTTACTTGTGAGGGTGAAACGGTGATTTCCAAGCTCCTTACATGCAGAACTAAAAATCCAAAGTCCCAAGATTACCTTGTTGTATACTTGTGTAGAGAAGATTGCATTTTCTGTATGCTAGGAAGCAAAGTCGACTTGGTTTTTAAACTGAAGATGTATGTGTTAAGTATGTAGATTAGAAATGTTCATTTGGGTGTATTTTTATATATATATAAATTTATTTATTTATTTATGGCTGCATTGGGTCTTCGTTGCTGCATGCGGACTTTCTCTAGTTGTGGCGAGCGGCGGGGGGGGGGCTACTCTTCTTTGAGGTGCACGGGCTTGCAGTATGATTACCTCTTCAATGTTAGGTAACACCTCTATCATGTCACATAATTATTCATTGCTTTTCTGTGGTTAGAACATTTAAGATATAGTCTCTTAGCAACTTTTGATGCATATGATAAAAATATTGTTGACTGTAATCACTGTGATGTGCATTAGGCCTCCAGAACTTATTCATCTTCTAGTTGCAAGCTTGTACCTGTTAACAACATCTCCCCAATTCACCCCTCTCCCCTGACCTACCACTTATAACTACATTCTATTCTGTTTCTACTAGTATTTTTTTTATCTTCCACATATTAGTGAGATCATACAATATTTATCCTTCTCTGGGTAATCTCAGTAAAATGCACTCATTTCCATCTATCTTCTTGCAACTGGTAGGATTTCCTTCTTTCTCGTGGTTGAATAATATTCCATTGTATGTGTACACCAAAACATCTTTATCCATTCATTCATTGACAGACACTTAGGTTGTTTCTATTTATTGGCTATTGTGCATAATTCTACAGTGAACATGGGAATGCAGCTATCTTTTTGATATTTTCTTTTCATTTCCTTTGGATATATCCCCAGAAGTGAGATTGCTGGATCTTATGGTAGTTCTATTTTTAATTTTTGGAGGAAGCACCATACTGTTTTCAATAGAGGCTGCATCAATTTTCATTGTACATATCTTTCACTTAGTTAAATTTATTCTTAAGTATTTTATTATTTTGATGCTATTGTGAATGGAATAGTTTTCTTTGTATCTTTTTCAGAAGTTTCATTGTTAGTGTTTAGAACCACAACTGATTTCTGTATGTTACTTTTATATCCTGCAATTTTACAGAGTTGGTTAATTAGTTCCAACAGGCTTTTGTTGAGTTTTAATGATTGCATGTAAGATCATATCATCTGCAAGTTTTACTCTTTTCTTTCCTATTTGGATGCTCTTTATTTTTTTATCTTGCCCAGTTAGTCTAACTAGGATTTCCAGTAAAATGTCCAATAAGAGTGGTGAGAGTGGGCACACTTTTCATATTATTGATCTTAAAGAAAAAGATTTCAACCTTTCACCATTGAGTGTGCTGCTAGCTGTGGGTTTGTCATAAATTCCTTTTATTATATCGAGGTCTGATCCTTCTTACCCAGTTAAGTGTTTTTATCATGAAAGGGTATAACATTTTGTCAAAGGCTTTTTCTGCATCTGTGAAGATGAGAATATGATGTTTATCTTTCATTCTATTAATGTGGTGTAGCACATTTATTGATTTGTGTATTTTGAACCAGCCTTGCATCCACAGGATAAACCCCACTTAGTCATGGTGAATAATCCTTTTAATGTGTTGTTGAATTCAGTTTACTAACATTTGGTTGAGAATTTTTGCATCCTATATTTATCAAGGATATTGGCTTATAATTTTCTTTTCTTGTAGTGTCTTTATCTGGCTTTGGTATCAGGATGATGCTGGCTTCATAAAATGAGTTTGGAAGTGTTTCCTCATCTTCAGTTTTGTGGAAGCATTTGAAAAGGACTGGTAATAATTCTTCTTTCAATGTTTTGTAGAATTCAGCAATAAAACCATCTGGTCCTGGGCTCTTCTGCATTGGGGAGTTTTTTGTTTTGTTTTGTTTTTTAATTAATTTATTTTACTTTTGCTGTGTTGAGTCCTCGTTTCTGTGCAAGGGCTTTCTCTAGTTGTGGCAAGCGGGGGCCACTCTCCATCGCGGTGCGAGGGCCTCTCTTGTTGCGGAGCACAGGCTCCAGATGCGCAGGCTCAGTAGTTGTGGC